>NC_133338.1:8334933-8668266 GCF_030506205.2 Paramisgurnus dabryanus | reverse complement strand
CACGTTCACAAAAATAAACGCAAGACACTCCCTTAACACTAAACTCTGATTACGCTTGAGATTAAGCGAGTATCTGGCAAACACGAGCGTCTCTTTTATCATAAACCCTTTAGACGCGTCTGCAGCAGGCACTTATTTTGACAACACACGTGATGCACATGATCACTTGACGCGCAGAACACATATTTTGAAATTACGAACCACACACATGACGGGCTACATACACGTTTGTAGACGAACTTCACATCGAGCGCCCTCAAAAAAAGAAGCCATTGGCCGGCAACTGCCTCATAAAGTGTAAAAAGTGAAAAGTTGGAGACACCTTTTGGTAACACCTTTAGTAAAACAATTTTTACTGAAACTAACAAATGTTGGAAAAAAACTTACATTTTTAGGTGTTACCAATTGAAGTAATTTAGTTGATCCAACCTTTTACAAGGGGTTAGGGTTAAATTGGTGAAATTCCGCCACATCCAAAAGCCAGAGGGCGCTCTCGGGCAGAAATTCCAATTGTGCCACAGAAGAAGTAGCATTACGGACGCTATTCCAGGAAATGTCTAGAAGGATATTTATATCGCCGTTTTTCAGATTGTTTCAGGTATTTTCATGATAATAAAGAATATTTTGAATGATTTTGTTTAACGTGTGTTGCTTTTTTAAATGCACGTTATAAACGACTCTGACTCATAATGATTTTAGATTGATAAGGACTTCTTACTGACCAAACGGCGTAGTACACGCACAAGCCGCGCATGAAACCTCAGCCTTGCGATGCAAAATCGATTTTAGACAGGCCTTTTTAATGGGACACGTGATTTATCGTTAAAGCCCCTACTTATTACTTATTACTGTGTATGTGATTTGCTCCCACGTGAACTATGGCGTTGTACCAAGATGTATCTAGAAATCTACAAATATAAAGTTGAGACTGTCACATTTTGAACCATACATTTCATACACAGCTGGGTTTAATTACACATTACCATACTGGGTTGTGAGTGTTTCTGACGAGCGTTTCTGAGCCCATGACCGTGCACAGAGGCTGATGACGTCTGCGACAGCGCTATTGCGTCTGCAGCCCCTGCTGTCAGAATGAAGCAGCCTTTGTGGCACCCTAACACCTAACCCTAAACCCTACACCAAATAAACTTCCACTCTAAATGGATTGTTAAATATTACACAACTGAAACTGAGAGGCTTTTCCGAGTTTGTTTGTTTATTCATTTCTTAACGCCATTCCTGCATCTGTGGCTGTATTTATGTCAAGAACTGGTAAATTCACACACAAATTGGGGAAGGACCATTTCCAGTTCACATAAACTGCATGTCTTTTGGACTGCGTAAACCTACGCTGACACAAGGACATACATACAAACTTTACATATAAAGGCCTCCCGACCCGGCTGAGGCTCGAACCAGGGACCTCCATACTGTGAGACAGTGCTAACCCACAGTGTCATACCAAATGATAAAGGTCTAGGGTTAAGGTTATTAAGGTAAATATTACAAAAGTCTTGTAGAATGTGTGTGATGATATTAATTATTAACCCAGAGTAACATTAAACCAAAAAGCACACTGGCATTTATGTGGATGTGTGAGAGAGAAAAAATACTGCGCTTGTTAAACCTATTAAGCTACTTTCCTGGAAATGTATCATGTTGTAAAGTTTATAGCTTAACTGTAATCTTATCCACCAGTGTAGACCTTTGTATATATCAATTCTTTAATTAATACTTGTATAAATTGAACGCAGGCTGTTTATTATAATAAAAAATAAATAGCATTATACATTTATTTACTGGAATGTCTTTATTTTAAATCAGTCACACGCAGTACCATTAAAGCAGACAAATTCAGTGCAATATTTTGTTCAGTTCAGTTCAGTTTATTAATTATCAGGATATTTACAGTTCAATAACAACTTTATACACATGCAGCATGAAATGTTTACATTCTCCAATAAATAACACAATCTTATAGAGATAAAATCCTAAAATATATTTCACAATAGGAAAATCTCATGGTGAACACTGAACTGAGTGTTCTGGCTATGTTAGAAATGGCATACTGGAATTCTGCAACACAAATACAACTCTTATGCTTGGATTAAAGGGACTGTAAGTAGGATTCTAAGTGTTTTATTAATGAAAATCAATGTCTTTATTCATAAATATGTCCTTGTTGATGTCACACTTTGTAAGCTTAGAATTTCTTCTCTTTACTTACATTGAACGGGTAAGTCCAAGGAGGCTTCCATGTCGTTACTTCCGCCATTTTGATAAACTACAATAGCAGAGAGGGACAAAAAGCACTAGCCTACCAACGTGTTTCCACAATGCGTTTTCATTCAAACATGTGGGGCCTCATTTATAAAGCGTGCGTACGCACAAATTTGATCGTAAAGTGTGCGTAGGCAAAAACCCACGGCAAAGTCCATATTTATAAAAACTGTCTTTGACGTGGAAAAGTGCTTAGCGCCACGTCAGGGTCTGAGCAGACGTACGCACTTTTGCTTGTCTGATTGCTGCAGGTTTTTGGAAATATAAGCCATTCTTCTTGTTTGAAATTGGGTTTAAACATTGACAAGCGCTCTTTTATATGTCTGACATTAATTACGCATCGTTTAAAGGCGGAGATCTGAAACTGCTCGGCTGCGCGCACAAGTTCAAGTTCATTTGCGATTTATGGATTTGAAAGAGGTACGCGTGTTTTCTGCGCGTACGTTCGGTTTATGAATCACACGTACGCATTTTTGTTAAATGATCGTAAGATCAAATGTAGGATGGTTTTTACGAAGCATTTTATAAATGAGGCCCGTGAACTAGCTGAAACGCACAAGGAGATCAGTGAGTACATAACGGCTGCCGTAGTTGCAACACGCATTTGGAAAGGCGAGGCGCTAGAGAGCACTGTTCGTTTGAATGCAAAATACAATTTCACCACTAGATGGGGGTAAATCCTACTTACTGTCCCTTTAACGTATCCCACAATGCAATGCACTCAAAATGATCCAGTGTGACGTGTGAACTTGAAGTAATATAGTATAATCAATGAATTAATATTTCATGCAAGATATGTGTAGGGTTGGCAGTATACTACAAGACGTACTCAATAGCAGTAATTAAGACATAAGCTAGTATTCCATATCCAACATAGCCTCTGTGATTCACAGTAAGCAAAAACCCTGATTCTATTATGACCTCACAGAGTGGGCGGAGTTTCCTTACAGTTCATTCTTCAATCTTATTGCTGGCCACATCCAGGTCTAAGGTTGTCCTTCAACCAAAAGGCACACATCCAGTTTAGGTGAGTTTTGAGAGGTCGTAACCAGCATGAATTCCGCCCATATATCATTTCCTGGGCATACAGACACACCCAGAATGGTGTTTTTTACATTTATTAATTGACCTCTTATTTCATTCTGGGTATATGGATACATACTCGTGCATCACTGTGTTTGCCTGCAAACTTGACAAATGTATAAGTTTAAATACACTCAGCGGGTGTGGTGGTACGTCTGTTTGCCTTTATGTATATAACCCTATGTGTGGCTTCCCTGCGACCAGCAGGTTTATATTTCCTAAAGCAACAGCCTTAGTGTGTATGTGTGTACTGTATGTGAGTTTTCCCCCCGGCCAGGAGCACAAGCCCCGCTCCACACCTGTACCGATGTGTGTGCATTTCGTTACTGGCCGCACAGTACGTCGATTCTCTGGCGCGCACTCGCACGTTTACACAGCTACCTCCTTTTCCTCAAACTGCTCTCCAAGCGGCCGAGTTCCTCGTAGCCCTGGTAGAAGAGCTCTAGTTCTCGGCCTCCCCAGCTCCTCCAGACAGCGAGGCACCAGGCCATGTTTTCTTTACGGAAGCCACACACAACAGTGTCTTTTGCAACGAGCGCGGCCTCCACGAGAGCCCTGGGAGAGACAGAAAAAGACGTGAGGTGAGGTGCGCAAAGGAGCGCTGAAAACGCTGAAAATAAACTCGAAAATGCTGAGTGCGGACTCTTCGCAGAAATCAGTGGTTCACTTCTTGGAATGATTCATAGAGGTGCAGTTAGAGGCGATGAATGCGTCGTTTGTTTGATTAATGTGTGTTTACTTTGGGTTCGAGAAAGTGACAGAGACCAGTTTGAGACAAGCGTATCCACGGAGTAGAAATGAAATTCTGCATGATGAACCACTGCAAATAAATGACCTGAATGAATATTTCTTATTTCACTAGTAATATACTACATCTTTCTAACTTATCTAAAACAGGTTAAGGGTCATTCTACAGAAACGTCCACTTTTGGTATGGCAAGATGTCTTAAAATGTATTTCTTTTTCTAACACTTAAACTTAGACCACATTATTAGATTACTCTTTGACTTTATGAGTATACATAAATTTTTTTTTGTGTGCATGTACTTAAAGGAATATTCCATTTTCTTAAAAGAAAAATCCAGATAATTTACTCACCACCATGTCATCCAAAATGTTGATGTCTTTCTTTGTTCAGTCGAGAAGAAACTATGTTTTTTGAGGAAAACATTGCAGGATTTTTCTCATTTTAATGGACTTTAATAGAGCCCAACATTTAATACTTAACTCAACACTTAACGTTTTTTTTCAACGGAGTTTCAAAGGACTATAAACGATCCCAAATGAGGCATAAGGGTCTTATCTAGCAAAACGATTGTCATTTTTGACAATAAAAATAACAAATATACACTTTTAAACCACAACTTCTCGTCATGTAGATCTGGTCGTGATGCTCCAGCTGACCCCACGCAATACGTCAAGAGGTCACAGAGGACGAACGCGAAACTCCGCCCCAGTTTTTACAAGTGTTGAGAAAGAGGACCGTTCCTACGTTGTTGTATGTCAACTGATACTAATTAATATCTTTGTGGCAGTTTATTGTTTACAATGGTCCGCAAATGTGCGTTTTATATATGTGACACGTGACCTCCCTACGTCACTACGCATTTACGTTAGGTCGCGCTGGACTTGACCTAGACGAAAAGTTGTGGTTTAAAAGTACATATTTTTTATTTTTCTTGTCAAAAATGACAATCGTTTTGCTAGATAAGACCCTTATGCCTCGTTTGGGATCGTTTATAGTCCTTTGAAACTCCGTTGAAAAAAACTGTTAAGTGTTGAGTTAAGTATTAAATGTTGGGCTCTATTAAAGTCCATTAAAATGAGAAAAATCCTGCAATGTTTTCCTAAAAAAACATAATTTCTTCTGGACTGAACAAAGAAAGACATCAACATTTTGGATGACATGGTGGTGAGTAAATTATCTGGATTTTTCTTTTAATAAAATGGAATATTCCTTTAAAGACTGCATAAACCATATTTTTGTCACTGGTGTTACCTTACTTCTTTAGCAATATTAAAGGTGTTTTTGAAATATTATTTGACATTTTTTCAGCTTTAAAGCTTAATTCGTAAGTGTAGCAGAATTCAATGAATTAAAATTTTTCATCATGTCACATGTGAACGATTGTATTTAATGTGAAAGAAAAAAAACGCAGTAACACACAAATCACCAGTCACTGGTGTTACTGATCTTCACTGCTGTTATTTTCATGAAAACTGCATTTTACAAAATATCTGCTGCAAAGTATCAAACCACATGTTGTCAATCATTGTATATTCACTAAATTAAGTAGTTTAATCCATTTGTATTCTAGTTCTTTGCAATTCCCAAACAATAAGGGAGGTCATACCAGTGACTTAAACTAAAGCTTCATATGAAATCATGAGATAAATGAAAAGATTTCTGATTAATAAAAAGAGACAGTGGACTTATATGGACGTATTTTCATAGATCTCCAGGAAATTGAAAGAAGGAAGTCAAGTGATGTCATCAGTGTGAATTTGATTTAAAAATAAGTGCTTTTTTGTTAAACGGTAACACCAGTGACACAACTCCAGGGGACCACTACTTTCATTATACATTTTATAATATTTATTTAGCATTTTGTTTTTTAATGTAATTTACATCATATATTTGATAGTTATGGACACATTATTATATTTTAAATGAAGAAAACACTGTTTTTGATCTCAAAATAAAGCATTTTCCCTCTGTACATGATTGTGGGGACGAGCACGTCTGTGATGCTTGGAATTCTAATCAATTAATAAAAATCAAATATTGCTACATTGATGGATCAAGAAGGTGTAATTGTTCAAATAACATATTGTTTTATTTAAAATATAAAAAATTTTAACCCTAAAGGGTGTTTCAAGTAGCCTAGAAATCTAGACGCACCCTAGCGGCCGCAAAATATATTTGCTGCCAGGGTTTAGTCTAGGCACTCACAATACACTTAACAGCTCCAAAAACCAAAATTTGGTCAGGCCAATCACATCGTGTGTAGCGTCTGTGGGGCGGGCTTAACATGATGACGACAGAGCTGCGACGGTTCCTACTTGAAAACTTCGTTCTTCGTTGCTCTGATTGGTCATAGCGCTATCCTATTGCGTGCAGAGGCATTTTGAGGGACAACCTTATATCCCGCCCCTTGCATTGAGCCGTTTGTGTGAAGAGTTGCCAGACCTTACATCTTGATGTAGGTCTGGCTAACCAGGCTATGTTTCAAGTGTAATATTTCTGTAAAGGCTAGGGACAGAAAAATTGACATTTCCGTAGAATGACCCTTAAAAGATTTGGATAGGCATGAATGCACATTAGAAGCCTCTTCAAACTCATGCCAGTATAAACAAATCATATAAATCATCAGACAAGTTTGCTATTATTGTTATTATAAACTATTAGATTTACAATTTTCAAATGTCAGACATTAAAACAAGTAAAAAGAATCCTGTTAGCCCCATTAACAACTTATGTAGACCAGTAAGACTAGTAAAAAACATCCTAGCTACTTTTGCATGGGCAGGCACTACTATTTTTTTCTGATGGACAAATCTAAAAGTTCTCACACTTTCTGCAACAACAGCCCTTAACCGTGTTGAAATTACCAGAGAGCATTGTCTCCTGAATCTTACAGCTGTCATCGGTATGCTATTTGGCACATAGACAGCCACAGCATGAGCAAAGCTGATCCTTTAGGGGTTGGGGAAAACACATACAGAGAATATACAGTCTGTACACTACACAAACCAATACGCCTATGGAATGCCCCCCCCCCCAAAAAAAGGAAACCTGTTTGTGTGAGTGTGTAAAGAATTTACAAGGGTTGTTTCAGCAGTCTTTAAACAAGGGTGTTTTGCCACGTTGCTGACCTCTTATTGGACCCCTGGTTGTGTGACTGCTGTGACACAGGTGTTTGTGTGAAAGAAATGTAAAGGGTTTATGAGCGTCTCCACCTCTGTACCACAACTGATACTTTGTCAAACAGATGAAACGTAATAGCTACTAATGTGACCTATTTGAAAAAAGTATATAAAGCAAAACAATTGTTGCAATTACAGATATTTGATTTGAAACAGTGATGAACAGGATTTATAAGCTTACAGGCATTCTTTTATTAGTATTATTTATATAAAATGTTGTTTAATTTAATATTATCAGACTAATTGGTAACATTTTAAGGTTGTAATTTTAAACAATTAGTTAATGCATTAGATAACATGAACTAACAATCAACAAGATTTCTACAGCATTTTTTTTATCTTAGTTCATGATAATTTTGGCATTTACTAATACATTTATAAAAATCAAGCATTGTATTTTAACTTTAATAAGAATGAATACATGTTATTTCATGGTGCATTAATTCATGTTAGTTAATGTCAATATTTATTTATGTTAAAAATAATATTGTTCATTGTTTGTTCATGTCAATTAATGCATTTACCAATGTTTATTGTAGTGACTAACTGACTAATTGAGGTGCTGGTTTTGTGACAGATAAACACTGCAGGCATGCTGATTAACATAACTTATTACATGGCACCTTTGAAATGCTTGATTCTGATTGGCCAGTCGGGACATTCCAAGGTATGTTATTCCAAAAAAAAAAAAAACACCTGAAACAAATAACATGCTGATAATAATAATGCAGAGGTGGACACTACTTGAGTATTTTAAGTACATTTTCCAAGCATCTGTGCTTTATCAGAGTGTTTATCTTGGAAAAATTTTTTTACTTTACTTCACTAAAAAATTTTCACTACATTCTAAAGCATACACTGTAAAAAAATACTTTGCTGCCTTAAAATTTTTAGTTGAATCAACTCGGATTTACAAGTCATTTTAACTTACTATTATTTATCTTGACAAGAGATGAGTTGTTATAACTACAGGTGAGTTGTTATAACTTATAAATTTAAGTTGACTTTTCTAAACTATATTTTATAAGTTGTGACAACTAATTTCTGTTGACATGACTTGTAAATCTGAGTTGATTTAACAAAATTTTTTAAGGCAGCAAAGTTTTTTTACAGTGTAAAATCATACTATGTATTCCTTTTATATTGCATATTAAAATTGATTAAATACATAATTACATAAAAATGTTGTACTTTTAATTTTCTTGATTAAAAGTACGAAAGTCCTTTTTACTTAAGTAAAAGTAAAACAATTACTATATGTTTAATGTACTTAAATATTAAATATAAACCAAAAACTTGAAATTATGAAATGTAGTGGAGTAAAAATTATGATAATATGCTTTGGGATGTATGTTTTCCAAAGAAAAACACTGATAAAATAGTTGAAAATTTACTTTTATGTAGAAGTTGTGTCCGCCTATGATAATAATAATAATAATACGTTTATTATGACGCAAAATTAAATATTAATATGTCTTTTAATTTCATATATGAAATTATATTTACAAATGATTAAACTAAATAGTGTGCGTAAACATTTGAAGTAAACAGGTTTTCTTTGTGAAAGGCCTGCATTTCTCAAAAATTTGCAAATTTAATGTTATATTTTATGTTATGATATATGATATGATATCTTAAGCCACCACCAACTTTGTCTGAAGTTACTTTTAAAAGTAATGCATTACAATATTAAGTTACTCCCCAAAAAAGTAACTAATTGCGTTACTTAGTTACTTTTCATGGAAAGTAATGTTTATTCTTACGTTACTTTTAAGTTATTTTTGCGTTTTTTGTTCTTGGCTGATGCTTTATCTCTTTCTGGCCTTGCAGGTGTTTTTTATGAATGAGAAGTTCTGCATTCAGAATTTGCATATTTCGTCACAAAAATGTCGAGCTCTGGCGTGCCATCTCAGTTTCTGACTCAAACTGTTCCCACACAGGCGCGTACGCATAGAGTGCATAATGTTTAGTATAATTCAGTACATTTTTTAAAATAAAATTAGTTAAACTGAAAAGTAACTTGGATTACTTTTTTTAAAAAGTAACTAAAATATTCATGTGTACATTTAAAAAGTAATGCGTTACTTTTCTCGTTACTTTAGAAAAGTAATATTAGTACGTTATGCATGTTACTTGTATGCGTTACCCCAACACTGTTTATAGACGTATAAAAGAATATAAAAGCATACAAATTTACTGTATTTATTCTAATAAAGAGCCGAGAAATAATTATATATGGTCACTATACCATTGCTAAACCAACAAATCTAATGGTGACTTGGTGGCATAAAACTTTCACACAATACTGTATCACTTTTTAAGGCTTTGTTGCAAGTTGTTACTTCACTGAGAAACTAAAACATTTTGTTTCCTTTGCTGAAAGTGATCCCGTGTTTCACCACCGCAGCAACGACAGAATACTGAGTTCTGGGGAAAATCAATAACATTTCATCTGGCATACAAAGGTAACAGAAATAAGGCTGCTTGATGACCGGATGTAGCCGGCATCTGAAATTTACGGTTTAAAATGGATTATGGGTAGTAGAGGGCAACATCCAGCAAGAATTTTAATCTGCTACAGCGGTGAAAGAGCGTATAAATGACTTAGCTGGCAAGTGTTCATGTATGTCTAGGGTATTAAAGGTGACTGTAATCACATACCCGCACTCCGATGATCCGCTGACTGTCAACACAGCTATCACACGACCCCGAAGTGATCCCGACTGATCCTGAACCTCTATAACCATGATGTCACCTCCTCGCCTGTTAAGACACAAATACACATCTACTTATAAGACCGCTGCCAACATTTAACATTTCACAGTCTACATCTATCATAACATACATATACACTCTTGACACTGATAACAACAGATTAAAAACTTTAAAGCTCAGCTCTGTCTGTAGTTTGGGAATGAACAACATTTATCAAATGATTAAAAAAACATTTAAACATAAATAAACTTTTATCAGCCTTTATCAGGGTTCCCACAACTTTAAACAAATATGACCCTGCTTGTGAAAACCCAGCTAATTTTTTGTAATTTACCGATTTTTACATCATCCTACTGAGCCCCTAAGGTCACATTGGAGTAAACAAAATCTAAAGTTTGGTTTCATGTGCTCACGTGAAACTTTTGCGTGCTCACGCTAAACCTTTACGTGCAGATTTTTTTTAAGTTTAGTTTCGTGTGCACACAAGAAACTATCGCGTGCACACAATAAACTATCGCATGCGCACAAGAAACTTTCACGTGCGCACGCAATAGTTTCACGTGTGCTTGGGACAGTTTCATGTGCGCACGAGATAGTTTCACGTGCACACGCGATAGTTTCACGTGCACACGCGATAGTTTCACGTGCGCACGCGATAGTTTCACGTGCGCACGCGATAGTTTCACGCACGCAATAGTGTTAAGTGCGCGTGCAATAGTTTCACATGCGCATGCGATAGTTTCACGTGATAACTAAACTTTATTTAATATTTTCTCCATGACCCTTATGGGCTCTGTATCATCCTACATGGCAGGGTGAAAAATAACCTTGATATCTTTAATAAGCTTTTAATCTCATCATTAGAATCACACTGCGAATTATTCTGCACTTCACACTTATAAATGAAATCTTGTTATTTACCCTAACTTTAATTTTTTTTTTAAACGTGTTTATAGCAGAAAATGAGTCACCATTGTGTATGCAGAAACATCCTGATATTATACAAATCCATCTATTCTCCTTTAAACCGAAACAGTCACTGTACATTCACTTGGGACGAAAGCGTTAACGCTTGACAGAAGGCTTGTCTGAAGCGTGGCCAACAGCATCACAATGGCCGCAACACATGCTCCTGTCTTCCATACACATAATTGGCTGGCTTGCACTATGTTATTGCATAAGGCAATCTGATTGGCTGACGCACGCGCTGCTCCTTGAAAATTTACGAAAAGTTAAACTTCTGCCGCGAGCAACAGCAATGATGAGGCGCCAGCGTGACCCATTAAAAGTGAATGGGAAGAGCTTACGCACTGTGTGAATGTGCCGTCACACAAAACAGACTGTTAGGGATCCCCTATCAATGTGATGTCACATTAATTATGCCCCAACTATAGACTCTGCCTTATGAGCGCGTTGTTCAACCTTCTGCCAGAGACACATGTTTTAATGTAGTCCAAAGCACACGTGTGAGCACTCTACCCCATGCTTCGCATACGGGAAGGGGAACAGAAGCTTTCTTTGCATTTAAAGAGACACACACACAAAAACAGCGCATTCTTCATTGCAGCCACAAATGGCCATGTTCAACATCGCATAATGAAAGATCTGTGGTGTATTTCGAGCAGAAACTTTACAGACACATTCTGGGGATACCAGAATGTTGGAAACACCTAGCTTAGTGGCTTACATTTTTTATGTGTATTTCTGATGTTACACTTCACACTTAAATTTGTGCCCAAAGTCTTTAATTGAATGTAAATTATTCAGGCAAGTTTCTTTCTTGATCCCGTAACAACATTCCTGTTCACCAATCATATGTGTAAAACCTAAAATTACAGGGCAATGATCAATAAATCATAGTTCTAGCACTAAAATTAGAGGGCGGTGATTGGTTGATAATGATTGGATGTTGTAGACTCTAACACCCTAAAGCAGAAGGCAGCGTTAAAAATCCCATCAGAGAATTAGTTGTTATTATGGAGCCATGTGGATGATGAAAGGCTACACACAGTTTGCTCTTCGACTACTTTTGTACGTTGATGTACATCCTGCTGACTACACAACTACTCGTCACAAGGAAATAATTAAACAATAAATATTGTTTTGAAATATTTTGGCAACATTAAGGTTTTGTGTTTATGTTGGCATGATATGAGCGGTCTGTTATCGGTTTCAGTGATTTTATGAAGAAATAACAAACATTGGAATGTCATGACTGACCAATCACAATCAAATTTTTTTTACTTCTAAGTCAAAACAAAAGTCAATATGTTTATGTTGTTTTAATACTTGCTTCATGGGAAGAAATGTTTATTCTCTTCATTTACGACAAATGTTTGTCTTTTATCCTAATGGGGGTTTTTGCATAGAAAACTTACATACATACTGTAGGAACCAAACTTAAATAGGAAATCAAGGAATGGGTAGCAACGCCAAGTTTGAAGGCAAGTTTCTGGCCACTTTTGATGGCGATTTTGCTACATCCGCGCACAAAAATAAAGTTTTAATATATTTAAGGTAGGAAATGTAAAACAAAATTTATGGAAAATGATATTTACATAATATAAATGATTTTTGGCATAAAAAGAAAAATCATAAATTTTGACCCATACAATGTATTTTTGGCTGTTTCTACAAATATACCCGTACAACTTACAAATGGTCTTCTGGTCCAGGGTCACAAATACAAACTGATTAAAGTTTAATTATTAAAACAATTCTTCCTGACATTTGGGTACTAAAACAGAAATGCAAAAAACCCATCTAGCTCAGTTAGCTGAATACCTTATAGGTTTATAGATATTTAGTGTGTGATATATGTATGGATACTTATGTATGCATATGTATTTACTTTAAAGCTGTAAGAACCTTTTGATAAATAATTGAAATGTCAAAACGTTATCTGGGTTTGGTTCTTTTAAAATGAACTATATGTGAAACCCCCTTTAATCAACATATATTTTTATGTTACTTTAAAATATTTTTTCATAATTCTCCTATATCTGTATCCAGTTTTTTTTTTGTAAAAGTTCAATAAACAAATAAAAGAAAGTTTATACATATTGCTATTAGAGTAACAATTTGCAATAAGGTTCATTTGATAACATTTGCTAACTACATTAGTTAACATAAACTAATAATGAACTGCACTTATACAGCATTTATTCATCTTTGTTATTGTTTATTTTAACAATTACTTATACTTTATTAAAATCTTGTTAATACTTTATTAAAATCTTTTTAAATCACTGTAAGCCAACATGAACAAACAATTAAAAGCTTTATTTCTATTAACTAACATTAACAAAGATGAATAAATACTGTAACAAATGTATTGCTCATGGTTTGTTCATGTTGGTTAATACATTAATTAATGTTAACTAATGAACCTTATTGTAAAGTGTTACCGCCTTCAGTTCATGCTGGTTTTAACTTTTTGTCGACAAGCGGATGCAGTAAAACCTATTTTCGGGTTTGTTCATGTGACGTTCAGCAAAAAGCCCATTTCGTATACTTCCTCACCTGAAATCTCGAAGCTGGTTGATTAAAGGGATAGGTTACCCGAAAATGAAAACTCAGTTATCATTTACTAACCCTCATGTTGTTCTCAACCTATATGAGTTTCTTTATTCTTCTAAACTCAAAAAAAGATATTTTAATGAATGATGGTAAGCACACGAGTAGTCCCAGCTAACACACAACATACTAGTTATGTAATTTATTGGTCATTTTTGGTAATTTCATGACTTACCAGCTGGCAACGTAACTATTATGTCCCATTACAGTCCCAAATCACCACGTCACCAGTACGGTCTCCTAACGTTGCGAGGTAACTAAGTACGTTCAGTAACGCAATAAACTTGTACTATTTTGGTAATTTTATAACTTACTGGCAACGTAACTGTTACGTCCCAGAGAGGTAATTTCATTACCTTTACACTTATATAAACATTAATTTCCTTTTCCATGTCTATTTAGGTTTGCTTGTTAAAAGTTTTCGGTCTTAAAGTTTCCTTTAAAAATATCAAAATAGATTAAATAAACGCGAGCTGCCATTTACATGGGAAACAAAAAACAATAGCACAGCAGAACGGCACAGTTACGTCCAGGCGACGAATTCAGGAATTTCACTTTACAACGTAACTCGGTTCGTCGCCATGACGTAAGTTTGGTCATCATATTACGTCGACATTATGTAACAGTTACGTATTTGTGTTACCTGGGGTTTTTCGATAGTGGGAAAAATAAATACTATATGTTAATGTGTGCCATCATTTTTGGGCAAACTATCCCTTTAAGGCTTGGAATTCTGTACGAAAGATAAAAGAAGTGTTTGTTAGTTGTATTATCTGACAAGGGCCATACCTAGGAATCCAGATGGTGCCATTGACAGCTATTATGTTTACAGCTCTCGTTTGCACCGGTATGTTTGGTGCAGCTAGTTCTGGATCCGTTGCGCTCCTGGATGGTGACGATTCGACTGAAGCTAGCTCGTCTAGGGGCCTATCTGTCTCTTCATAGTCTGTGGAGAGAGGCATACTGCTGGAGCTGGTCAGGGAGCTGAGAGGTCCAGAACTAGAACGCTCAATGTGAGGAAGACCTGAACCGGCCTGCTCCAAATCCCCAATCTGATCCAGCTGTTCCGAGCTGAACCCCGAGGAAGTCATTGAGCAGTAATCTATAGAGTCCTGCTGGCAGAGGATTTGCGTCCCGGCGTCGTCGCTGTGCGTAACCGTTATCGTTACAAGTTCTTGGTTGTTCGAAAGAGGCTCTTCTATAACAGCGGAAGTGGTCACGGACGTCATGACCCCTGCCGGCCTTTGCACGGGGAAGATGTCGCGCAGAGGGTTCGTGTCGCTACAGTTGTAAGTGGCACAAATCTGGTAGCTAGCGGCGTGATACATCAGGAGTGAGTTGGTGTGGTTGTCGAGGCACCAGACGACCTCGTCGCCCCAGCAGCTGGTGGATGTGGACATGGAGATTATGCTAGAAGGTGGGAGATACGGGTCCAGACGGCAGATGGGTTGAAGGTTGTGGCTGTTGATGACAAGCAATCCAGGACCGTTGGTGTACCACACCTCCGATCCGGTGCGCACGGGCACGATGCTTCGGACAGGGTACGGCCTCTGACGAAGGTCAGCGTCGTCCATGCCGTGCAGATGCTTGTTGACAGTGTGTGAACAGATGTAGGTTTCCCCCTCCTCTGGCATGTCATCTACCACAGAATAAACAGCCACCAGACCATCAGACATGCCTGCAAACACCTGCGGGAGAGACTGCGGCAGGAGACAAAAGGAAAACATTACAATCTGATTGGCTAGCATCAGTGGCATCCAAATATTTTAGTGGCATCATATATTAAATATATATCTAAATAGCCATCCAACCCATACGTCTAGGCTAAAACAAGGAAAATTTGGGCACTCAGTAAAAATTTAATAGACGTCTTACTATACCCCAAAAATAAATAAAACTAAACACCTTGAAATCGCTGTTGACTTTGCTAACACAGTGGAATATCATACACCTTTTGGCAAAAACAACTTGTAACCAAATTCGAATTTATTTTGGCTAGAAGTGGGTTACTCACAGACAGACTATATCGGGCCTACAGCAAACCAGATTGACCTTTCACAGGTACTTTAAACTATCTTTCCTAGGGTTTCTGGCCAGAATAAGCTCCATGTGGACCAGACTTCATGCTGCAACTCAAGACTAACTGTAAGTAAACCATTTTTAGGTCGACTTCCCGAAGGGTGTAAACACTGTGGCTCTGTGGTTCCTTTTAAATACTACTTTCTTTGTTTAGGCAGCTAAACACGTCAACTTCTGGCTCAACCAATCAGATGAGTTTAAGGGGGGATACAGTACCTGTACTGAGATGTATGTTCTGCTATTGGGCACAGTTTCGTTTGATGCTGTACTGGAGCACTTTAACAGCGATTGAAATATACGTCTATGGCTGTTAAGCATCACTTGTTGACTGTTAGTGAGTAGCAAAATATCATAAGCATTAAAGAAACACATCTAGCTGACCTGAATAACTCCACTAGATGTTCAACAATACATACTTAACCCAGCAACACCCTGTCAAAGTAAACATATACATGGATATTTTAGTCTTCACTTGCATTTTTGTCCAAGTGCCAAATCTTAAAAACGTGCCCTCCCTAAAACAACCACGAAGGCGAAAACCAGTTCCTTCCTGAATCTCCACAACTGCTGTTAACAACCAGTTTGCCAGTGACCTTTAGTAAATGAACTGCGGGAACTGAGGGCACTTCAAAGGGTGTGAGGCTCATATAAGAGTGTGTTTGGAGAAGGAACAAGGACTGAATCTGTCATTGGGACAAAATTGACGTGAGGTAGAGTCAAAACACCTGGACAGCAGTAACTTCAAACACGAGAGGATTTTTGACTATGGTGCAATCCTATGGATGTTTGGGAGAGAACTGTCACTGATCAATCACACAATAGAGGGGTTTCCTTCAGTTTGTCGAAATATCAAAGATAGCGATTATGTAACCTTATCAAATAATGTTTGTGTAATTTGACATTTCTATATGTACTCTACAAAATCCTATACTGTTTTTATACAATGCAAGCATTTGGTAACAAGGCTGTCATTATGGACAAGTCCAAATGACTTGAACTAAATTCTCTTAAGACCCCATCCCAAATGAATGCATCTGGGATTTATAGATTTCACATCTGAAAGTGATACGTACGTGCATTTTTTATGCGTACATTTATTTTATGAATCACACATGCAGGCTTTTCAGAAATGATCATAGGATCAAATTTTAGTTGTTTTCTATGCAGCATTTTATAAATGAGGCCCATGATGTGCAATTGTACATCTTGCACTTGCCTTGGTCTACTAGTAAAAAGTAAGGAATAACTGTTGACGGGCCATTGAATTATTCTAAAATAATGCACACCCAAGGTGGTAACGCGGCACGACGTGAAGCCGAGTGCCATTACAACATGAGTGGGCATTATTTTCATATAATTCAAAGGATTGGAGTCAATTATTCAAGTTATACCACGGTGAATACGGACATTGCTTTGGTGGTTATTTTAAGACATTTGACAAGTAAGGTTTGCATTTATTGAAAAAAAGGCATTTCTGTGGAACACTTCTCAACCAATCAGAATACAGCATTCAACAGCCCAGGCCAGTGCTATAAACGGCACAATATGTAAGATTTTTGCATTAAAATATTCCAAATTTAATTTCCACAGTGTTATATATTTTGTTCACTTGTGTACTCAAAATGTTTCCAACAAAGTTTGAATCCAGAGAAATTCACAATTTTAACTAGCGTAACGTTACTTCCATCCTCACTGCAATGCCTGTCAATGACGTTGTGTCCATGTTATGCTCTGTTTCTGTACCTGCTTCCAAAATCGTCTTCTTTCATACTACTTGCCTCCCCTACCTGCTTTCCAATAGTATTCGTAAAACAGTAAGCAAGAAGTTACCGGATGACCTACTACTTCCGGCAAGTTTATGAAGTGTGCATTTGATGCATACCTGTGAACCCCTGGGAGAGGAGTCACACGAAGAAGAATGTTTTTAAAAGAAAGACGCACCGAAATCCTGACCAGAACGCGTCCGGGAAGAATGTCACGTATGGTCACCCTAGATGTAGTAACATGGCAAAAGTAGTATATCCGAATTTCACACTACCAATATTCATACTATACAGGACTATTTTAACGATCGATGAGTAGGTAGGGGAGAGCAGGGGGGAAAGTACCATTTTCCAGAAAAACTTAATTTTAAAAGATAATGTTTTAGACAGAGATATATTTAATGCTGTGGTCAGTAACTCATAAGTGTGGTCTATCAATACTAGGTGGATTTTTGAAAATTTTTTAAACTCCTTCTGTATAATGTCATTTTAAACACGAGTAGTGAATTGTTACTTTTGACCCTGACAGGATCTCTTCACATTTAAACTCGATTTACTTTTATTTTGAAAAACTCTGAGACGTCAAACTTTAACATATGAAACAAGAAACACAATGGTTATATGAAAAAAATGACCGCTTTAGAAATTTACTTATCATGGTTGAAAGATGATGTCATAGTTTGGGATGCAAATGTTATCAGGGCTCAGAGAAAATCGCTTTGTTACTTTCGTCCCACGTTACTTTTGCCCCGGTTCTCCCCTACTTTATGTAATTCAGTACATACCGTCACAGTGGGCAATTTCATATGCAGGGTGCACTGTAAAAAAAAATTGTTCATGCAACTTACATTTTTGAGTTGTATTTTTGCTTTGAGTTATATTTACTTAAAGTAATTTCAACTTGAAGTGTTTTGTTGTGATAGTTAAATAATTGACCCAACGTTTTAAGTTTACAACTTGAAAAAATAAGTTTTGAGTTTTTAAGTAAACTTTGTAAGTCCGGGTAGCTTTAAATAAATAGTTGGGTTAATTATTTAAGTTGAATGAACTTGAATTTTAGTACATACAACTTTAAAAAGTAAGTGCAAGTTCATTCAACTTAAATAATTGACCCAACTATTTATTTCAAGTTACCCAGACTTACAAGGTTTAGTTGAAAATCATAAAACTTATTTTTTCAAGTTGTCTCTGCTAAAAAATTCAAGTTTATTCACTCTCTCTAAATTCAGCCAAATAAATAACACATTTCCAATAAAAGACACGTGTGTTTTAGGGATATGAATCGTCACTGGTCTCACGATTTGAATCTACGAATATTATGTTAATGTATCGATTCAATCCGATGCATCATGATGCGTTGTATCCTCAATTTTATATTACTGCAAAGGTAAATCTCCCTTACACTTTTACTGTTACAATTCTTTCTCATCTGTCTTGCTATAGCCCCGTACTAAAAATCTGATCCAGAAGTGCGCGTCATTGATAAGACGCTTAACGCTTAGATATGCAATGTGGCATCTTTAACGTGTCGACTGAGTGCTTTACACCCTCAAGAACTTTTAACAGTGGCCCATTCGTTTTCTTTACATCATCCACAAACAGTTCCTGTCGGATTGACTCCCTTCTGCAGCAGGGACTTATTGGCAAAAATTACAAATTGTTCCTTTAAGTTTATTTTTAACAAATGCATTTCTTATGTCCTTACAGCTTTTTGTAGTGTAGTAATACAGGATATTGTTTTGTGATGTTTTTAGATTCACAAGATCTCTTTATAAGTCGCTTTGGATAAAAGCGTCTGCTAAATGTAAATTAGCCTTGAATGAATAAAGTAATGAATCCTAAATAAAAACACATAGTGACACATACACATAGTGACAATCTCTCACTCTTATTCTTTCCTTTAACTGTGGCTAGCTTAAGAAAATACACAAGCCAAGAACATTTTCAGCAGAAAGATCTTGACAATGACTGCAACTGACCTCTTTCCTGGCGGGCAGTAAAAAGAGGCAGGTTACCACGGATGGACAAGAGAGCACTTTCTGAGGGAGACTCAAGGGACACATCTCTTTCAGGCTGTAGATAAAGACTTCCTGTTCCTAAAGAAACATCAACAACATATCAAGATAACCATCTTCATTCAATAGCTGGGCTTACTTACAAGGGTTGGGAATGAAGAACTGCCTCCGTCCACTGGTTCTGTTTTTGGCTCTGTCATTATAGCATGCTGTGCAGTGTTATATTATCACAAGGAAAAAATAAAGTATAATTGAATGTAGATAAAATATACCTAAATACCAGCAAGTACATTTATAGTACATTGTTATTTCGGGGCTAAAAAAACTAACAATACACTCATACTTCAGTAGTGCACTTAAAAAGGTATACTAAATACCAGTAATAGGTAAATACTAAATTACAGTAAGGTTGTATTTGTTAACAATTAGTTAATGCATTAGCTAACACGAACTAACAATGAACAACGCTTCTATTTATTAATCTTAGTTCATGTTAATTTAAGCATTTACTAATACTAATAAAATCAAATGTTGTAACTATTAACATTAACTAATGCAACATGAATAACTGTATTGACATTAACTAACATTATCTCTTTCCCCATTATTGACGAGTGATCTCATCAATAAGAGAAAACATGTGCATAAAAAAGTGTTCCTGATGAATTTGAATGTTAATCTACAATATCGTGATTATCCACTAGATGACGCACTTACCCAATTTATAAAAAAACTGAAGCCAAAACGTTATTTACTACTTTTAAACTCTGTGTATGTTTTGATAATCATTTAGAATCTAATCTTTAACAAAATGCAATTAATTCAGCTTCGTGCTAAAAATTTTTTTTAAGAAAAATACCCATATTTAAGAGTTTTATAGCAGAGAAAAAATATAGATAGGGTGAAAAGTCCCTAAAGTATTATTTATTAGTATGCATATTATATTCAAACCACGTCATATTGATTATATTTAATCCAATATTTAGATATTTCTTTAAACAGCAATTCTTGTTTTATATTTTATAGTAATATGATTCTTGTTGTATTACATTAAATGATAGTAATATTATGATGTTTATCATTAGATCTAGATTTAAGAGCTCACCTGATGCTTTACCACTAAATGGTAAAATGTCTTAACAATAATGATTATTTTTACAATATTAACAAATGATAATTGTACCGTTTACTAACCATATGGAAAATATATGCAAATATTGCACATTATATACCTCCTAGTAAAGCACTTGTCTGGACTGGACTCGAAGTTTAATGGACAAAAATCTGTGCTTCATTAAATGAATCTGCCTTAGATGTCATTGAAGCTCCAATAGGTCTCAATGAACCATGCGATTTCTGCCACAGACATATTTAAATTAAAGATAAATCATAGCAGTGCAAAAATGTTGAGTGAAATTTAACTTGCATACACTAAAATATTCAACTACACCAGGAGTGATATATAAAATATTCATTATCATTATTTATGAACAAGTAAATGCATTTAAAGCAATACAAGTTTATATTCATCTTTTGGTTTATTTTTTATCATACTTCATCTGCCCTCAGGATTCACTGTATATGGTAAGTTTGTTTGGTGTTAAATGTGTATTTATTCATAGGTTTATATCCTGTTATGCTGAAATCCCAGTACTCGCATGCACCCACATACAGCCAGACAGAATGAAGGAGCATACTGTATATATTACTTTAAACCAACCAAGTTTTAAACAAGGTTCAAATTATTGTCTTTATCGTTCATTATATGTCAAATCATCTGTCTAAATCACAGGAATTATTTAGAGTTACTCAGCACAATTTTCTTGGATAAGCCTTTGCTTGAGGGAATAGCAAACCTGAATTAATAATATTGTAAAAAATTCATATAAGGCTTGGCCCGAGAAACATCTGAACCAATTTTAGAGAGAACTGGACAAAATTTGAAAAACCTTATAGAAAAAAGTTTCAATTTGGTTTTTAAGCCAAATGGTTTTGAATATTATCAGGAAATGAAATGTTTATATTGGTGGTAGCGCTAGAAAATGTAAAGTTGATGTCCCTTAATTTTCCATAAATACTGTAGAATACAACCAATCAGATGACGATTTCAAAACATTATATTTGTATTCAATTTTGTATACCTTATGTATACGGTGCCATGAACGTGACAGATGTGACATCGGAAGCTGGAAGTATAGTTCATTTTTTAACACGTATGCACATGCAAACCACAGGCAATGGACACATGCAATACCGCTCCTGACCTATAGGGTCTGTACAAAGCAGTTAAGCATGTCTACAGGGGTGACGGCACGAGTTAAAATTCACGTAAACATCTCATGGTTGTATAAATGAGGATACTTGCTCTTAACTTTGCTATTTCAAAGAACCTCTATGCATAGTCCGCAAGAAAATTAAATGTGAATCTGTCCGGTACACCTTGCATACTTGTAAATTTTAGTTACTTTAAATACGAATGAACTTGAAGTTTAAATAGATTTAATTGGCTGTCAATGGTTTATCAAAAATTGCTCAGAAAGTGATCCCAATGATTTCATTCACTGTATATTTATCGTTATAGTGTGTGGTGCTATTATCTTCAATATAAAAGATTTTAAAACTATATTTTTATAGTTATCGTTATAATGTGAACAGCCCTCAACACAGACATGTACTGTAATGCATGTACATTTACATAACAAACCACATAAATTTTACACTAGAAGACCCATCTTCAATAAATCACTGACATTTTGTTCAAAAAGCCTGTTGGTAACATATATTTGGTCTGACACCAAGTTTCAACGCATCTGCTTTACTGTGAGAACCAAACGCCCTCAGCTTATATCCATTAATGCTGTTGCCGTGGTAACATTCCTATGCTGTGAAAGAGAAGCAAGTATGTGACCCACCTCGGTGGCTGTCCACAGGCTGTTCTCCATCTTCAGCTGGCAGCTGAGTCGTGCTCCCGGGCATGGCATCCTCTTTACCTCCACCTGGCCTTTGGCCAAGTTTACCACGGTATAGTTCCTGCAGGACATGAAAATTTATGGAAAAAGATGAAAGTGTGTGTTTTTTTACAAATCTGGAGACTTTAAGATAAGATATAAACATGAATATGAATACGCAGCGACTAAAAATGTTACATTCCCATGCCAATGATTTACACGACAAGATTTAATACTTCACATAAGGGATTTGAACTAATCTCGAACACCGACGCATAACACAAGCTCTGCTGCTCCCAGTTTGTTTTGTTCCTGTAGTGTTTTTGTACAAATACAGTCTGTCTTACGAAACCTACATTTATGAAATGCAAGCAAGATTTCCGGGCAAATGAAGTGCCGGTGTTTGATTTCAGAATAGTTTGTCATTTGAACGTTTATTATACGTAATGCTATTACGCAGGAGCCCGGCTATTTGTTTCTGCGGCGTGGGGAGGCCAAATACGGTTTGTAGATTTTTATATTACGTTAATTCATTTGTGAAACGTTGATTCATTACTTTATCACTGAAGTCATTAATCTGACAGCGCACTGTGACAAGGCCCAAACGATTCAATCTGTCAAAGTGCACAATGATATTCAGCCTATAATTTTGGCACAGTGGCTTTAGATCCAATTAGCGTACTAAATTGCTCCTTCTCACGGTGAAAACCGAACCGTTCCTGTATTTCCCTCGCCCTTATGAAGCCACAATAATCTAATTGGCAATGTCAATGACAAATAAAGACTGTGAGATAAATTGATTTATACCTTACACTAATGCACTTAAAATATAAACTACAGGATATTGTCAAGCCCCTACACACTTTAAAACAGCACTACTGCTTTATGTTGAAGAAATCATTAGATTTTTGTTCTCGCAGTGTTAAAATTCCACGACTTTTCCATTTATTTGACAATACTTAATTAACATATTAAGTAAAACACCTTTCATTAGTATAGCAGGTGCTTGGACGGGACGGGAAATCTGTCTTAAACCTAAAGTATACTAGGGACGTCCGCGTATGTGCGCCGTCCGCATGACGTCATTTTCATGACAGAGGACAGTATGCATACAGTCTGCGTAAAACAGCGCATGCGCATGAAAATATTTAGACAGGACACTCCACTACAAACAATTAAACAAAGGAAAAAGACAGCATTCGCACACACACTATCATACGTGTTTAGCCGCCGGGAGTATACTTGGAAAGCTGCGCGGACGCGTGCGCACGCAAGCCGGATGCGGAAAAAAGGTATACCCCGGCCTTTAAACTTACTGTTGTATCCAGTGTTGGGGAAAGTTACTTAAAATATACAATATTAACTCCCCAAAAAAGTAATTAATTGCATTACTTGGTTACTTTTCATGGAAAGTAATACTTAGATTACTTTTAAGTTACTTTTGCATTACTTTTTTATTACTTGGCTGAGGCTTGATCTCTTTCAGGCCTTGCAGGTGTTTTTTATGACTGAGAAGTTCTGCATTCAAAAAATTGCATATTTCCTTCGCAAAAATGTCAAGCTCTGGCCTGCCATCTCCGTTTCTGACTTAAACTGTTCCCGTTCAGGTTCACACGCATAGTGTGTAATTCTACGTAACTACATTCAGTTTAATTTAGTACATTAATAATATTTTTTTTTAAATAAAAATAATTCATTTGAAAAGTAACTCACATTACTTTCTTTAAAAAGTAACTCAAATATTCATGTGTACATTTAAAAGCAATGCGTTACTTTACTCGTTACTTTAGAAAAGTAATATTATTACCTAATGCACATTACTTGTAATGTGTTATCCCCCAACACTTGTTGTATCTTTTCTTAGTTCTGCAGAGCTTTGATTTTTCTCAATTTTTCTGCCTTGAACCGAGTGCAGACTATTATGCGTTACTTTGCCCTTCTCTGCCCTGACGTTTATCTTTTACACACGGAGACATGCGCACATGAACAAAACTGCGAAAAAGTTGGTTGAGGTGTTTACATGCCACATGAAATCGGGGTAATGAGCAAAAAAACCTACTTGTGCCGATCGTATTTTGCTTACGCAGTTCACAATAACAAAACCGTTTTACGTCCTTACATGACCCCACACGTTATCCGTTTATTAGGCATAATCTGCATAAGACTGTTCATGTAAATGCACTCAATGAGTGCACAAAATAAGCAGATATCTATCAAAATCTGCATATTTTAGAAACATGTTTACATGCAAATCAATAAACCGACTATGCAAACAACTGTGTTTATACAGCATTCAGAGATTTGTCAGGTTTCTCGCAGGTAGAGATGTTACTGTCTATAGTACATCTAGTCATTCACAGCTCAGCTAAAAAAAGAGTTCAATTCCCACGAAAACTAATAAACTGATCAAAAGTAAAGTATAGGTCATTAGTAGCATTGTAAATGTTGCTTTGGATAAAACAATATGCCAAATGCATGCATGCAAATGTAAGTAGAAATAATACAGAATGAGTAGATATCTCCAAACGTTTGATTGGTAGTGTCTCCAAATAAAAGCATAATCTGACAAAATGTTTCCAGATTAACTTTAAGATTTACCCTGCGCCATTACCGTTACTAAATATACAAAATGTCCATGTCTTCCATTCCAGGAATCACAATCCAAAGATTTTCCAGGATTTTCATGACAGTAAGAACTTTATCCTTTACTCATGTCATAGCACAGTGCCTGTATTTGTAAGTGCAGTATTTGTATGTTTAGAGTAGCGTACTAGGTAAGAGGCGCAGTGTAATATTGCATCCTCTATGATTAATGCGAGACAAAGCCTTCTTTCTTCAGCCCTGTCGTGATGACGTATTAAAGCCCCTCCACCACAGCAACGGCTCCTCCGTTTGGCACACTGACGGGCAACAGTGGTAATTGCAAACACCTGTGCTGCAAGATAACAGCAGAGTGTTTCCTGTGCTCGCCAGAGATCGGATGAGCCATCCTGAGGCGCTGCCTCTGCATTACTCTGCATTTGTCAACCTGGTGGGCCGTCATGCATAGTAATGAGCTCCTATATATACACACATATATGATCATGAATATTTAAATAAGTCATTTTTTTAAGAGCACCGAGGGAAAGTGGAAAAATTAGACCCTGAATGACTTTAATGAGAAGGATTTGTATGAAAGCATAGAGACAGATTTTGAGGGGGTGGGACGACCGATGAACAGAAAAAATGAGAGAAAGTGTGTGAATGACGTGAAATACTCCATGGGATGTTTGCAACCATATGAGCGTAATTTCTGTTAAGTGTAGCTTAGCCATTAGTTTAGCGGTACGCTAATGCAAAACTCTATTGAAATACCGGTAGGTTGCTGCAATCTTTTTGAGCAGGAGTGGCAAAACAACAATTTGAATAAAAGCCTCCCCAAAACAGGGATAAACGCACCTGTCATTTTTGTCTCCATCCCAGAATACAGCGCTGTGACCTTGCAGTGGGGAGAGGAAGAGCTGACTGTGTTCCTGGCAGGGCAGCAGGTATCTGAGACAAGCAAAACTGGGTTCCTGCATGAGTCTTAAGAGTTGAGCAGCCAGAGGACGCTACAAACACCAAAGAAGATATTATTACTGTTTATACAGTACACACTTTATTCAAAACATCTGGCAGTAAATATATGCACACACGGCTGTTTGTGTGTGTGTGTGTGTGTTTATTCTAACATCCATTAAGATAATAACTATTATGGTGTATACTCTGTAGACATTAAACATTTTAAGAGCTTATCGTTCTTGCCTAAAACTGTTACAGCAACACTTATAACACTTATAAGTGTCCATTGGTAGCAACTTAGCATGACCTAGTGGTAAAAGTTCTGGGTGATTCCAGGTGGGTGTCCTTAAAGACAACATGAAACACTTTGGTCCTCTCCAATCTAGCACTGTTTAGAGTAATAAATGATTTTCAAAGAGAAAAATGTAAACCAGGAGTTGCTCCTCAGCGACTTGTTGCTGCTAATAAACATAAAAAAAATTATTCTCTTTATTTATATCAGCTCCCACTCAGGTATGAAGGTGTCAATGTTTAAAGTGCACGCAAAGAAAGACGCTTGACTGAAAAGCGAAGCACATGACCATACAGTGCTTTTCAGTGGTCTAAAGCAGTGGTTTTCAATCTTGTCCTAGGGGACCCACAGCTCTGCATATTTTGTAGGTCTCCCTTAAATGACACACCCAGTTTTTTCATGGATCTCTTTCCTATAATGAGCTGATGATCTGAATCAGGTGTGTTAGATAAGGGAGACATGCAAAATGTGCAGAGCAGTGGGTCCCCTAGGACAAGATTGAAAAACACTGGTCTAAAGGAAGTGCAAAGTGAATTTTGCGTTAATTCCTTTTTATAAACTATAAAGATGTGGATTTGGACGGCAATAAATAACCACACGATACTAATACTTACATTACTTTTAAGTTACTTTTGCTTTACTTTTTATTACTTCG
The DNA here is from genome assembly GCF_030506205.2 of Paramisgurnus dabryanus. Classification (NCBI taxonomy): domain Eukaryota; kingdom Metazoa; phylum Chordata; class Actinopteri; order Cypriniformes; family Cobitidae; genus Paramisgurnus; species Paramisgurnus dabryanus. Next base: position 8,641,393 of record NC_133338.1, on the reverse strand, counting down.
CTGAGGCTTGATCTCTTTCAGGCCTTGCAGGTGTTTTTATGACTGAGAAGTTCAAAAAAATTGCATATTTCCTTCGCATAAATGTCAAGCTCTGGCCTGCCATCTCCGTTTCTGACTTAACTGTTCCCGTTCAGGTTCGCACGCATAGTGTGTAATTCTACGTAACTACATTCAGTTTAATTAAGTACATTATTAATATTTTTTTTAAACAAAAATAATTTGTTTGAAAGATAACTCGCAATATTTTTTTTAAAAGTAACTCAAATATTCATGTGTACATTTAAAAGTAATGCGTTACTTTACTCGTTACTTTAGAAAAGTAATATAATTAAGTAATGCACATTACTTGTAATGTATTATCCCTCAACACTGGTTGTATCTCTTCTTAAGTCTGCAAAGCTTTTATTTTCGCCATTTTTCTGCCTTGAGTCGAGTGCAGACTTTTATGCGTTACTTTGCCCTTACGTTTATCTTTTACACACGGAGACATGCGCACATGAACAAAACTGCGAAAAAGTTGGTTGAGGTGTTTACATGCCACATGAAATCGGGGTAATGAGCAAAAAAACCTACCTGTGCCAATCGTATTTTGCTTACGCCATTCACAATAACAGAAAACCGTTTTACGTCCTTACATGACCCCACACGTTATCAGTTTATTAGGCATAATCTGCGTAAGACTGTTCATGTAAATGCACTCAATGAGTGTTTACATGCACAAAATAAGCAAATATCTATCAAAATCTGCATATTTTAAAAACATGTTTACATGCAAATCAATAAACCGACTTTGCAGACAACTGTGTTTATACAGCATTCAGAGATTTGTCAGGTTTCTCACAGGTAGAGATGTTACTGTACATCTAGTCATTCAAAAACCAGCTCACAGCTCAGCTAAAAAAAGAGTTCAATTCCCAAGAAAACTAATAAACTGATCAAAAGTATAGGTCATAAGAAGCATTGTAAATAATGCTTTGGATAAAACAATATGCCAAATACATGCATGTAAATGCAAGTAGAAATAATACAGAATGAGTAAATATGTCCAAACGTTTGATTGGTAGTGTACTTAATAGTGTCTCCAAATAGCTTATCATTCAAAAAACAGCAGGTAACTGTGCGGACATTTTTATAGGGGTGGTTGGAGAAAAATACTGACATTCTGGATTCAGACGGCAATAAAATCACTGACTACCCCCTGCAAATGATGAAAATACCTTACATCCCCACGAGAAACAATTACTGTCCATTAGAGCTTTAAACTGCAAAAATTGGTGATATTGCCAAAATAATTCAGTTTTCTCTCCATATAATAATGCATTTGGGGTGGCAGTAATTTGATGTGACAAAGCAGCTGGTGCTCAATTATTTTTATTGCATTATGTGGCGCCATGAGTGGTCGCAACCAATGAGAGATAATGAGAGAAAGGTAAGCAGTTTTACATTTTACTAGGTTACGTGTACCATCAGGTTGCAGCTATTACCAATGGCTAATGTGATTCAATGCATAGTTCATTCTAGTGCGTTACTGTTTTAACACTTGTTTTAAATAAAAATTATCCTCTTCGTCTATACGCCCGTTGCCACTGCATTTCTGTCCACACTATACGTGACCGCAAATGCATGAAACACGACCATTCACGCACACTGGCCATGCTCATGCAGGTGTAAAAGAGCTTACTGCTGTAATAATAGGATTATAACCGTTTTAACCTTTTAACACTATAAATGCATCAGGATACGTGTTAATAAACAATTACTATAGAGTTTATAATCTGTGGCAATAGTTGGTGGCACTATTTATGGTGCAAACCTCATTTGCTCCACATGGTGTTTTTAAATGTAAAAAATTTTTTTTTACAATGTTTTCAACTCAGACACATATACAAAACGTAAGTTTAGCATTTTATGGATTTCCTAATTATAAGTCTTTTATGAAATTCTAACAAAATGAAAAATACATATAAACGTCAAAAGGTTACCTCTTAATAATAATAATCAAATATTAATTATTTACAAGCTCAAAAATTCAAATATAATATTACTGAAAAATGCCCATCCCTAGTTTGAACAGCTGAAAGTCAGCAAAGCCTGCAGTTTTGTCTCCATGTTATTGTTAGCAGCTGGTCATTGACATCTTTCAGCATTGTAATGGTCATTTGAGAAGGGCTTGACGAATCAGGGAAGGAAACAGATTGATCCAAAACAACCAATCAGGTCGCAAATGTGGGCAGCCACGCCTTTGTTTACATACAGTAAGTCTCCGTTTAGGTCCATCTACACTGCAGGGCAACCCTTAAGTTTGCAAACGTTTAAAAGTAGTGTGAAAAGACTAAAAACACTAATGTAAATGTAGTCTAAGCAATGCTGTACCTTCTCTGGTTTAGTATCCCAGCACTGCTGCATGAGACCCTGCAAGCAGTAAAACTGCACTTCCTCTGGGCTGCCCAGCACAGGTCTCACTCCTTTAGACAGTTTCTTAGCGATCTGCAGCAGGTGCTGGCCCATGCAAGGTCTGCGGCCAGACAACAGCTCGTACAGAACCATGCCGTACGAGAACATGTCCACCTTAAAGAGAAAACAACAAGAGATTTTTAACAGTAATTAAAATGCAATTTACAACTAAATAAAGATAGTTCAGCCAAAAATGAAACTTCTGTCATAATTTACTCACTCTCAAGTTGCTACAAACTTATAGAAGATTCGAAGCATCGATAGGAGAAACCTGATTCGACTACCAATCTCACGGTCGAATCGTCGCAGATGTGTTTTTAAATGCAAATAATATGTGAAGTAGCAGCTTTCAATAAATATTTTTAAAATGCGTTAATAAATCCGACAACCCCTGTGACCGGGCTACACGTCTATAATAGATTCCTATGTTAATAAACCATTGCCTCTTTCTTTCTACATTTAAAAGACAAAGCTGATACTTTCGTTCTTTTAATAATTTCTTTTTTTTATTTATAAATCACTCTGGGTTATCTGATTTATCTATTTGGCTTGTGTTTTGTTTCCATGCACTTGAGGCATTTTGCACATATTTGTTCTGCACCTTGTTACTTCTGACCTTATCTTATAAAATTTTTTTATTTTTTATAAATGTAAATTCTGATCTAATTTAAGTCTGTATATTGTGGATTGCTTTTCGTTTTATCGCTGTTGCGTGCTGGCCATGCTTGCGCAGGCAATTTAGCCGAACGCGCTAGGTGCTCTGCGTCTCATATTTAGGAGTTCATCAAACTAAACATTAAAAAATGTTTTTCGATGGGTATAAGTTGTTAAAATTTGTTTAAAACAGAGTGGCTGTCTTGTAAAGTTAAAATACAAAACAGGTAAGCAGTTTCTTTAAATTTCGGTGATGAAACGGAAAATATCTGCCTGACACGACTGTGTTTCTTGTGATTTAATGACAAAAATAAACTACTACTACATGTTTACTCAGTTTTAGTAAATAGTTAACTAGACATAGTAGAGCTGTGTATTCCACTTTATTTTTTGTGTGTAAAATAATGTACTACTTCTGGGCAACAACGATTTTGATTTTCTCAAAGTCTGTTTTTTATTTTTTTTCTGTGCAGTTTCATTATTGTGGTATGAACTCTATGAGATAAACCCGGCTCTAAATGGGACATAAAAACGAAACGAACTGTGATTGGTAGTTTTGCTCTTCATTCAGTGTGAGTGGGCTGCTCTTGGCCAAACTAAACTGCAAGATGGACCAGACTTTACGCCACAGGTTAAATATCTGGTTTGCAAGACTAGACGGAGGAAGATGACTATTATCTTGGAGTTGCGGAGGGGAGGAAAAAGTGAAGAACTAGTAAATCAAAGACAGAATGAAGTTATATTCCTGAGGGAACATCACACATTCCTGCGGTTTATTTGAGATGTGGAGTCATGTCTAACAAGAGAGTGACATATTTGTAATAAACATCTTTATAGGTCAGTTCTATAAATAGACAATCATTTTAACAACATGACCGTGTTAATCTTAGACTGTATTTATAGAAAGTTTGGCTTTGCCAACATGAAAGAATAACAGGTTTGCTAACGTTACAAAAGCAAAAAATGACATCACACAGCAGGTATGTAAAACTGTGGGAAATTACAGTACAAGCCTAAGGGTCTACAGTCAATCAAGTATCTGGCAATTTTCCCATCTACAGTATCATGATTCCAGATGTCTCACACATCTTTAAATGATCTTTGGGTAATGACTTAATTTTCATGAGATTTATTTATTACAGATTAAATAAAATGCCTTTAATAAGTTTATATAGATGTTAATGACAGAATATGCCAGAGGAAACAGCACTGAATGATTTATATTGATGATTTGTGTAAATAGTGGCTAAAGACAGAGACAGCATGAGAAAAAACGGAGAAAATTGATCATAATGCAAAGCAATGGACGAGTGTACATATTTATTTGTTTTTAGCATTTTATGTAGCCTTAGTTCATTAAGTTATTTAACCTTTAAAAAAAATACAGAAATTGATCTGACATCATTAAGCACCACAGTTTACCTTGGACCCCAGTTTGCTCCCTGTAACTGAAACATGAAACAAATCGACTGAACCTTGGGGTGGCAATGAATGAAGAATTAATTTTCCTCGGTTGGATGTAATCCATGCAAACTACGCTTACTAAACTCTGGACTGTTTAAAACGGAGAAGGTAAACTGGAAGACAAATCAGCTTTGTGCACTGACACAAGCCTGACAGGATCTGTAATCTTTCTTTGAAGACGTATCCCTATCAATAGCCAAGAGAGGCACTGGAAATTTCAAAGATGAAAAATCTGTGTTCTTAACACCCTCAAGGCAGATTAAATCAGTCTTAATCACAACTTGGATTAAGCAAATTGATTAAAGGACGTCCGGGGGTTCAAAGCAATTAAAACTCTACTGACAACATCTATGAAGTCATGTCAATTAACACAATCTCCATTAATATTTAAATTTGGATTGTATAACAAGCAAATGTGTGTATGGTAAAGCACATATACTGAAGATCTAAAGGGCAGGTGCACTAAATGTGCTCGAAGTACTGGATTATTTTCTGTAATTCTTTATTTATTTATTCCTCATGCCATTCCAGCATCTATGCCCAGAATGCCATACAGGGGCAATTTTTGGTGTCTCCAATTCACCTACTTGCATGTTTTTGGCATGTGGGAGAAAACCTGAGTACTCGGAGTGAACCAACGCTCTGGGGACCTTCTTGAAGTGTGCCAACAGTGCTACCCAATGAGCCACTGTGCAGTGCTGGGTCAAAAAGGGACCAATTAATAGAAAAATATTTATACTTGGCCCATCAATGGGTTAAAACAACCCAGCATTTTGGGCTGCAACAACCCAGCATAGGTTCAATACAGAAAAAAAGTTTCATTCTATCTATATTTTTTCTCTGCTTATAAACTTTTGAATATTGGTATTTTTCTTACTTTAAAAATATTTTTTTTTCCAAAAAGATGAAACAATTGCATTTTTGTGAATATATTTTGTTGGAGATCAGAGTCAGAACAAGCATCAAAATATACACAGAGTTCAAAATTAGTAAATAACATTTTGGCTTCAGTCTTTTTCATAAATCGGGTAAGTGCATCTAGTGGATAATCGCGGTATTGCAGATTAACATAAAACTTCATCAGGAACATGTTTTTCATGCAAATGTTTTCTCTTAACTCTTTCACCGCCAGCGTTTAAAAAAAAAAGTTGCCAGCACCGGCGTTTTTCATGATTTTCACCAAAGTTTAATGCCTTCCAGAAAATTTTCTTCTTTAAATAAAGAAACATACAATATACCAAATGAAAGAACAGACCCTCTGCTTTCAAAAAAAAAAAAAAAACGTTTCATCCTACCTTCAGTGGTTCTTTTGTAATCAGCTTTTGAATATGGGTAGGTTTCTGCAAAAACACCATATTTTGAGCAAAAAACAGAGATAATTCCATTTTTTTGACGGACTTTTCATAGAGATCCCATTCAGAGCGATCTTTAAAACAGACACGGACATACAGCCGCTTGCCATAGGGCAATACTTCCGGGTTTAAAAAGTTGCGGAAGGGCTGGTGGATAATAGCGGTATTGCGGAAAGACGGAAAATCTCGTCATTGGCGGGGAAGCGTTTTCTCTTAATTGACGAGCTATCTTGTCAATGGCGGTGAAAGAGTTAATTGATGAGATAACTCGTCAATGGCAGGAAAGAGTTAATATGAATGAGATGAAAACAAATTAAAATCTTATCACAATTTATCTTTATGCTGTAACAATCCTATATGACTTTATTTTAACCCCAGGACTAGGGGTGTCATGGTTCTCCAAATCCTCAATTCGATTACATTTTCGATTCTAAGGTCACGGTTCAATTCGATTCTCGATTTGTACCTTTTTTTTGAAAGCACAAAATGCCATTTTTGGACTAGACTTTTATGAAATATAATATCTGACCTTGAACCGGGAGATGCCCTGCCATGTAAGTCGTGCTGCCAGTTGAAAAATATGATACACGCACATACCTGATAAAATCAAACTTCCTGTCAGATGAAATGCTTGTCATTTAAACGCGAGCGGGAGTAATGACAAGTTTATATGGGCGCAAACTAATATAATGTCGGAGTCCGCTGCTTGTGTTGTTAGTAAACATGCTGCACAGTGTTTTGTAGATATATATGTTGGAGCTTTCTCTGACATTTCAGCGCAATTGATAAAATAAGATCGCACAACTTTCACACCCGCTTGCAAAATGAAACTGCAGAGATCAGCCGCTTTAGTTTTATCAATGAAAGGCTAAAAATAGCGCTGTACATGGGTGTTCACGCCAGAGGTACTGAACACAATGTTTTACGTCTTTTTCACATTTTTCAAGACTTACTGTGCATTCAGACCGCCACCGGCGAGAGCGTCAAAGTGGCCGGAAGTCATTTATTTTCAATGAGAGCCGGGGGCGACCTTCGGCGAGCAGCGGCGCGGCGCGTTATGTACAGTGTGAGCGTCGAGGAGAGTTTAAATCAACTAAACTTTATGGTAATGAGATATGACGCGGTTCGGCGGCAACCAATCGGAAGGCGGAAATGTTCGGCGGCAACCAATCGGAAGGCGGAAACGTCCGCCTGAGAGGAGTTCAGAGAATGCATTCGAGCGTCAGAGCGTCCACTACACCTTTTCTTTAGCGTCGTTGGCAGGGCAGCCAGAGCTTTTATTGACATAGCTTTTTATATAGGCATACCCATTCAAACATAAGATAACGTGACAGAATTTTAGATATTATTAAAGGGGACAGAGAATGAAAAAACATTTTTTACCTTGTCTTTGTTGAATAATGGTAGTCTACCCGCATTCATGAACATACAAAAAGTGCTAAACATGCTAAACATCTCAGTCTCAGAAATTCCTCTTTTAGAAATGTCAGCCAGAAAACGGCCCAATCTGAAAAACTGATGCTTATGACATCACAGGCATCTAACTGCCCCTCCACTTTAAAATAATTGGCTACATTTTTTGAGTGGCAGCAAGATCAGCCAATCAGTAATGAGATTGCAAGTTAAGCCAGTAGGGGGAGCCAAATAGGTGCAAAACCGCTTGTTTAAAATCCCCCACCCTAATAGAGCTATCTGAGAGAGGTTTTTAGGAAGCTTCTAAGGCATTACAGACCCAAACAACAAAATGTTTGTCTACATGTCACATCACCGAACAAGGATAAATACCCCGTTCAATCATTCTATGTCACCTTTAAAATTATTTGTTAATGTTCAGCTAAAGAAAGGAGGTCATACACGTCTGAGATGGCGGGTGGCTGAGTAAATTATATGAGAACCTTCATTTCATTCAACTGTCTCTTTTATTTTGATTTTTTTTTATATTTTATACACTATTATCTCTTATTTTATTATTATGTCTTGATGCTGTACTAGGATGTGTACACTGCAAGCTTTTATCTCCAAAGAAAAATCCAACCACATTTGGTGATAAAGCTGTGATAATGCGATGTACTAAACGGTGAAGAAGATCAGACCCAAAATAAATCACCATATTTGAATAACTGTACAGCAGAACTGTCATTAGATATCAAAGTATGAATAAGGATCTAACAGTAGTAAATGTGTTACTCATAAACCAAATAAGCGTAACCAGATGGTTATAGACACACATTCACTTGTCCAAGAGCACACAAGCTATGATTTATGACGTGAACACACTTTATAAAGAAAGAAGAACAGACAATGGGGAATACCCATAAGATGCAGTCACTCAAATGACACAGACTTGATGTATTAAACTCATGGGAAATGAAACGTATATTATGAAGTGCTTGGCACATCTGCTCATCGAAAATGTGTGTGCTCAGGGAGTATTTTGAGTGTGTAATAATGTATGTGTCAAAGTGCCATTCATAACTGAAATGAGATTGTTCACGTAGCTCAACTGTTAAGCATAGTGTTAGCAATGGCACGGTCATAGATTCAGTTCCTAGGGAAAAGATGATAAAATGCATACTGGGAATGCCATATAAGTATCTTTAGACAAAAGCAGATCTGTCTAAATGTAATGTAAAGTGATGGGACTTTTAAAGTTCAGAATCATTTTTTAACCTTTAATGAGGTATCAAACAGGATGCAGAATTTGGATTAATGAGAGTAGATTGTTGATTTATTTTCAGTATAGAATAAGATTTGATAAGAACTTTAACTACTAATAAAATTTCATAGAAGTTTAAGCTATTATATTTATAATGTTGTTTTGTTGTAAATTATAATTTTCTGAAACATGTTTGTGTTTCTGTGGAGAATCAAGTTTATTTAATGACTGGATTATAGTCAGTCATGAATTTTGTGGTACAATACATCATTTTATAACATTAAAAGTAATATAATTATAAATTAATAGGGCTGTCAAAATTAACGCGTTAATTAGGCGTTAATGCAAATCATTTTACTGTCACTAATTTTATTAACGTGATTAACGCAACACCCTTGGTCCAGCCTATTTGGATATATATTAGTGTGACCCGTGCGTTCTAAATGATTCAGAGGTTTTCATAAAAATAAAAACATTAAGCTCTCGTCTAGCAAATCCAATGCTCTAAATGGTCATTTAATATCTAAAATTTATTTATTTGTACGTTTTCTGAGAGGTCATAAAGATGGGTCTCCATCCGCATATTTTGGTTTCGCTTTTAATCATGCAAAAATCTAAAAATAAATGGCAGGACTTGCTTGATGTTAAAAGGGTTATTAAGAGAGATAAAGTTCAGGACCTGATTAATGTTGAAAGAGTTATTAAGAGCGACAAGACTCAAAAACGATCTTCCTCGCGTGCACACAGAGGCGCGAGTGCGCGTCCCCGACTTGTAGACATCTACACAAAATTACAGTTTAAAAATCTGTTTTGACAAGAATTCACGCAGGTATGACCTTTAATCTGTTATATCTGAAGTGAATGTTTGGTTAACTGTGGAAAAATATCTGATGTGTTAACAAAAAAAATGAAATCTATTTGTGCTAAATCTATTTATTAAATCTATTATTTTAAAGTATGGATCTGGTAATTGTGTGGTACTGTAATTTGGGATTTTTCTCAAAACTACCTAGATTCAAACAAGTCTTGCATTGTTTTGAAGTTTTTTAATGATGTCGAAATATAAAGCACTCATTTTTAAAATTTGCTCATTCCGACTTAATTTGTCATTACAGCTCACAAATGATGCAGCAGCAAACGGAAATGGAGAAAGAAACGAGTCTTCTGAAAGGAAAATTCATATACAAAACAATGGCTGATGGTTCTGTTGAAAATGTTAACAGGCTAGTGTAATATAAATTTGCATAAAGCATCTATATTTGTCCACACCCAAAACTGAAAATTGTTAAATTAAGGTAAATTTAGAACAGATAAAAATGTCAGATTAATTTGCAATTAATCGCGAGTTAACTCATGAAATTATACATTTAATCTAGATTAAATATTTTAATCTATTGACAGCCCTAAAATTAATTAAAAACCAAAGTTGCTATATGCAGCCGCTAGGAACGGGAAAGCGGCAAAAAGTAGTTTGCATCGTCTTTGTTCTTTATTCAACCTTAGGTTTTCACATTAAAAAAAAAATACAAATACCTAATCGTACCAAAAAAGAGGGCTCCCCATTGACTTTTGCAGAGGCAATCAGAAAATAAACAGAAATTATGTTTACAACACGTCACCCATGCCCATATAGCAAAAGACTCTGGGGCAAACACGCCGCGTACCACAGTCCACACAAACCGCCCTTTTAAAGTGGACTCCGAAATTGAAAAACAATGTTCACATTAGGGCTGGGCAATAGAGCTAAAATGTTTTTCATCGATATAACGTGTTATAGCATTCGATAGCGATAATTATTGATACATTTTATTACGCTTTTTAAAAAGTAGAAAAAAGTTATAATTTAACCACTTGATGTTTTATTTACACACTTAATTAAGGTAAACAATACAAAATTTTTGAAATTTGTATATATCTTACATAAAGATTAAATTGGTGTTAAATAAACTCTATAAATGCTCTCTCTTGAGCATTTTCGTCAACATAATGTTTGATTCCTATTCTTTGTTTCTTGTTGTTTGTTCTAAACTTTGTTTGCAATGGTGGATCGGCTACTTTTCTTCATCTACATTTTTTAATGTACTGTAAATGTCACCAAATTAGTACGGCCTGGTACACCAGCCGTGTTTGAGATGTCAAATTTGCGTCTAGTTTGCCAAACATTTTGAGTTTACTCGCTTCATTCACGTGTAAAAGCCGCGCATGAAATTCTAGTCAACGAGACATTCGCATGGAAATTCCTGTCATGGGAGGGGCTCCTGCGACTCCGCTCGCTTCCTGTAATCACGTCACTACTAGAGCAAGCTCCTGATTGGGTAACGCGGCACGTTTTTCTGCCAAAGTTCAAGTTTTTCAACTTGCGTGTTTCCCGCGGCAACGGTCAATTTGCGCCATTCGCGTGAACTAGACGCGCGAATGAGGCGGAATCGCATCTAGCACACCGCGCTAAATGCCTCATTCGCGCCACGAGACCTCCAGACGCACGTTAACGCTTCTTCACATTGACTTAACAATGAAATCACTCGCGCTTGACGCCTCTACCACGGCTGGTGTGAACGCAGCAGTAGAGTAATAATTTTAATAAGAAATTTGTATTGCGTGTCGAACACTGCCATCCATGCGTATCCGCAGTGAGTATACTTTGAAAACGGCACTAATGCATGCACGCGCACAGGCCGGACGCGGAAAAAGTATACCTGGCTATGTCATGTAGTCCAATGCAGTTTTAGCAATGCGTTAACAGGCGTCATATCGAATGCCCCCCCCTAACGTTATCGTTAAAGGTGTACCGATGGTACATACTGATATCGCTTCATCACCCAGTCCTAGTTCACATCATCCAAACAAATTGAAATCTATCGTTAATTGGAGTGCGCACCAAAACTGCTATTGTGAAACCCCTATAAGAGTATATATTTTAGTACCTTTTCATCATAGACGATGCCAGGCCGAATCTCAGGTGCCTGATACCCAGGCGTGCCCTCGACACCTAAAGCTCCCTCGTGAAAGGACTGTCGGGAGATGCCATAGTCAGAAAGCTTGATGTTAACAGAATCCTCCACCTCCAGAGACCACACCAGGATATTATCAGACTTGAGGTCGCAGAAGATAATGTTCTTCTTGTGCAGGTAGGCCAGACCTGCTGCGATCTGATATGCCACTTTAAACGTCAGCATGTGGCCCAGGGGCACGTAGTGAGAACCTGAGGGTATTGAGTAGAAAGGGTAAGTCCAATACATCACACAAGTATGAAATATCACAAACTATTTATTGTAAAATAACTTTTGTTTTAAAAACAATAAATATAATCACTTGCCAACATTTTGACGGCATTAATAGGTTGAACAATGCTTATGTTTTTAAAGTGTTCACAGATTTTAGAATATGTGACCCTGCCTGTGAAAATCAAGCTAAAGTTATTGTGATTTACTGTTTTCTATTTAAAATCATCCTACATTCTATGAAAATATAACCTTGATATCTTTAATATTGACTGAGGTCATGTCAAAGATTGAAATTGAATTTAAATATTTTTCAGAAAAACTAGTAATGATAATGATCATGTTTTAACTCATTCCCCACCAGTCTTTTTTTAAAGCATTTTTTTGTGCCTTCCAGGATTTTTTTATTTTATTTTTATTTTATAGTATATTTCTATAAATATATAAACATACAAATAAATCAAATGAAAGAACAGACCTTCTGCTTTTAAACAAACAAAAAATGGGATAAAAACTTTTATCCTATCTTCATTTGTTCTCTTTTTATAACCTTTATATATGGGTAGGTTTCTTCAAAAAAACCAAATTTAATACCAAAAATACCAAATAACCAAGTTTTATGCAAAAAGCTGAAATAATTGCATTTTTGTAAAGGAATTTTGTTAGAGATCAAATTCAGAACGATTATCAAAACATACACGGAGTATAAATTAATGACATTCGTTTTTGCTTCATTCTTTTAATAAATTGGGTAGGACTGCCATCTAGTGGATAACAGCGGAATTACAGATTACTGTTCAAATTCGTCTGAAAGCATCATTGGCAGGAATACGTTTTGTCTTAATTGACGAGAAAACTCGTCAATGGCGGGGAAAGAGTTAAACAGAGATATATTTTTGCTGTGGTCAATAACTCACAAGTGTGGTCTATCAATACCAGGTGGAATTTTGAACAAATAAATTAACTCTCAAATAATTTAACTTTACTTTTGACCCTGTCAGCTGGGACGAAAGTAACACAACAGAACAAGATAGATTTTTGTTCTTGTTTTTAGTAAACAAACATGACTATAACCTTGATAATTTGTAACTGCAAACATTTTTTCATTTATCTTTGTGAAAATTTCAGTTTCGTTAAATGTTTCAAAAGCAACCCGACAATACAAACTTAAATTATTGAGAATAAAACATTTTGTATGTATCACAGTATGAACACTATGAAAATGTAACTAAATTAGCATAATATTATTTCATAATGCAAAGTATTAGCAGCGGGAAAAAAGTAACAAGTGTTACTTTCGTACTGACAGAAACTCTTGACATTTAAACCTGATTTATTTTATGTTGGAAAAACTCTGAGAAGGCTAACTTTAGGATGTCTTACTTTTCTTAATTATTATTATTATAAGAAATCCTAAGAGGTTAGTCAACTGTTCCATCAATTGCTAAAAATTCATTTTTGGACCATAGATATGACAAACATCCTCAGGCCATTCATAAATAAATATTTGCAACACAACACACAATGTGAAAATTCATGCAAGTGTCTTGCATGATCTGTACAACAGTGTAGTTGTTATTTGGCTGGCAAGAGGTTTTGTGTTAAAGCAGAAAAATGCAGACAAATTCCTGTGCTAATTAACATGTAAAACCTTTAGCACGTTCCTCCAGGATGGTGTTTAGGCTTCCCAGTGGCGCCAGCTGCAGGGCGAAGCACAGCGGGTGTATGCTGATGCCAACCAGGGCCACGATGCAGGGGTGTTGGAGTGAGTGCAGCATGCTGGCCTCCTGACGAAACTCTGAGAAGCTTCTAGCTGCGTCCATGGACTGCAGGTGTTTTACCATGGTATCTGTAACCATATGTAAGTAGGTGTGAATGGACATAAAGCAAACACAACTACATCCAAACACATCAGTACTGGAATTCAACTTTGTGAAATTTTGAATACTTGTGTATTTTCTTTAAGACACACAGCATTGCCCATAGTTGATTTTATGGTGCAGAAAGATTATATTCATATACCACAGTATTTGTATAGTACTTCATTGCCACAGAATGTGCAAAATTAAACTGTAGCAATACTGAGATATCTTTAAATAAGGGAAATAAGTGAACATTAAGTGAACATCACCCAAAAAAAACTTACATGCAAAAAATATATAAGCTTCCAATTGGCTTAATCCCGGTCTCAGTCCATTAACAAATACCAGTTTGTTGGAAAAATCCACTAAACGGCACGTTGATTTACAGTAAAGTCCTCAAAATGCATAAAAGATGAAAGTGAAATGACCATGTATCACATTCAAAGTTGTGCCTTGTTAGTACCTGAACCTGAATACAACCCGAATGCATCATAGCACCCCTTAAAGGAATAGTCAGTTTTCTTTAAAAAAAAATCCAGATAATTTACTCGTCACCATGTCATCCAAAATGTTGATGTCTTTCTTTGTTCAGTCGAGAAGAAATTATGTTTTATGAGGAAAACATTGCAGGATTTTTCTCATTTTAATGGACTTTAATAGAGCCCAACATTTAATACTTAACTCAACACTTAACAGTTTTTTTCAAAGGAGTTTCAAAGGACTCTAAATGATCCCAAACGAGGCATAAGGGTCTTATCTAGCGAAACGATTGTCATTTTTGACAAAAAAAATAAAAAATATGCACTTTTAAACCACAACTTCTCGTCTATCTCCGGTCCTGCGTGACCTAACGTAAATGCGTAGTGACGTAGGGAGGTCACGTGTTACATAAAACGCACATTTGCGGACCACTGTAAACAATAAACTGACACAAAGACATTAATTAGTATCATTCCACATACAACAACGTCAGAACGGTCCTCTTTTTCAACACTTGTAAACACTGGGGCGTAGTTTCGTGTTCGTCCTCTGTGACCTCTTGACGTATTGCGTGGGGTCAGCTGGCGCATCACGACCGGATCTAGACGAGAAGTTGTGGTTTAAAAGTGCATATTTTTTATTTTATTAAAAATGACAATCGTTTCGCTAGATAAGACCCTTATGCCTCGTTTGGGATCGTTTAGAGTCCTTTGAAACTCCGTTGAGCTCTATGTTGGGCTCTATTAAAGTCCATTAAAATGAGAAAAATCCTCAATTCCTCAGAAAACATAACTTATTCTCGACTGAACAAAGAAAGACATCAACATTTTGGATGACCTGGTGGTGAGTAAATTATCTGGATTTTTCTTTTAAGAAAATGGAATATTCCTTTAATGTATGGTTTTAGCTTCATTTCTACCTTTTGAATCCTCATTTGCAATATTTCTAGTTGCATCTTTAGTGATTTTTTACTTTGTCTTTTCGAAAGAAGCAGATTTATTTTAGACGTGGAGGTTTTTTGGCAAAAAAGCTTGCATGCACTTAGAGGTTCAAATTTGTTAAATACCAATGAAAGGAAATAAAAATAAGGCATTTAAATTACTGACTTATAACGTTTTTATTGCCATTAAAGTTAAATAACTGAACCTTGCTGGGTTTTGCATCTAAACTCCTCATTTATTAACCCACACTCAGGGCTGAAAAGATCAACAACCATGACTCTAACTACGAGTATAAATTAAATTTTAAAAGAATAAGCCAAAGGCTTTTTGTGCATTGACTAATTTCACCTAAAAAAATACAATTACGCATTTATAAAACACATATGTAGGTCAGTTCTGAACTGAGGTCAGTTCAACTCGTACTGATCTTTCTCCTTGAGAAATAATACAAAATCAAATCCAGACTCTGACCTCAAAGAGAAAACCTTTAACAGTTCCCTGACCCTGAACTACAGTACAAGCTCTGATTTACAGCTGCAGGGCTTTTAATGGCTCTGGTTCCTCAACTGCACTGTTCTGGGGTCAGCTCTCAGCACTGTAAAGTCTTAATGAGCAGAGCTACAGTTTCTGTCCTGCTGTGGCACACATCACCGTAAAAACTTCGTTTTATGCCACGACGGTAGCTCAGAATAACACACTGCTGTCTCAACGCCGCTGACAGTTTAACATGTTTCTGGTTTCTGACCCCGAGTTCAATGACCTAGAATTTGTTTGATTTCTTAAACCATATAGACAAAATTTATAGGCTCACAGACCAGCAGACAGCCTTGTGTCTTTAGTTACTTCTTTTCAGATCTAAAAACTGGCCTCAAGAGTACCAAAAATAAGCTAAAGGTACTTTCTCAATGCTGACAACATTTCCTACTTGAGTAAATCAAGACTAATATTGATATAAACACTTGTTTCAATAATGGGCTAAACTGCTTTATGTTTCTTCTTCACTATAACATTTCTGTTGACACCCAAACAGGATAAAGCGAAAAAAGAATTATACTGGAAACAGGGACATGAAGGTTGTTGCTAAAAGTTAGTAAACAGGCCATAGATACCCTCAGGTTTTCAATAAGTGCCCCTAGGCCCCATGCTGACCTTCAAAGTGAAATATCACAGCAGGCCTGGCCTACCAGCACATGAAGAACATTATCTTGAGAGAGAACTTTGACCTTTAAACGAACACATGCAACATTTCACTTTGCACCACAATTAATGAAAGTGCAAACCGGAAAGCAGAAATAATAGTTGTATTTGAGCCCTTGTCCCTGTGAACTCTTATATGTCCTTAGAATGTGCATTTTGCAAGCCTCTTAAATGTAGCAGTTTACAATTGTATAACATTACAATTATGGACAGATGTGAGAACTGGAGGTATCAGTAATTGTTTTATGTCCTCTAAAGTCAAATGCCATGAAATGCCATTTTACAGTACTTCTGCAGTCTCATGTTCCTGAGTGAAATGGGATATTAAACAGAAACAAATGCGGAAATGTTTGTGAAACAGTTTGAAGCTACAGTACACACTTTAAGAGCCAATTAAAGCCGGGTTTAAACTACAGAATTTACCGTGATTCCCCCATCCTAAGATTTCGAGAGAAAAACGTGTCCGGGACAGAGTCGGCTGTAGATGTCGGTGGGATTAAAAGGAGAATCTGACTGACGCGACACGAGATTTAATATTTAATGCTGGGTACACACCAAAAGATTTTTTACATCTTATAAGATTTTCAAAATGTGATAGACCACAAACATAAAAAATCCTAGATTTAACCGTTTTGCTCCTATAGTGTGTGGTGTGCCATGATGTGTCAAAGACAGCAGATTATCAACCAGAGTCTCGACTGTGAACACAGGAAATCTCGCAAAATCTCGCGAGACTTCAGAATAAGCATGGCGGATGATATGCAGGAAGAAATTTCAATGATAGTGTTTGGAATGATTTTCACAGAAAATTCAAGGGGGAAAAAAGGGTTTGGTTGAAGTTGTGGAGCATAGTCTGTACAAGTTCACTTTGTGCTGCGTCATGACTGCTTCCGTCTTCCATCATCTCGCTTTTGATTGGATATTGTTTCGTTTCACGTGATATCTCAATAACGTGCACACATCAGGATTTCTGATCGTAAATATTAAACATATTTCATATTTAAGATTCACGATCGGGGCGTCTCCGACGTCCTTCAGATCAGGTTCGTACACTCTTAACACACCTCACACCTGATGAGATAATCTGTAGAACCAGATCATTCACTTTGTGCTGCAATCACTTTAAATATTCAATCACTTCCATGCAATTGTTTTATCTTTCCCGAAGTGTGTATGCGCTCAGACTGCGTCCTCTTGTGCATTCGCAAATCCATCAGCTCTCGCGCGCGCGTCTCAACAAACGGTCTCTGTGCGTTGCGCTGGGTGCAGAGTGCTCATGGGAGTTGTAGTTTCCCAGTGTCGCGTTGCGCATTGTTTATCATTTCGCATAACTTTTAAGAAAACTACAATTAAAAAATTATATTCAACCTGCCAAAGTGGCTAGTGGGATTGGCTTTCTTGCCCGCCACAGCCGAAATCTACCCGCATTTGGCGGGTGTTAATGTTAAACCCTGTGTAGAACTATCAAGAAAATGGGACATAGCTAGGATTGTCAGAAGGGGGGAAATCAGCCCAAAATCAGCCCGATTGTCTTTTGGTGTGTACCCAGCATAACTGTTGAATTTGTAGCTTTTAACCTGTTGTTTCCAATGATCCAGAAAAAAAACCTATTTCCCAAAGCGCAGAAATTAATCCATCTGCGTCCACCTTAATTCCCCAAAATCACGACACAAGATTTGACATAAATTTTAATTCATCCTCCCAGTCATTTGAGGCCATTAAGCCGTCAGAGGGTTGGAAATTACTGAGGGTTTTGGACAAATGCAACCAAGTTAAATAAAAAAAATTCAAGATAAGGGGGCAAACATGACCCTTTAAAATTAAACTAAAAATGTATTATGACTGTCATGATTTAAATGAAATGTGAAAATTAAGACATGGGTCGATGACAGCATTAGGCATGGGCCGGCCCGGTATAAGATTCTGGCAGGGATGATAACCTTTAGCAAAAATACCATGCTTTCACGATGTTGCGGTATTGCCATTGCAATACTAAAATGTGTTATTTTCAAATAAAGCCTTCAAATTATAATATGCTTTCAAAAAATATAATATTTTCGTAATGTATATTAAATGTAAACATCAAATCAATCACACGACTTAATGATTTAATAAATTTTGTATAAACACAGCTCATACCTTGGAGACGGTATCACAGAACATTTTAGTGGTTTTGAAACCCTGACTGCTTAAAAACCTCAGTATACCTTGAAACCGGTAACCGGCCCATGCCTAGACTGCATTAGATTTAAATCTGTTCACGTTGCATCAGATTACTTTATACGCATTATTTTTGTAGCATTGAGAATTACAACCAATCACAGTCTTGCACGTTGAGCTGATAAATGCAGTGGCCAATCAGTGGTGTTTAAATGAGTTTTTGGTGCAAGTTAAAGAATGTGGTTAAAGCATGCCACGACTTCAATGAGTTTATCATAAACAGCAGCGTGCAGATGCAAATACGAGATTTGTTGTACTGTAAAGTCAGACTTATTAGTGTATAGAAGAAGTGAGTCATTAACTGTTTCAGTGTTGTTTGGTTGCTTTCTTTATATACATTTGCAGTTTTCATTATGTAACAGCAACCTAACATAAACTTTCTCATTTTGTTAATATGCCATGCAAAACATTAAATGTATTCTAATCTAAGTTTGTGCATTTACATTAATTTCATACTTTTGCATATATATATATATATATCTATAGCTGTCAAAACCGGTCCTGGTTCGGAATCGGCTCGCATTATCATTTAAAACGTGACGTTTACAGATCAAATATTACACTTTCCGATCTGCTTGCAATTTAATCAAACAAGGGATTTCAAACCGGGACGATTACATCAGTACTTTCACAATGGCCAATGAGAGACAGAGGTAAATGACAAGAAACAAGCTGGTGTATGTGTCCAGTAGACAGCGGAGGCAGAGAAATGGATTGTGGAAGTGTGGAAATGACACAGCTGCCTGAAAAACACATCTGTGAAAGTGTATTATGACCATTGCCTCAAAATCAAGAGATAAAAAAAATCGTCTAGGTTTTAAACACACCAGCTGAGTGTGGAAAACTGCTAGCGGATTAAAAATAATAATAAATGTGTCACAATTTTCATTCGTTTACATCCGCTTCCCCAGGATGATCTCACAAGAATACGTACACATTTTACGAGTTGGCTTATTCTAATTAATTCATTCGACGTTAATCGTGCAAAAAAGAACATTGTTATGAATAAAAATAATAATGACACACACACTGTAAAAAAAGCCGTAGAAATTACAATGTTATTGCAGCTGGGTTGCCGGTAATTTACCGTAGATTTACATTTATGTAATTTACTGGCAAGAATTTGTTCAAAGTTCAATCAATTTTAAATATTAACAAGTATTTATCTTTACAGAATAAAACTATACAATAACAGCCTCATGCAAAGCATTCTTGGAACCAGAAGTCATCATCAACCTTTTTCTGTTTTTTGCTTCAGATTTTGTTTCCCAGAATGTTTTGCTTGATGCTGTTTTTTTTGTTTTACTCTATAAAGACAAAGACTTGTACATGTTTAATGTTAATTTAACTTTGAACAAAATGTTGCCAGTTAAAAACATAAATTTAAATCTACGGTAAATTACCGGCAACCCAGCTGCAATTTCTATGGATTTTTTTTACAGTGCACCCCAACTTCACAGGGGTCAAAGGAAATCGTACAAAAATGTACGACTGCAGTCGTACGAATAAGAATATGTATGAATTGCTATGAAATAGCGTTGGCTTCCCTGTGATGTAACGTGAAGGGCTCTCTTTGACACGATAATCATAATTTTATCTTGTAGTTTGTGATGCAATGGTTTTAAATTAATTGTATTATTAATAATTAATCATCTATTAATTATGATCTAATTATCTTTTACACTATTAAATTAATATAATTTTTTATTATTTTTTATTATTCAATGTGAAGGCTTTTCCACTAGTGATGAGGCAATAGGGACTCGTCCCTCTGAGGCCTAAAACAAAGAACAGATGCCAACAGTTGTTGCTGTGTGTTACCATAGGGCAGCACTTTACTGACTTTAAAACTCAAGTACATGAATGTGGCTGACCAAATAAAAACTGAAAAAGGAAATGTCTGGGATCCATAAACATCTTTTCATAAAAGTAGTTGTCTTGATTTAGTAGCCGGCTTTCATAAAGAAATCATAGAGAAAGCTCTAGATCGTACTTGTGTGGGGTGGGAAATAAATCAACTGACACGTAAAAGCGGGAACTGCTGAGAGAACAATTCAAACAACAGTGAACGCCGCCAACAAAGAAATAGTGCACATAAAACAGCGTCCGTCTGAGAAAAATGCTAACCTACTGCAGAAACAGCGACACGTTTTTTTTTTCTTCCTCTCTTATTTTCTTCCTCTCTTTCAGTGAAAGTTGATATACGGCACATCATAAAGAGTTTTCAGACAGGCGGGGATGTGAACGAAACTGCATAGAGAGAAGGCGATAGGTCTGCAAGGGCAGGGAAATGCGGAAACTAGCGGAGCACGAAATAGCTCAAAAGAGAATTGTTATGTTCTATTCAATTTCAATTCAATTTATTTGTATTGTGCTTTTTGCAATTCGTATTGTTCTAAAACAGCTAAACATAGAAACCCCTGAGAAAGCAAACTGAAGATAATAAAGATAAGTTGTAAAATAGATGAGGAAGGAACTAAGAAAAGTCCTCCTCTTCCTCCTTTGGCAGGCAGCATACACGGTTGAGCACATTTACACAAACGCTACTTTGGATTTATGTATTTGGCAGATGCTTTAATCCAATGCAAGATTAACAGGGAAATGTTAATGCAATTATAAATGCTCATATTTATTAAAATATATATTGTATTTAGATGTAATATGGACCAACTATAAATGTGATATGTGAATAGTAGTGATGCATGACTGCTGTTGGGTGAGACTCAATGGTGGCATAAACCCTTCAGAAAATGAGTTAGGGTGAACGTCACATAACAATTAATATTCATGAGCCGAGCCATGCCTACAGAAATTCATTACAGAAATGTGCCCATTCATCCACGACTTTTCTGGATTTTATGTTTCTTATAAACCCTGCATTTCAAAATATTTATCAAAATATTATCAGTGTTGAATACATTTTTATTTTTTAATTTGAACAAAATGTTATTTATTGTAAGTCGTTTATATTAATATCTGTTCTCTATTCTCCTGCTCCTATCCTTCTCAAAATCATCTTTGCTGTGACAGAGCTTAATAAAAGCGAATAAAAGGCACATGCCACTAAAGTCAGATGAGACGGAAAAAAATAGATTAAGACAGTAACAGAATCAAAGAGTAAAAAAGAAACAGATGATATAAATGTCACTACAAAGAAATACAGAAGATCAACGTCTTTACAGCAAATTCCATCTGTCACAAACACCACATGGTTCGCTGCAAGCCGCAACCTTGAGTCGAATGACAGCGCTTTGACCTTACGTAAGTCTGCAGCTGGAGACTGGTGGAACAAATGGCTTACTTTAACCAACCAATCACTCATCGAGCAGATTGAATGTTAGCGGCGAGTCAAACATTCCTGGCAGCTCTTCATAAACCTTTTCCTTTTTGCAGAAGTGTACGGTTTGTAAATGATCTTAAAGTACCTGTGCCAGTGTTGAGCGACTGCTGTCTGCATTTCTTGAAGTGGAAGCGTTTGATGGCCACCGGATGGCCCCTGTATTTGGCTCTGTAGATGATGGTACCACTGCCGCCCTGACCCAGTATATCTGCTTCCTGTTCTCTGCATTCTAGATCAGTATTCAGCAGGAACAACCTGAAATATAGCTTTATATTAATATATTGGAAGAAAGCTGTTATATGGTAAATCAGATAATGTGCAAAAATTGAATGATCCTCATTTCATAACACATCTGCGACGATTCAACTGTGAGATTGGTCGTCGAATCTATCAATCCATCTACATGCATTTTTAATATCAATATATTGTTTGATTAAAATGTGTCAAAATGAACATGCTTTAACAGATTACAAATTCAACATAAAGGCTATGAAAGTATGAAAAAGAACATTTATTTTGAGATTTTTACATTCCACGTAAATGCATTTTAATCTCTTTGAAAGGGAAACACAAAACTTAATTTGGCATTCTACGAGATTACACACACTTAAATTACTATTGATATGCATTCTTATGTGATCGTGTTGGAACTGATTGCGCACGCGAGAGAGCATTTCTGTTGTGTGTCATTCAGCACGATTTCGGCGGATCCACCTTCACTAACTGCAAGTTAATCGATAACGAATTGTGAACGAATTGCAAATTTGTGATACGACGAGCTTGGCTAAAGAGAGAGTTGCGCTACTGTGTCTCATACTGTAGTCCATTAACATACATTTGCTGAATAGAGCAAAGAAAAACAACGTAATGTTTTTATGTGAAGCGAAGCGACAGTTTATGCTGCATCTTCTTCCTGAAGCGCCGTTTGGAATTCACCCTCCGCCTGTGTGTGTGCACGCGTTTAAGTGCCCTCAGTAGTGCATACTTCAGAAAGTTAAAATCTTTTCTTTAAAATCTTTCTGTTCTTGACAGGGCACATACATACAAAATGATCTCACAGTATTCTTTTTCTGATAAAAACATTTGTTTATGTCTTAAGTGAATTTTAGAGTCCGAAATCATTCCGCTTATTTTGTCTTAAAGCGACAGTAACCTCAATTAACCTCCTTAAGTCTGTGTTATTAATGTTAATCAAACAACCCAAGACAAAGAGAAAATCACTTCTGACAGGATTTTTTAAAAATGTATTTAATATTTTCTAATACATCATAATGCTAACCGTAATGGACACCTTTGTGGGTCGTATGTTTGACACCCCTGGTCTTTACTGTATCTTATTTTGACTGAGAACTGCCCACTTAGACAGGAAACGAATTTCCAACCTAGCACGGCGAGTCTTGGTTTTATGTTCTGTTTAGATGGGGGGTTAACCAGGTAGGGTAAACTTAGCCAAATTTGCACATTAAACTGAGATTGGAGAAAATATTTTAATATTCACACACCTTCAAGGCTTTATTAATGGACTAATAACAAAAGTGCAAAGTGATTGATTTTAAAATGAGCCCATCTTATTATCGATCTCATTAACTACTTCACATTTCAAACTGACTTCTGACATTTTGCAAAATGTCGGTCATTAACATACAGTCTTGTACTCTGTTTCGAGTTCACTTTAACACACAGAGGATAATAAATGTTCCACTGTTGTGGCCTTTGCCAATTCAAAAATGCAGTCGTTTAGCCAGCCATCATTTTAAATCACTTCTATTAAAAGTCCATATGGGTACATAATTTAATCACACATGTGCTTTGAAGCATGTTTTAGTCGTTGGCTAATGATTTTACATACACATGCTTTTAATGTGATCCCTCGCCAGTGTTTCCTATAGGCTGTAGAATGTGATACAAACTTGGAGCCATGCTATTAACAGGAAGCAATAATTAAAAGTGTAATACATTACTTGCAAAATCATGTAAACATTTGACTTTTACGCAAAAGGCCACCATATGATGTGGTTAACCAAAGACATTTAAAAACATGTGATCCATATACTGTATATAACCACATTCTGATGCATGTTACCACATCAACACACCATCTATAGTTATATTCATTTATAATGCCAGTTAGCAAGCCTCACTAAATAAGATTTAACATTTTTCCATGACTGTTGGTGTTAGATAATAGAAAAAGCAAAACCTGCAGAACACATGAATATACGGAGAGATAAATAAAGTAAATTGTCCTCATTAGGTTAGGAAACTCACACTGGACCTTTTATGCTTATAAGTAAAATAAAAAATAAATAAGAAACACATTTCGGCTACCCCTTACAATAGCCTTGTTTCAAAATTGCCCTAATGTCTACGGTCTAATGCAGGGAAGTGGAGTGCTGACGGTGCTGCAAAACCCCCTAATTGTAAAGGATGGTCCTGTAAATGCAACACAAATGTTGGTTTATTTATATTTCTTTGCTCAGAGGGCCTTATCATACACCCGGCGCAATACGCGACACAAGTGTTTTTTGCTAATTTCAGCCCGCCGCAGTTATCATGTTCATGTCTAGCGTCACATTGTTTAACCAGGTGTGTTCAGGCGCATTGTCAGCACGTTGCTATTAGAGGCAACTAAAATAGACTACGCCATTGACCAACTAAAACCTGGTCTAAAGTCTATGGCGCAGTACTGTTTTTGTTATTAAAAGATTGCGTTAATATGCGACTATAAACGACAAATACATTTTTGTATATGACGACTGGAAATGTTGAGATGAGAAAAGAAATGCTTTTCAAAACACTCACACCGCTCTCCACACGTTTGTAAATTCTGTACGGGTATCTCCTGTTTGTTACAAATACAGTAAAGTATTTTTGAGAGTACAAACCTTTTCTTGCATATTTGTAAATTATTATTTGATGTTGACGTTCCACCACATACCAAAGATGCTCTATTGGGTTGAGATATGGTGACTGTGGGAGCCACTTTAGTACAGGGAAATCATTGTCATGTTCAAGAAACCAATTTGAAATGATTCGATCTTTGTGACATGGTGCATTATCCTGCTGAAAGTAGCCATCAGAGGATGGGAACATGGTGGTCATAAAGGAATGGACATGGTCTGAAACAATGCTCAGGTAGGCTGTGGCATTTAAACAATGTTCTCATTCTGTTTACGCCAAATTCTGACAGAAAGAGAGACTTATCAGACCAGGCAACATTTTTCCAGTCTTCAACTGTCCAATTTTGATGAGCTTGTGCAAATTGTAGCCTCTTTTTCCTATTTGTAGTGGAGATGAGTGGTACCCGGCAGGGTCTTCTGCTGTTGTAGCCCATCCGCCTCATGGTTGTGCGTGTTGTGGCTTCACAAATGCTTTGTTGCATACCTCTTTGTAACGAGTGGTTTATTTCAGTAAAAGTTGCTCTTCTATCAGCTTGAATCAGTTCGGCCCATTCTCCTCTGACCTCTAGCATCAACAAGGCATTTTCGCCCACAGGACTGCGCATACAGGATGTTTTTCCCTTTTCACACCATTCTTTGTAAACCCTAGAAATGGTTGTGCGTGAAAATCCCAGTAACTGAGCAGACTGTGAAATACTCTGACTGGCCCGTCTGTCATCAACAACCATGCCACGCTCAAAATTGCTCAAATCACCTTTCTTTCCCATTCTGACATTTAGTTTGGAGTTCAGGAGGTTGTCTTGACCAGGACCACACCCCTAAATACATTGAAGCAACTGCCATGTGATTGGTGGGTTAGATAATTGCATTAATGAGAAATTGAACAGGTGTTCCTAATAATAATAAAGACCTTGCATAATGAACTGTATCGTTTTTGTTACCTTAGAATGGTAATAAATGGTTTTTATCTACATACACTGCGGGTCCTGTCATGTTTTTACAGTAGCCCTTGACAAACAAACTGTTCTTGTCCCTGCAATGTCTCAGACGATGACATGTTTGTCCTGTAGCAGCTACAGTAGCTTCTGTTGGTTGCAATTCACAATGTCCTTGCTAAATGCTGTTAAAAAACACACACTGGGCCTTTAATGTACAAAAATACTGATGTGCAAATATTGTCTGCCAATATATGGTATAGATAGCAACGCAGGCTGTATCCGTGCCCTCATCACAACTCTCTCTCATCACAAAATCCTGCTGTGATATCGAAATACACCACAGATGCTAAACCATTTAGCCGACTGTCTAAAGTGAATTTAACACACAGACACTCAAGAAAGAGTTTAAAATAATTATTACCAATTCAAAGTGGTTAAGATTTACGGTGGTCCGGACCTCTGTGATGTCATAGCTGGTAACGTCCATGCATACAACAACTAAAACATCTTCTCGCGTCCCTGGTTTAATGCCATCTATCCAAAATTTAACTTAAATTGGTTAATCCAATTCGCAACAGTTAATTTTAATATACGATTTAAAAGTTGACGTTTCGCGTATGATTTCACCAAAAATGTCAGTTTGACGACATCTGACTGCAACCCATGTAAAGCTTACATACATTTTGTTAGCAAGTCTTTAATAAGTTTAAGTAAAATTTTAATCTTTATGTTTCAAACAGAGATTTGTTATTGACTGCAAGTTTAATTTTAAGTCTGACCTAACGTTGCAAAGCTAACATGACTCTAACAAGCCACAAATATACATCACACACAAATATTTTGCGAAATTAATGCATTTTTTAACAGATAGTTTTAATTTCTTAATTAAAATAATTTTATTTGTTTAATAACATATAATTAACATTTTATGCAATCAAACAAACATAATAGATTATTCACAATGAGAGATTTTGTTGCAATGGATTCTGCTATTGCCTCAAAACACATGCAAAACTGCCTTAAAAGCATGTGTGTCAGAAGTTGAATATGATGCCCAAAAATCCAGTCCAGCTAAGATGTTTGTGTCAGTTGGGAACAGAAACATTTAACTGTGTATTTTATCAATCTAGGGTTACTCTGAAATAATCCAATATGATGCATTACTGGCAACACTGACAGTTATCTTATTATATATATATATATATATCCCACCAAGACCTCTACCACAAAAAAGCTCTAAGAAGGGATTTGATATGGTTGATACGGCTTTAAAAGAGGATTTAAATTCTGCTTTCATTGTAACTTCAAATTTAATAAGCCAATTTATGTGATGCACCACAACCACACAGAGACTGTACTCTTAAGCCAAGCAAAATCTTTGTATCTGTGCTACAACCCAAGCCTAACCCACTTTGATTCAGCTCCATTTAATCCATGTAAGCACTGGTTATTAAGACCAGGTGTGCGGGGTTTACATTAAAAGCAAACCTACTTTAGATGCTACCAGATGCTCAGTAGAACCCACGTATACATTACTGCTAAAACATCCGAGGGGTGGAACATATGTGACCCTATCTGTGAAGCCCAGGCTAAAGTCTTCAATGATGAGATTAAGAGCATCAAAGTTTGATTTTACTTGATTTCAATCTTTGACCTTACCTACTCAGTCAAATATCACGGTTATATTTTAACAGAATTCTCTTTACATTGTGTAGGATGATATTTGATAAAATCATTTTTTTTGCAGACGTAAGTTTAAACTAAAACTAAAGTCGAAAAATGGCTTTTGATACGATGCCCCTGGTTCGAATTTTCCTTGGGCCGACCATGAAATATAATCAGTTAGACTCTGTTCTGTTATTATTGAATCCTATTAAAGGTACAACGTGGGACTTTTAAAAGGATCTCTCGACAGAAATGCATTATAATATACATAACTATATTATCAGTGGTGTATAAAGACCTTACATAATGAACTGTAATGTTTATATTACCTGAGCCGTTTTATTAGAGCCCGAGCGATTTATCGTTTTGCCGATTTTATCGGCCGATTTGAGCATGTCACAGATATATCTGTATCGGCGTATAAGCCGCAGATATGAAGCCGATATGAACGTTCCTTACAGAAAACATTAAATGCTTTTGAAAGATGTAAGACCTTGTTTGTCCAGCAGAGCGCGCCCTATTGGTTGCTAATGGCGACCCAGGTCACTCACTGTAGTGACACCAGCCAATCCCCCTTCACTTCAGTCAGTCTCTCAGTTCAGGTGGAGGCAGTCACGCGGTTTCTTCACAACATTTTACACCTGGTATTAAGACGCGCTTTGGTCGATTGGATTATAAGTGGGCGAGAAAGACACATTCCGGTTTACATTTGGTGTTTTTAATACGTCTCTTTTGTCCACTTGCGAGTTATTTAAAACGCAAGCGGAAGAATTGACGCGAGGCAGAGAAAGGACGCGCTTTACTGGTGCGCAGTCTGTGGGAGTACAGCTGCTTGTGTTGTTAGTGAACATGCTCATTTCAAAGCAATTGATTAAATAAGCTCGCGCAACTTTACACCCTCGCTAAATAAAAGAGGAGGAGAGAAGACGCTTTAGTTTTATAAAAGTTTAAAGTCCCGGCAGAACACTGTGGGTTCGTGTTATAAAAACGTTGTGCAGTACATTAAACATAAGCCTACATCAGTATGTTGTCAGTAAAGCATTGTCGTCTTAACAGTAAGTTTCTAATTAATTTGTGAAGTACATAACTTACTGTAAAGCTAATAAACAATGACTTCATAAGTTTCCATTTTTTTAAATAAGTCCAATATAACATTATTCTCGTCAAAACTGACAATGAGTTAAGTTATATGTATTTTGTTTTGTTTGTGTTTTAAAGTTATTTATAATTAGTCAAGTTTACTGTTTTGTGCACTTATATCAGAATCATTTTGGATAATAAAGTTTATTGTTAACTTGTAAAACACACCTGCCTATATTATATCTTTGTCATGTCATTTAAAGTGTTTGGTCACCACATTTGTGAGTGATCATTACAAAAAAGTATTAATATATAGTATATTCTGTTAATGTATATAGTGTATTATATGTACAGTAGCCTGCTGTAGTATAATATACTGTAGTATATGTGTACTGTACTATAATATGCACATAAAGAATATCGGCCGATATATCGTTATCAGTCTTTTTTTACTCCCTAATATCTGTATCGGCATCGGCTCAAAAAAATGCATATCGGTCGGGCTCTAGTTTTTATCTACATACACCTTGGGTCCCCTTACATAGAAGTCTCTGTCATGTTTCTACAGTAGCCCTTAATGGACAAACTGTTCCTTGAAAGCATTTTTCATGATTTTCACAAAAGTTTAATGCCTCCCAGAAAATGCTCTTCTTTAAATATATAAACATACAATATTTTAAATGAAAGAACAGACCCTCTGCAAAAAAAACGTTTAATCCTACCTTCATCGGTTCTCATTTTATCACCTCTCAAATATGGGTAGGTTTCTTCAAAAACAGAAAATTTTGAGCAGAAAGCTAAGATAATTCAATTTTTGTAAAGGACTTTTGATAGAGATCAGATGCAGAGCGATCCTCAAAACTTAGACAGACATACAGCTGTTTGTCATACCTAGGGCGATACATCCTTCCTTAGTCAATAGTAAGATTGACATATGACCAAAATCTTGCTGGGCACTTAACTCTTTCCCCACCGTTGACGAGATAACTTGTCGATTACAAGAAAAGACTTCCCTGCCAATGACGAGAAATTCCGGTTTTTCGCTATACTGCTATTATCAATTTCGCAATTCCGCAACTTATTCAACCCGAAAGTAGCGCCTCACGTGAGAGAGAGAGAACTCTGGGTATGTTTTAAAGATCGCTCTGCATCTGATCTCTATCAAAAGTCCTTCACAAAAATTTAATTATCTCAGCTTTTTGCTCAAAATTGTGTGTTTTCGAAGAAACCTACCCATATTTGAGAGGTGATAAAAAGAGAACTAATCAAGTTAGGATGAAACCGTTTTTTTTGTTTGAAAGCAGAGGGTCTGTTCTTTCATTTGATATATTGTTTGTTTATATATTTAAAGAAGAACATTTTCTGGAAGGCATTAAACTTTTGTGAAAATCATGAAAAATGCTGTCGCTGGCTGGCAACTTTTTTTTAAAAACGCTGGCGGTGAAAAAGGTTAATGATAATAGTAATATTTATTTAATATTTATCAAATAAATATATTTTAGTACTATAATAAATAATATTTGTTGAAAATCCAGTAAAAATAATCATTTAAAAAGTCATTATTTTCTTTTAACATTTGGAACTTCATGGATCCAAACCAAAGGCTGCAATTATTTATAAACTAATGATACATTTCATATAATTAAGCAAATTATTAAACACCTGACTTAATACAATACTGAAAACTGTAAAACTAAAAAAAAATTTAAAGTAAAATTTTGAAATTAGGATTAGGATTTAATGTAATGCCTGCAGCGCAACATTAAAATTGCCTAAGACACAGTGGCCAAATATATCCACCTGAATATACAGTATATGATGTTGTGGTGGTGCCTTAAATAGGAGGCAAAGTTGAAAGCATACCTTTAGAACAACCGAATCAAGCACAGTTTTTTTGTGTATGTAAAGATAGATTATTTAGGAAAAGTCACCAAATTTGATATCTCCGAGATGAAGGGCCTTTTTTTTAACTAATGAAATGTCATTTGGGGTCATATAGACCCCAAGGACCGTTTGAGGGTTAATCTATCATCTATTGTTGCTCACATAAAAGTTTAATAGGACAGTTTACATTACGTTAACAGTTATTAAAGTAACTTTGTCAGCTTTGTTTTGCCTGTCATGATTTTGTTTTTTTTCTAATTTTCTGCTTTTTGAATGATACAAAGATCTCCTTTGTTTAAAATAAACCTGAAATATGTGACTTATGTGGATCATTACTGCTATTTATAA
Organism: Paramisgurnus dabryanus; assembly: GCF_030506205.2. NCBI lineage: Eukaryota > Metazoa > Chordata > Actinopteri > Cypriniformes > Cobitidae > Paramisgurnus > Paramisgurnus dabryanus. The sequence goes on along the minus strand of NC_133338.1, from coordinate 8,610,737 downwards.
TTATTACATTACATATGAATCAATAAACATCTGTCGCGTCAAAAGTGAACACGTTGTATATACATATGAATCTGCCTGCAGTCACTAAAATCTGTCCTTAGTTGTTTTGTGTTTGCATTAAACTTTGTTTTTAGTTACGTCTCAAGTTTTTCCTCTGTTTTTTTAGGCTGGGATTATTACCACTCGTGCTCCAGTGGTCTACCAAAAAGCTTTTTATAACTTTTTGTCTGGAGTGTATCTAGATGGTGCATGCGTGAGCCAAAGAATCAATAGAGTGAAGTCTTATGACCGTGTGACATCAAATGCTATAAACATTTTATTAATTTCTTTGCATCCATTGACCACTAGGTGGTGCCAGCTCAAAGGTTCAGAACATGTCGCTGATTAAACATACCAATTTTCGTAGCGATATGCAATTGCGTTTGTGAATTACTGAACTTAACGAGAAAATAAAAAATGGCTGGCGACATCCAAAATGGTCGACCGAAAACCGTTTGAATCTAACAATCCACTCTCATGATTTTAGACTCAAGTTTGCAGTACTTATAAGCATAAATAGCCATTTTTCATATCCCGTGAACACTAGGTGGCGCTGTGACGTACCAGGTTTTGTGTCGATCAAAAAGCTTTTGATAACTTTTTGTCTGGCGTGTCTCTAGATACTACATACCAGAGGTCATGCAAATCAGACAACTGCTCTAGGAGTTCGAAAAAGTAGGTTTAACAAATAATTAAAAATGGCGGGGAAATATTGACGAAACGGCAAAATGACATGAAATCGAATCGTCCTGAGCCAAGGAAATAAGAATTTTGTTTTTTAGGACTTATGGTTCATGCTATGAGCATGAACATAAGTGGATTTTTGGACTGTCCTCTACATGTATGCCAAATTTTTATAACTTTCCTACATACAGTTCTATGGGCTGCAATTGACTTTCTGCGAAAGAAGAAGCCTAAGAAGAAAACTAACAGATACAAAAGGTGTCGAAAACTCAACTATTGGGTCACTTTTTAACCCAACCCAAATAACCCACAGTTGGAAAGGTGCAATACTAACCTATAGTTAGGTTATTTGTTGGGTTATTTTTAACCCAACATTATTAAGTGTGCATATTCAACTAGCCATTTCATGTTTTGGCCCACTACCATGGACATCAAAACTGTATACTATTTTCCTGCCATCAGTAGCAAAGTACATGATTTAAGTGAACAATGTTAGCCTACCGTGAAGGGAAGTCAGTCATGAAGAGCTCAGGAACCAGTTCCTGTAGAGGTACAAGCTGTTTGGGGTGATTGGGACACGCGATGTACTCTTTGTCCACGGCTGCTAGGACACAGTCTTCCATGTTGAAGTAGTGGACGGTGTTGTGATTTGAGTCAGGGAGAGGCAAACTGTCTGACATTCTGGGTACAGAGCTGCAGTACGGGCAGGGAGCGTACTGCTCGATGAGGAGAGAGCCATCACTCTCACTGGCTGTCAGTGCTGTGAAAAGAAACAGAGCACAAATGATGCTCGCCAGACTCTGACCATAGGCATAATGTGTGGTCCACAATGAATCTTGTTTTAGACAAGAACCACCCATTTTGAAGATAAGAGATATTTTTCTTGTACATGCTGTTTTGTGGTTAGTTTACTTGAAATATTGACTATTACACAGACACAACTGAGAAATCTTATTATTTGGCTACCTTGCTACTAGGGCTGTGACGGTACACGTACACGAACAGCTTCGGTACATGACTTTCGGTTCGGTGCACATGTGTACTTTCCAATTTACTTCAAATCCAAGTTTCCACACAAACATATTAAGTGGAGGACCGCAACTTTGTTAAGCAAAGTCGCTAAAGGCGAACATATTTTTTGTCATTCACCTACTATGCTACCTTTGCATTACTTTTCTACATAAAGGACGTCTCACGTCTTCGCATCTCGCAACCTTTTGCAGTTAACACGACAATTTCCATTATTCTCTCATGTTTATTCTATTTTGTTTTTTTATTAATTTTATTTAAAGGCGGAGTGCACAATGTTTGAAAAACGCTTTGGAAAACGGAGTCGGGCCGACTACCAAAACACACTTGTAGCCAATCAACAGTAAGGGGGGCGTGTCTACTAACCGGCATCCTTGCCGGGGTTGCATCTGTGTGGGGCGGGTCTATCAAAAGAAGGTCCAGATTCTATTGCGGTAGGGGTGTGTATGTTTAGGTGATTTCAAATGTCAACATTGGCTTTCAAACATTGTACTGTACACTTCGCCTTTAAAGGTGCATTGGTTAACTTTTAAAAGGATGTCTTGACAGAAATGCAATATAATATACATGACTGTATAATCAGTGGTGTATAAGGACCTTACATACACTGCAAAAAATTATTTTCAAGAAAAAAAAATCTTAGTATTTTTGTCGTTTTCAGTAAAAATATCAAAAAAATTCTTAAATTAAGATGCTGAATTTTTCATGAATTTAGTGTTTAAGAAAAATGTTCAAGTATTTTTGTATTGTTTTCGGTAAAAATTCTTAAATTAAGATGCTTTTTCTTGAGGAGTAAAACAACCCAAGAAAATAAGTCTAGTTTTTAGACCAAAAATATAAAATTTAAGTGATTTTGTGCATAAAACGCTTAGGTTACTAACGTAACCCGGTTCCCTGAAATATGAGCATTGCGTCAGTTGCTGACGCTATGGGGGGGAAACTCCTGTTTACTCCGCGACGAGAGGTTCGCGCTGAAGTCGAATGCAAGTGAGTTCATGGTGCTCTTTTCAGACTATTATAGGGCATAGTCCCGCCCTTTTCGCGGGCTCGAACGCCATAGGTCTGTACATTTTAAAGACGTTAACCAATAGGCTTCAATCGCGGAATAAACAGGAGTCCCCTCCATAGCGTCAGCAACTGACGCAATGCGAAGTGAACCGTATTGAAAGGGAACAATAATTTTTATTGAATTTAGTGTTTAAGAAAAACGTTACAGTTATTTTTCCTTACCACATTGGCAGATTTTTTTTGTTTGTTTTATGCACAAAATCACTTAAATTTGATATTTTTGGTCTAAAAACTAGACTTATTTTCTAGAGTAGTTTTGCTTATCAAAAAAAGCATCTTCATTTAAGAATTTTATATATTTTTACTGAAAACAAGACAAAAATACTAAGAATTTTTTTCTTGAAAATCATTTTTTGCAATGTAATGAACTGTATTGTTTTTATTTTCTTAGAATGAGCTGTTTTTATTTACATACACCCCAGATCACGTTACATGAAAGTTGCCATCATATTACTACAATAGCCCTAAACAGACAAACTGCTCTACAGAGTTTGCATTTCGCCCCTACGTTGTCCCATGCTGCGTCCGAAACCGCCTACTACATACTATATAGTACGCGAAAAGCAGTAGGCGAGGCGAGTAGTATGTCCGAATACATAGTATTCGAAAAACAGTATGCGAAAAGTACCCGGATGACCTACTACTTCCGGTTAGATTTTGCAGTGTGCATACGATGGACGCTTCACTATCCCATGATGCCCCGGACGAGGAGTTATCCAAAGAAGAAGAAGAAGAAGAAGAGGCACGCGGCTGTTTTCACGCTGAAATGACATGACGTGATGACGACGTATGTCACGTGATGTAGCAACATGGCGGATGTAGTACGTCCGAATCTCATTCATACTACCAGGATTCATACTATACAGTACCTACTGTTTTAACGCCAAGTAAGTAGGTACTTCATCTAATTCAGTACCTACTATACAGTATGCGGTTTCGGACGCAGCTCCAGTCTACAACATGTTTGTCCTGTGGCGGCTACCATATGCGTTTTAAAATTGAGGGTTGCAATTTGCAAACTTACCAATAGATGCCGCTAAAATTTAAACACACTACCTATAAACCAAGCAGGTGTTTAACCGAACCGTGACTTAAAAACCTAGGTTGTCAAGACTGAAATGACTATGATTCAGTATTACTTTCGTTTTTATTTAGTGAAAAATGGCATGGGAAAACTTGCCTTGATTATTTCAACAATAACTGTATTTTATTCTTGCATTAAACATATTGAATCTACTTGGCTATAGTGGCTCTTTAATTGGTTCTTCTAGAAAAATAACAATCCTTTCAAGTCAAAGTAAATGCCGGAGGAATTAAAATATAAATGTTGCCCAAAACGCAAAAAAAACTTTTTCCTATATCAAGGAACCCTACCATCAACACTGCTAGATATCTTTACAAAACACACAGACAAATTCCCAAATATGTCATAGTCAGTCATGCATCTACTAATAATCCCGCACAGCAATAAGCTTGTTTACCCACAAACATGTTGGTATTCAAACATTTGTCACATCCGAAGCTGTGTGAGATATGTATGAATTGAACAGGTGTGCCAAGATGCATCTGGCATAATTAACCAGCTTTATGTGGTCTAATAAACTCAATCACTGGAGCTGAATAAATGACAGCGTGACTCATCCTGTCCATATGAGTTTAGCCCTTGTGCTGCACCTGTGTTGTTGATTGACAGCATGTAAGTAGTTTGAATGAGCTTTTGCACTGTGGAACTTTGTTTAGCCTTAATGCATCAAATATGATGACTGTTACACAATACACAGCTGCACCACGTATTAATACCCTACGGTTACCAGCTTAGGAAATTTGTCAAGTTATCACAACATCTTTCACCTCCTCAGGAGCCAACAAGGGGATTTTGAATGTGACTCTTGAGAAAAGTATCTGTATTTTTATAATTATTAATTTTCTGTTTTACACTATTACTTCAGGTGGCATTAAGGTGATTAGGGGGTGCTGTGACCCATGTCACTGCCACATTTAATGCGGGTGACCCGTGCATTACTCCAGGTCCAAGTTTCTTACAAGGGACCTACAGAGAGGAAAATAAGTATTTGAAATATTTCCTTGTAGCCCTTTCCAGCCTTGTGGAGGTGTACAATTTTGTCTCTAGTGTCTTTGGACAGCTCTTTTGTCTTGGCTATGTTAGTATTTGGATTCTTGCTGATTGTATGGGGTGGACAGGTGTCTTTATGCAGCTAACGACCTCAAACAGGTGCTTCTAATTTAGGATAATAAATGGAGTGGAGATGGTCATTTTAAAGGCAGACTAACAGGTCTTTGAGGGTCAGAATTCTAACTGATAGACAGGTGTTCAAACACTTATTTCCAGCTGTATCATTCAAATAAATAGTTAAAAAATCATACATTGTGATTTCTGGATTTTTTTTAGATTATGTTTCTCACAGTGGACATGCACCTACGATGACAATTTCAGACCCCTCCATGAATTCTAAGTGGGAGAACTTGTAAAATAGCAGGGTGTTCAAATACTTACACTGCAAAAAATGATTTTCAAGAAATAAAGTTTCTTAGTATTTTAGTCTTGTTATTAGTAAAAATATCTAAAATTCTTAAATTAAGATGCTTTTCTTGATAAGCAAACGACCCAAGAAAATAAGTCTAGTTTTTAGACCAAAAATATCAAACTTAAGTGATTTGTGCATAAAACTAGCAAAAAAATCTGCCAATGGGGTAAGCAAATTTTTCTTTAAAGGTGCAAAAGAGGATGTTTGTTTTATACATTTTTGCAATATTACTTGAAACTGTCTTCACTAAATGATAAAAGACTATTTATTAGCTGCACTGAAAGTAATATTATTAATATACGTCATCTGTGCACAAAATATGGCCTTAAAAACATCAGCCAATTGCTTATGCGGTCATCGCATAAGCGATTGGCCCTCTGGCGTGTCAATCACTGCCATTACAATCCTTGTGAGAGATGTGCGCGCTCCAGTAACTAAACACAGACGACGCATGCGCATAGCGCATGAAACTCTGTCTTAAGTTTCGTTTTGTTTTCATTGTCGATCCTGCTTTCCTCCGTAGAGAAGAAACTCGAAGGAGGACGCAAAAGAAAGACTTCTTTAAGCTGCTGGGAATAGGAGAAAATTGTCAGAAGAACGTAATGTAAACAGAGTCGTTATTGGAGAAACATTTCAACGCTGGAGAGCAATGAAGGAACAGAGAGGTGTCAAGACAGACGCGCAGTTCGCAAAATTCAACCCGACAGGTAACAGTTATTATTCTTTCTTTGGGGAATAATTATTGTTGTACTGTTATTCAAGTATATTGACGTTGTTCTTGTACTGTTGTTGTAAGGCAGTGACCAGTCTGCTACATGCTAGTTGAAATGGAAGTAGCGTCGACTGATCTAACGTTTTAACGTCTTATTTGTGTATTATCATCATTTCACATAATGAATCCACTGACACGAGTCACGCGACACAGCATATGCCGGTGTTAAACAAACACTCGTGTTCAAATATTCGTGCACGAGTTTTGGAAGGCGTTCCCTAGAAATGAGCTGTGAAGGAGGGAGGCTGTTCTTACGCATGCGCTCATTAAAAAAATTCAGTAACCGTTTTTGGATTCTCAGTCGGCGAAAAACATCCTCTTTTGCGCCTTTAATTTTTCTTGAATTTAGTGTTTAAGAAAAATGTTCAAGATTTTTTTGCTCACCCCATTGGCAGATTTTTTTGCTTGTTTTATGCACAAAAACTATTTAAATGTGATATTTTTGATCTAAATAGACTTATTTTCTTGGGTCATTTTGCTCATCAAGAAAAAGCATCTTAATTTAAGAATTTTGAGATATTTTTACTGAAAACAAGACAAAAATACTAAGAAACTTTTTTCTTGAAAATCAATTTTTGCAGTTTTTTCCCTCACTGTAAGTTTGAATGTAAAAAACTGTTGTTCCAAGTGCCGTTGTTCATACAATTCATCTTACGTGCACTTAAGGGGTGTGTACACCAAAGCGTTTAAACATGGCTGAAAACACGCTGACTTTAGGCGCTTACCAGCTTTTTTTAATCTGAGCGCTTAGGTTTTAGTCAAGTTTAAGTCAATTTTAGTAAAAAAAGTAGTCTTTAACAAATTAATTTAGGTTAAAAAGTATTGGAAATGGGCTTAGGTTTGACAAGTATGTAAAACCTTAAGCTTACCATGAAATGTATCACAAGACGATTGTCGAGTAAAATTGAATGTATATGATATGTTAACAGCGTGACTTGTAAGTTAAATTTGGCGCGATGAGCCTTCAGGTGCCACTTGAGGTTGGTGGTATTCTTCCCACCTAGTGGCCACATTTAACATCGTCTCCCAATATGCATTCCGTTTTTCTTTCTGATGGATTATTCTGAAAGTATGTCCATAAATCATCTTATCGTTTCCGTTTATTGGCGTCACCACCGCGGTCCTTCGAACTCGTCACAGCCCCAGGTGTGTTGTTATTGTGTGAAATCTGGTGCGCGTGCGCGGCATTGCAGCAACCGGGTGGTGGGCGTACCCAAAACAAGGATAGGAAGCGGCAGCATTGCTGATACTTTTTAGCTAAAAACAGACAGATTTCACGCAAAATAGGCAGAAATGACATGCAATGTGAACGTCAAACGTTTTGTCTCGTCTCGTCAACAAAAACTCAAAACCCTAACCGTCATAAAAAAGGTGCGTCAACGCAATCATTTCGTTATTGTCATCGTTGACAAAAACAACAGTGGCCCAGACAAAGGTATTTGATGAACATATAATACAATAATATAAAAGAATATGGTTGTTATCATCATCTCATTTTTGACGAAGGTGGCATTAGCGGCTTTACCATCTGAGCTTTTTATTAATACAATATACAGTATAAGCATTGTCTTAAACTTCAATGACATTCCTATATGTGTTCCTGTAGCTCAACTGATTGCGTTAGCATTTGGATATATGTTTGACAAATTGGAGAGATCTTCTTACCAGGAAACCACTGCTCTATGAGAGAGTTGACATGATCAGTGATAAATGCCATCGCAGAAAAATCCCTTGTGTCTGACTGGCAGATAATCTTGATTCCTCCGCTTTTCTTCTTCTTCCAGTTCAGGTCCGAGGACTCTACGCTGTGGGTGAGAAAAGCGTTTAGTGTCTTACAGCAAAGATCTACAGATATGACCGAAACTACATACAGATGAAGTCAAATGATTCAACAGTAAGGTGGCCTATCATTGGAAAACTATTTACTACACTCAAAACTAGTGAGTAAAATGATGATTGATGAATTGAGAATTCAAACATACTATAAAACAGAGCCTACTACAGTATATCTTCTGCTTCTTAAAGGAAAAAGGAGTCTTTCATATTCATTAGTATATTATGTAAAGACATTATTCCATGAAGATATTTTCCAAATATCTTAGCGTAAATATATCAAAACTTTATTTCTTTAAGTGGATGTAGCAATATCGCGATCAAATTTGGCCAGAAAATCGCCTATAAACTTTGCTTTGCTACCCCGTTCCTTGAAGATTTCCCATTCAAGTTTGGTTTATGTAAAAGCTTACAATTTCCCACATTCGTTAAAAAATGTAAGTCTGTGACAAAAGGAAATTGGTTATTTAAATGTACTGATTCAAATGCTCATTTAAAAGACTTTCCTAGTTTCTTATTTCGTACTCATCACAAACCTCAGATATCCACCATCAAAGGTGACAAGCAGGCCTTCCTTCCAATAGATGGTCTGGCTGCGACGCACACGAAACGTGCTGCAGCGATTTCGCTGCTGGTTCCCTGCAAAGCTGTAGATCACTGTATGCCGGCTCCTGTGGGTCTTGGTGTTCTTTTTGGTCTCGAAAGACTATACGAAACATTGCAGAAGAAAGTGATCAAACTACTGAAACCGTTTGAGCTGTGAACCTCTAAGTCATTTTATTAATTTCAATTTAGCTATATAGTATAGTTTTATTTGACCTCTTAACATTGCTTTTATTTATATCTGCAAGTTTGCACACTAGTTTTAACAAAATAACTGTTTTTAGGTCAATTTAAATAAACTATTATATTGCACACCAGCCAACACATAGTAGTCAGAATATTTGTTTACCTGTAAGTCCATCTGGTTTAAACTGATAAGCATTCTGGCTATAAAGCGCTCCCAGAATCCCGCAGGCACGAAGCTCATCTTAAAATGTCGCTGTATGCTGTTGTTGCTCTGCTGGCGAAAGCCGTGGATGTCCATGGCAGGTTTCGGGGGTAAAAGGTGTGGCAACAAATAACTATGAAAATAAGAAGCAACTTTTGAGTAAGATAGCTAATTATATTTAAAACAATAATCGCATTAAAAGCATTTACAAGATTTAACTATTTAAAAAGAGGTCTTAATATTCACCGATATGTATGTATTTAGGTACACATATATATATATATATATATATATATATATATATATATATTAATATATATATTAATATATACACACACATATGCATATACATATATATACATACATATATGGTACCAATATATACCAGTGACGTACTAGGAACACATTGATACCATTTTGTGCCTTTAAGATACTAATATGAACTCTTCAAAGGTGTACTTTTTGACAGGGTACCACCCAATGACAGCTACGGACTGACAGTGTAACAACGTACTTATGTTAGAGTTTGGGTTAGGTTTAGTTGCATGTAATTAGGCATTTGTTTTTTCTTTAGTAATTACATGTAACATGTAACAAAGACACTGTAAAATTGTAAAGTTCACTGAAGCATCCACTGACCAAAAATCTGTAAAAACTCAGTGTATGTTTAAATCATCGTTCTGTATCTGATCTCTTAACAAAAGTCCTTTCAAAAATGCACTCTCATTTTTTTTTTTAAGAAACCTACCCATATTTGAGAGGTGATAAAAGAGAACAAATGAAGATAGGATGAACCTTTTTTTTCTGTTGTTTCATTTGATATATTGTATTTTTATATATTTTAAGAAGATATTTTTCTGGAAGGCATTAAACTTTTGATAAAATCCTTAAAATGCTGGTGCTGGCAACTTTTTTTAAATCACTGGCGGGGAAAGAGTTACCTGGTTGCCTACATTCTAAGATAATTCAACTAAAAATATTAATTAACTAAAAAAAATGTTGTTGGGTAAAAATGTTGTCACTTAATATTTTTAAGTTGAATTAACTCAAAATTTTTAGGCAACCAGGTAACTTTTTATCAGTTGAACCACTTTTTTATTTTTGTTGGCTGACTTCATTTTTAGTCACAACATGACTGCATTAGTGATATTAGGGACTGGATGGCACATAACTTTCTTATGCTAAACTCCAATAAGACTGAGATACTTATTATTGAACCAATAACAGGAGCGATTACAAGTTGCCCATAGATGGCTGCGCGGTGGTGCCATCTTCCACGATTAATAATTTAGGCGTGATGTTCGAGAGCAATCTATCTTTCGATTGTCATATCTCCAACGTATGCCGCACAGCAATCTTCCAACTTAGAAATATCCCCTAAGCCCCTAAGCTCTGGAACGATTTACCAAATAATGTTCGAGTATCAGACACAGTCGATCAATTTAAAGCTAAACTTAAGACATTCTTCTTTAACAAAGCATTCACAGAAAATGTCCAGTAAATGTACTTATCCCACAATAGTTAGTTTGTCTAGAACGAAGCACTCACATACCTCATATGGGTAAAATACTTATGCCGCAATAGGTAGCCTGTCTAGAACCGAGCGGATTTTAAACCACAATACTGTATGACACTTGCATTAACTCTTTCACCGCCAGCGTTTTTAAAAAAAGTTGCCAGCCAGCGCCAGCGTTTTTCATGATTTTCACCAAAGTTTAATGCCTTCCAGAAAATGTTCTTCTTTAAATAAATAAACATACAATATACCAAATGAAAGAACAGACCCTCTGCTTTCAAACAAAAAAACCGTTTCATCCTACCTTTAGTGGTTCTTTTGTAATCAGCTTTTGAATATGGGTAGGTTTCTGCAAAAACACCATATTTTGAGCAAAAAGCAAAAATAATTCCATTTTTGTGACGGACTTTTCATAGAGATCCCATCCAGAGCGATCTTTAAAACAGACACGGACATGCAGCAGCTTGCCATAGGGCAATACTTCCGGTTTTAAAAAGTTGCGGAAGGGCCCCACTTGGTGGATAATAGCGGTATTGCGGAAAGACGGAAAATCTCTTCATTGGCGGGGAAGCGTTTTCTCTTAATTGACGAGATATCATCACTACGTGATGCATTGGTTATGCTGTATGTAGAGCGCAATCCATTCATCTCTATGTTCTTTAAACCTATATATGCAGCAGACACCAAGCAAAGCATTAGTTAGCGATATTTATTTCCTTTTACCTGTTGTTGGCAACTGGTAGTGCGATCTCAAACTTGGACAGGAACTGGAAGTACTGCTCCTCAGTTTGCTCTGTAAATCCTGTTCCCACCAGCAGCATGCGAAGGTCCTCGGCCTTGATGACTCCGTTACGAGCTACGGAGCGCGAGCCCTTCAGGTTGATGATGCGTTCTAAACACTCGGATAGCCACACGGCATCCAGGAAGTAGAGTTTACACAGGCCATGGCTCGTGTCGGGGAAATGCAGGATGGTGCCGGTCTCAATAAGGAAACTGATCGCTGTGGCACAGGTATTAAATTGAAAAAAGATGTGGCTATAATTTACAAAATTATACAATTATGTGCCATAAACATGCAAGTGAAATCAAAATAGACCCTGTTTTTTACGCTGTTGCTTATTGTTCATACAAAAATCTTGATTATTACATTCAATGGCAAAGAATGTTTGGAAATCCATACCGATTTTCCATCAAAACGATCAATATACGTTAAAAGTATTTGATTTAGTAGTAAAAATGTATACTATTAATCTAATGTGCCTTGAACAATACTGTTTATGTCCTGATACAGCAGATAAAATGTATTTTTTTAAAGACGAAAATCACATTGCCTCTTATCACCACAAGTGAGCTTCATTATGGGGTAAATCTGAAATCATTTCACTAATTCGGTTCGAATGGGTGCTGTCATTTCCCACTCATGTAAGCTGTTAATCCCTCACTCAGCAATGGCTCACTTTAGCTCTATTGCCATCTGTTAGGCCTATTCATTATCTGCTCATTGTGCATATAATCCACTTTTAATTAATAAAGTTTAAGGGCTTGATCCTGACAAGAGCATATCTTTGAAAGTCTAGTATACCCATGGATTACATCCATACAGAAAAAAATTATGCTGCACAGTTCAAATAACATGACTGTACATGGTGAAACACAAGTTACCCTAAAATGATCTGCTCCTCTGATCCCTAAAATTCATGTGTCATCTACGATTCTTAGTAAGAACGCATATGAGACACATCATGTTGCACTGTTGGTAGGGATGCACCGATACTCGTATCGGGTATCGGCCTCGATACCACATTTTCTAAAGTACTCGTACTCGTTAAAAGTCCCCCGATACCTGGAATCGATACCACGGTCTGAGAAATGTCTATGTTTGAGCGGCGTGTAAGGGGTTAATGCCTCTTGTGTTGTCCAAAGAGGCAGAGTTTACAACAAACTGGAAAACTAGTCCCTTGTTTTTTTGTTAAATGATATGACTAAAGCTGTTACCTGTAAATTTAAATCATGTTTTTTATTAAGTACTCGGTATCGGCAAGTACTGAAATGCAAGTACTCGTACTCGTACTCCAAAAAAGTGGTATCAGTGCATCCCTAACTGTTGGAATAAGCTTATACCAGTTTGCAGATCTTCATAGTCTTTGATATCACTGTCTGGTCTCTGTTCAATAATCTGCTCCAACTCCAGGTCAGTCAGGTACTGAACTTCGTCTGTCTCATCTCTTCTCTCACGTTCAGCAATTATAGCCTCCTGAAGTTTCAGGTAACTTTTGGGAATCTGTATAATGCAGAAAATTTTTTACATGGATTTGTGATCTTGTCTATGAAATCCAGGTTAAAGTATCAAAATGTAATAAGATTAAGAGTCACTGATTTTATATTGATTTCAAACTTTGACAAGACCTTACTCAGTCAATATTTAAGAAATCAAGGTTATATTTGAAGAGTTTGGTTCCAAAATGCAATAAATCCGTTTTGACAAATTTTTCAGTAAAAACATGTTTTCTATGCCAAGAAAGTGACAAGATGAAAACCACTAATTTCTGTTACAAACTTTCACATAGCATCTTTAGGTTATAAAAAAATTAAAATCCATAACTTGATTTTCAAAGATTTATTTTAAAACGAATTATTTTTCTCCAAAAATGCAATAAATCCAAGTTTTTTTTCAAAATACTAAAATCTATTGAATCAATATATAAATGTGCATTCATCTTTGCCATGTTAAATTCATTTAGTTGATCAGTGGCACACACTGATTAAAAAAAATCATTAATGGCATTAATCAAAACACTTACTTTGTCATATAGTCAGTTCTGCGGTTATACTTGGGACGTCGTCGCTTAACGTTTTTTAACAGCGATCAGCTGTAAAATGTTTTGGTCCTGCTCGATTTTCGTTGACTTTGAGTCAAATAATGGAAAGTTTTTCATAAGATCCCCTGGGGTCAATATGTTAGCATGACAGAAGCTTGATGCTATCGGGAGAACAAGCACCCGTCTCCCAAGTGCCTCTCGTGTAAATTATTAGATGTTGATGGTTTACGTTTCTTTCCCGTCACACAAAACCAGCACATGTTTATCAATGCCATTAAAGTTGTTTTTGTTTGTTTGTTGATCACGAAGTACAAGATGAGAAAAAACTAGGATTCCGTGTACTCAATGCGCCGCCATTGTTTGTATACAGTGCGTGGAATGATGCGCTGTGATTGGTTGAGCGCCGTTTATTTCGTTTTGGAAAAGAAGGGACAAAAGATGAAAGAATAACACGGCGTAAAATTAAGAATTTACTTTTAAATACTGACCTGATATAATACTGATTTTGGCAGTTACGCATTTTTTTTTTGTGCCGTTTATCGCGTTTTGGAACCAAACTCTTCATTTATACATTATGTAAGATGATTTTATGTAGAAAACAGTAAATCACAAAAAAACTACTTTAGCAGGTCTTTAACAGGCAAGGTCACATTTTTAAATTTACAATTCCAACTTCTGCATGAAACCGCTAAGAAATCCACCTTTCAACTTGTTTAATAAAATGAATAAATGCAAAAGCAAAGTTAAAGGAATATTCCATTTTCTTAAAAGAAAAATCCAGATAATTTACTCACCACCATGTCATCCAAAATGTTGATGTCTTTCTTTGTTCAGTCGAGAAGACATTATGTTTTTCTCATTTTAATGGACTTTAATAGAGCCCAACATTTAATACTTAACTCAACACTTAACAGAGTTTCAAAGGACTATAAACGATCCCAAACGAGGCATAAGGGTCTTATCTAGCGAAACGATTGTCATTTTTGACAATAAAAATAACAAATATACACTTTTAAAGCACAACTTCTCGTTTAGATCATGTTGTGATATGCCAACGTGACCCCACGCAATACGTCATGACGTCAAGAGGTCACAGTGGACGAACGCGAAACTCCGCCCCAGTGTTTACAAGCGTCTTGAAAGAGGACCGTTCCTACGTTGTTGTATGTCAACTGATACTAATTAATGTCTTTGTGTCAGTTTATTGTTTACAATGGTCCGCAAATGTGCGTTTTATATATGTAACACGCGACCTCCCTACGTCACTACGCATTTACGTTAGGTCACGCTGGACCGGACCTAGACGAAAAGTTGTGGTTTAAAAGAGCATATTTTTTATTTTTCTTGTCAAAAATGACAATCGTTTCGCTAGATAAGACCCTTATGCCTCGTTTGGGATCATTTATAGTCCTTTGAAAAAAACTGTTAAGTGTTGAGTTAAGTATTAAGTGTTGGGCTCTATTAAAGTCCATTAAAATGAGAAAAATCCTGCAATGTTTTCCTCAAAAAACATAATTTCTTCTCGACTGAACAAAGAAAGACATCAACATTTTGGATGACATGGTGGTGAGTAAATTATCTGGATTTTTCTTTTAAGAAAATTGAATATTCCTTAAGTATAGAACTTTGAATAAATGTCAATGATTTTTGTATAAACAATCTTAATTAAAACTTACCAGTCTTCCCACGAGTTTGTGACAGCTGGCTGGGTTGCTGATGTCCTTCATGGAGCAAGCAACCTGAAACAGCAACCTCTTGAGACCATCAATACCTTCTAGTGTCTTACACGATACCTCACTGTGTAAAAACGTACATATACATGACACACAAACCAAATAAAATCAGGTAAGCTAGAGTCTGCACCTTAAATGCCAAATGTAAAGTAAGTAATTCTAATAAAACTAACTGTAGTTGTTTCCACGTAATGTCAGGATAGCCACTCGCCCGTGAGCCTGATGGGGTTCTGCAAAGTGCCAGGATGTATGCCCTAAGGGTTGCGACACGCTCCGTACGAAATTTAGTGTCTATGAGATCCAAATGCGTGCCAACTACCACAACAGCAGAGTTTGGGGCACGGGCCTGGTGAAGTATAAAAAAATCCTTTACATTCAGGCATTTCCATTAAGCAAGTGGCTCTCAGTGTTTATCCGAAACCACACCCTAAAACCGAAAGTTTAAAACTTCAAAATAGAAAAGGCTTGTTTATAAGTCGCTTATAAATGCATAAATGTAAAAGTAACATCATATTAGAAAGAAGTGGAGAATAAATGGCAAACCATATTGCCATTATCACAGTGTATTTAAATGCATGAATAAAAGAGACACCTAGTCTCCCACACTTTGAGAACCACTGCTTTAAACATAATTTTCAATTCAAAAGATTTGAAACTGTCATAGGAGGCACTTAAGTTATAAAAGATTCCCTTACCTCGATATTAAGTAGCCAGGACTGCAGATTTGCCACGGCTTCCTCTCCCAAAGCCAGGTTCCAAATCACCACATAGAGAGACTTATCCGTGAAAAAACATTGGTTTACTGTTGACATGCTAGCCGGGCCGCCAATGTCCCACACGTTGAAGAACACCGAATCTATCTGTATCCAAAGTACAATTACCAGCATGAAACTGCAGTGCAACATCTCTTAAAAATGTGAGACATTTTAGTTAAAGAAATGTTACAGGAAGCATTTTTGTCGTTTAACAATATGGATGAAAGCTGTTATGTACAGTGTTTTTTGCCACCCATTGTAGATTGCTTGGGAACATGTTAGTTATAACTTTACCATCTTTTGTTTCCAGAGAAAACATACAGTTTTTACAGTTATAAAGCGTATTGAATAGAATACTAAATAATATCAACATTTTATTCTGGGTTTTCTACATTTCTATTTCGTTCATCATCCTAAAACTATTTGAAAAACTTCCGCCATAAAATCTCGAAATAAACCCTTGTAAACAGAAATGTCATAGATTCAGTGGTTGAGTAAGTGGTCACAGCTGCAGGAGGTGGAGCGAGATGACCTATGGGGCGTTATAAGATCAATGTACTGCTGTGATAAATGTGAAGAAGGCTGTTTTCTGTGTATGTGCATCTACATCAGTACTTCTGTATGTGTCTGACAAAGATATTCTCTTGGGCTTTGTAAGTCTGATTTAGGGCTCACAGTGAGAACGGAAACAGTAGTAATTGTGCAAGAAACACGCAAGACCACGAGTAAAAGAGGACAAAGTTCAGCGGGAAAACTCATTCAAAGACCTTGAGGTCAAAATGTTGCCATTTTAATGCTTTTGCTTTTTTCAGACCTGCTATAAAGATTTTCTGTCTTGTTTTAGTCATGTTTAAAAATGTTGTATGTCTTTCAGTGAGCAAAGCATTGTGGGGAATTGCTTTTGACGACGCATCCTTAAACAATATCATGCTGGGAATTCTATAAAAGGTTAAAAGAAATCAAAATTGTCACACACACGACGCAAGACATTCTTTTTATTTGTCCCGAGTGTGTTTCTATACTGTAATTGGCAATATGTTGCACCTTGCTATGGCAACAAATATATACTGTATTAAAGCCACAATATGTAAGATTTTGGGGAGTCTGCTGACATTGGCTTAACTTAGCACCTTACATACATTACATTTATGGTTAATCTTAACCACTGTATTCTGCTGCTTATGTTTTATGATTTTTCTGTGTTCTTTCCTGCATCTATTAATGTAAAGTTGCTTTCAAACAATTAAACCACTGTGAAAAGCGCTATATAAAAAATTATATTAAACCCACTTGAACAGTGCAATATATATTTCATGAAGTTGCATTTTTTGTAAATACAGAGAAATGTCTATTTTAAATTAGGGATGCACCGAATCCAGATTTTTTGGGTTCGGCCGAATACCGAATCCACTGTTTAAGATTTGGCCGAATCCGGAACCGAATATCGAATCCTACTCGCATCCTTATTCCATTAACACAGTAAAACACATTAATAAACAACGTCCACAGCAGTGTATTTTTCATTTTGTTTGATTTTAACTGTAAAAAAAAAAGGATAGGCAACATTATGCCAGGATGACAAGTGGGGAAAACTATTTTGACAATTACCATAAGCCTATGCATAATGAAAGCGATGTGGTATGATGCGCTAGTTTTTTCCAGGTGCGTCCACGAAATGTGAACCGCCCCTAAGGCTCACCGAAAAAAATGCTTATCTCCATGTCAGCACCCGATGTGTGTAATCAACGGCCTCGTCACAGTGTAGCGCAAGCCTAGGGTTCGGTTCGGTGGAAAAAAATCTAAGATTTGCCCGAACCCGAACCCCGTCCTGGATTCGATGCATCCCTATTTTAAATAATAGCTTGTCTCCTTTGTAACTGTCCCCCTTTAAGTGACTTAATATCTCACTCTATTCTCACTTTTCGGTTGTAGAAAGTATGACAACATGAGTGGGCAAATGCGGAAGTGGCGGTTTTACAGCATCTAACACGCAGCTGTTGTGCCTTAAAGCTAATTCATTACAACGCCATAAAATAATATGGTCAAACGTATAGGTGAAAACATTAATTCATTACCTCATCCATGAACATGACTAGCAAAATCCAAACATCTCTGGATGGTGAAATCATCTCCCATCGTTCCACTTTCCTTCATAATGTCATTAAACTTCGCCTTTGTTATAATGTTATTGTAAAATAGCGAGCTCTAGTGGTGAAAAACTTACATATTGTGCCTTTAACACGTTACGTTGTATTCATATACAGTAAATTACGGCTGCACGATATTGAAGAAAAATGCAATAAGCCATTACTTAAACTTAAACAAAAATTTTGAGAAATGATGGTAAGCACACAGCTGATTGTAACCATTGACTTCCATAGAAGGAATAAAAAAATATATTGGAATTTAATGGGTACCATCAACTGTGTGCTTACCATCATTTATCAAAATATTTTCTTTATCATTTATCACAACCAAGCGTGCCGCACAAGTCCTGAAAAGTGAAGCCAAAACGTCTCGATCGCCCCCCAGTGACTGGTCCCAGTATAGGTCATAAACCCCGCCCCCCAATGTTATTCAATGGGACTTGAGACCAACTAAAAAAAATTAATTACACTTCAATTATCTTTTTTCCGAAGCTGGTTTCTGTCATTTACTGTAGTTTTTATCACGCTGATGTAAATTCAAATGTTTGTTTTTAAAATAGGTTTGTGTTTAGTTAGTTATTTAATGATATAAAAACGGTGGTGTCACGTGATGATTGACAGCTGTGATATCGTGTGATATGCGCATTCTACGAGAGCGAGGGCGGGGTTTTAACTTCGCGGCTTCCCTTCCTGCTCACTACTGCGCATGACTGGTCGCGAAATCGCTATTGCGCAGACTCAAGACCCAAGATGTCAGCGCCATATCGGGACCCTGGCGGCTTCACTTTTCACCAATGGAAGAGAGCGAACAGGCGTCGTCCATCTTTTTTTACAGTCTATGATCACAACACTTCCAAAATATTTTTCCTACTATGGAAGTCAATGGTCAGCTGTATGTTTACCATCATTTCTCAAAATATCGTCTTTTGTGTTCATCAGATAAAAGGTTTAGAACAACATGAGTTTGAATAAATGGTGACAGATTTTTCATTTTAAAGTGAACTATTCCTTCAAACTTAAATAATTCGATGTACAATATAAAATACAATAATGCTATAAGTTTGTACAATTAAATTATAATAAAGTATAATTAAAAACTGAACTATATAACCAACATTCTTTCTGGGAAAAGCAAGCACATCTCTGTCTTATCACTTTCGTTGCAATCTGCATCGATCTTAAATCACACAACCTTTTTAAGTATTAAAATCATTCATCTATATTTCAAACCACTGTCAAATGCACATGACATTTGCAAGTTGAATACTTTGATTCAGTATTATTAAGGAGTTATTGTGTATGTGTAAAAAGCTCTTACTGAAGATTTAACTCCCGTGGGTCTCTCCAGTTCCCAGCCGGAGGTGTGAACGCTGCAGTCGGTGTTGAGGAACGGTGAGGGTTTGCCCGTCTGAAGCCCTTCAAGCAGAGCGCTCTTGCCCTGTCGGGGAGGACCGACCACCATCATTTTCAGCAACCTGCAAGGCTCCGCCCCACGCAGTTCCGCTCGCAGGTATGCCAAAACCGCAGCAGGACCTTAGACACAGAGAGAGCACATTTACACCTGAAATTAAGATGGATCACAAGTGGATGAGAGAGCATGTTTGTTAAAAATCTGTTTTTTAAACGGTATTTCATGCATTCCGACTAATTAAAGGTCTGGTTGGTAAAGGTCTGTTAAACCTACTTAATTTTAATGAAATTAATTATTGCTTAAAAATGAACCATTACGTTAATAAATTTAAAGAGTATTGCGTCATAAGCTTTTTATTTCATAAGGTTGCAGCCTATGCACGCAGTACAGACAGCAAGGTTACTCACTAGGTTTTGTAAAACAACCATAAATACACCCCCCCCCCCCCCCCCGTTAATAATCATATAACTGTTATAACACATACACATAAGTGATATCACAAGCTCCAGTGAATCCCCAGCATACGAGCACAGTTGAATACTGAGAGAGTGACGCAACTTTACCCATGGTGTCGTTTTGAGCGAACAGAGCAGATGTAGGCTGATAATGTGTTTGTGTGTGTGTGTTTGTTATTGAAACACCATTTTGCCTTAACCTCTTGAGCTTGTTGCGTCAGTAAAATGCATTAAATATTCCAACGAATGCATCAGTTCTATGATGTTTTGGCAGCAGACTGAACAATTCACAGCTGCATTTACGAAATGAAATATTGATCAAACATATTCGGGGCATGCAGCGTTTTAGAGGCTTGATACCAAAACAACATGTCTCTGGTTTCCCATTACAGAACACGGATGAGACTACTGTATGTTATAATATGATGATGCAAAACCCTGTGTGCGTTGTACATGTTTTCTTGTAAATTAGCAATTTTAGACTCTTCAGTAGCTATGTTGCCTGCTTTCATGCAGATTTTGAAGTATCGCATCAGAAACGAGTCATGGAAATGACAAATTTTAAATAAAAATCCCTTAATTCAAATGAAGGTGTTTACGTTTGCTTGAGGTGGTTTTTATTTTGTGAAAAATTTGTGAAGATGAAAACACATATGGTGAATAAATTCTGATGTAGCGAACATTAAAGGGCACCTATTACCTATGTCTAAAAAACAACGTTATTTTGTGTAATTGGTATAATACAATGTGTTTGTGCGGTTTATGGTTAAAAAAACATTATTTTCCACATACTGTACATTTTTGTATATCTAGATTTCCCTGTCTTCCTGGAACACACAAATTTTGTACAAAACTCATCGATTTGAAAGGCACGTGTCCCCCATTGGCCAGCTAATCGGTAAGTTCTGATTGGCCTGGATACCTCTGAAGTCAGCCGGAAATGTGACGATCCTTACCATGTTTGAAAGATTCGATCACAATGCAATGCAAACAGAAGTTAACTTACAGGCGAAGTGGGAGGAATTTTGATAACGTCGGCCTTGTCTACATCACCAATGCCAGGAAGTAAACTGTTGCCTACAATCTGTGTGTTTGTTGTAGTCCAAGAAAAGAGATTTCCGTTGGAGACTATAACTCGTGTCATCATTTAATTTGGGGTATGTACCATAGATGCCCTTTAAACCCTTATGACTAATCGGTTGGTTCAGCTGGTGGATTTGACAAAACCTGGAATGTTTTACGAAGCAACTGCAATGGGCAGATTGTGAGAAACGGCTGCTGTACAGAAGCGGTTTTAAGGGAAAGAACTAAAATTTATGTTTACTGACAAAGTGCACCAAATCGTGGGCAACACAGCTATCGTTACAACTCTAGCTTCTGTCAATAACGGTTCAGGTTATTGCTTTGTGTTGTTTACTGCTGGTTACAAGGTTAGCAATAACACTATTATCCGCTTTGAAGAACTGCATGGAAATGCGCCTAATTCACATTAGTTTTCTGTTTTGTTTTTGCAAACTTTATAAAGATCTGCTTCACGTTTGGATGGAAACCCAGCTTCTTATTGATTCTGTTTTTCTGAATGGTCTGAGGCCAGGATGAAGCGGATTTGATTCGTGCTGAGAGCATTCAGTAAATATTATTATCTTGTTTTTGACAGAGGTGGCGTTTAGCATCAAATTCAATTCGAGGAATAATAATGTACTGAAACCAAGTAAGTATTAGAATTTGAAAATATGTAATGTTTTTTTGGTGTTAAAACAGGTATTTTGGGTATCATGGAGATATGAACAGCTACAGTAATATCAGCAGTGTTATACCGTCTTTCCTGACGTCAGCAGGAACATTGGTGATGTTCAAGTCTTCGATGTCCAGCTGCCAAAGGTTGGAGAGCTGCCCGAGCTCAGTGGGAAGTTCCTGGATCCCTGGATTACTACAGAGAAATGAAAGATTCAATTAAAGCTATGCAAGTCTAAACAAAACATGATTAGCCTGTTTCCTGTGAATTTATAAACCAGGTAGTGGAGATGAAAAGCTATATGCACTAGCAGTCAATATCTTCACTGTAATATAAGAAACTTTCAAACACACTGCAAAAAGATCTTCATTTGAGGCAACAACCTAATCAAAATTGATCCTCATGAGTGAGCGATTTGGACCACTGTACACAGACACCCATTCCACATGCTTTTTACGCCTTGTTATACGGCATTATATCATGAAATCGTAGTAGTCAAGAGAATACAAACTGCAATTCTGTTCTCATTGAGACCCAATTCAAAATAATCACACAGCACAAGTTCTGATGCATTTTTCTGCTCCTTTTGATTGCAAGGATATAACGTACACTAAGGGCGCACTCACACTATCCAAACCAAACCGCGCTCGGGCGCGTTTGACCCCCAAAGCCTGGTTTGTTTGACTAGTGTGATCGCTCTGTTCCGTGCCCGGGCGCGGATTGGTTAATCGCGCCGCGGCAGGGTTGCAGAGTTGGGCCGGAGCGCGGTTCAGTTGGGCTCAGGTGCGGAAGGCTGTGGTGTGAGCGCAATCGCGCCTGAGCGCGATTCAAAAGGTGAAGACGTCAGTTGCGCGACCACTCACGTTCATCCGCCTACGTAAAAACCTTTTGATGCGAGCAGCGGGGTTACGTGAATGTCCGAGCTGCACACATGACAGATCAACTAAGCAATATGATGACACGTGAGAGGGCTGTCTGTAATCGCGCACCAAACGACTCCGAATAAAAAACACAGACTTATCATTATGGTGGGTTCCAGTGTTAAGAGAGCGCTTTACTTCCTGCTTTTTTTCAAAACAATCGCATCTTAATGACGAAAGCGCGCCCGGACTTGGATCGATAAAAAAGTACAGTCTGAGTGCGTGCACCTGGGGGAGTAGGGAGGGGTGACAATCGCGCTGGGGCATGGTTTGGATAATGGGAGTGCGCCCTTAGATCATCAGCCAGCTGTTTTTAAACAATCAGCCGATGTCCAATAGTGGGGAAAAAAGTTTTTATCTGCCGATTGGTCAGTCTGATATATCGGTGCATCCTTACTAATAAGTAAATCAGTACACATACAGCACACTGCAATATTGGGTAAAACATTTTGCTGGGTATAGTGGGTAAAAATATTGTGTACTGAATTAAATGTTTTTAGAATAAACAAGCTGTTTGACCTGTTTTTTTTTTACCTAAGTTTAATGCAGTGCAGGACTCGAATTTTGCGCTTATCCACTTGTCCAGGATGAGCTTTGGATGGGCAAGTGAGACTGAATTTACTTTCAAGTAACTTGAAAATGCCTGCCACTACACTCCTATGGGGCTTACACACCAAATGCGAATTTAACGATTTGCGCAATTAGATTACATACAAAGTCAACGCAAAGACACGAAGAGACGCGAATTCGAGTGGGGCGATGCGAATGACGTGAATTAGGTGGTGTGATTGCCGTGAAAACACGCGCTATTCGTCTCAAACACGTCTTCGTGCAAATAGAAAAATGACCCAAAATTTAAATCACACGAATAATCTAGAATGAGGAACGCGTTGCCTCGTGTTTGGTGTGTATGCAGCATTATAACGGATGTGTTAAAGGGGACAGAGAATGAAAAAACATTTTTACCTTGTCTTTTTTGAATAATGGTAGTCTAACCACATTCACAAACATACAAAAAGTGCTAGACATGCTAAACATCTCAGTCTCATAGAAATTCCTCTTTTTGAAATGTCAGCCAGAAAACAGCCCAATCTGAAAAACTGATTTTTATGACATCACAGGCATCTCAATGCCCCTCCACTTTATAATAATTGGCTACATTTTTAGAGTGGCAGCAAAGTCAGCCAATCAGTAATGAGATTGCAAGTTAAGCCAGTAGGGGGAGCCAAATAGGTGCAAAACCACTTGTTTAAAATCCCCCACCCTAATACAGCTATCTGAGAGAGGTTTTAAGGAAGCTTCTAAGGCATTACAGACCCAAACAAAAAAATTTTGTCTACATGTCACATCACAGAACAAGGATAAATACCCCGTTCAATCATTCTATGTCACCTTTAAACACAACACAATCAGTGTAAGCTTAGGGACAACACACTAAATGCATTGTCCCAGAATACACACATATCTGTGTTATTATTAGAACACATTTTGTGTTACTTTTAACACAACCTGTTTGATATTTTAACACGAAAAAATACACAATCATGTGCTAAAAGCATAACACATTTTTTTTTAATAAACACATCCTATCTTAGGGCTGCACGATTCATTTGAAATAAATTGTAATGATTCGTCTTTCTATTAAACCTTTGACAGAAGTCAAACCGAACATTGAAATATGGGTCGCTGTCGTGGAGTCAGAGAGAGCCATCATCATCTAAAGGATTTTTAAACATTGGGTTGTATGACAATAGTTCATTGGTTCACTCGTTTAAACTACGCAATTAAATAAAACAAAAAGTAAAACAAAAAAGTTTTAAATAGACTAAATAAAAAAGTAGCCCTCCAGCCCTGTTTTATCCATTGTGGTTGCCCTTGCTCATAAAAAGGTTGGTGACCCCTGGTATAGACAATAGTATCGGCACAACCCTAGTGACCACTGCATTTAATCTATCCCAGTAAGTAGTGAACACACGCACATGCAAGTCATGAATACACCGCTATCCCAAAAGCACCCGGTTAGCAATTGGGTTTAAGGTGCCTTGCTCAAGGGCACCTTAAGTCGGAACCTGCCGGCAATGAGACTCGAACCAGAAACGCTCGGGTTACAAGCCTGACTCTGACTCAAGTCCTGACTCAAACCACTAGGCCCACTCCTTTCTCCTACTGTATGCATCAGGAGCCAACTTTATGATGCTTAAAAATTGCTGTCTATGCAGAGAGTGTTCTGGCTTTTAAAAAATTCAATCCATCACAATAATAATTATTGAACTGGACTAATTCTTGTTTAAAAAAGACTTTAAGTTTGACATAGTGTAAAATAGTTTAATCCAATTGTGCATTACATAAATCTTCAGTCCACTTAGAATGTAAAAATGTCTTCTCTAGAGATCATCACGGTTATGATCAAATCCATCAGCAGCACATTGACATTACACACACATTAGTGCTTTTCAGTATTCTGTACCTCCGCTAAGCAAAGGGTTATGCATACAGTAGGGATGGGACGGTATGAAAATTTCATATCATGATTATAGTGACCAAAGTTATCAAGGTTATCAATATTTTTGTAAAATGAGATGGAAATGTTCAAAAAGAACTGATACACACACCGAAAACATTTAGTTTTATTTTTCAAAATCACAATTTAATATCGCATGTCCTTGAAATTATTTCTGTTGTAAAAATAAAATCTGTCGAATAATTTTCCCGTGAATGAATACAATACATTATCCCTTAAATGGCTTCTTGTGCAAAAAAACTATGTTGCATGTGCACGCCTGCATCAAACTTTGGATTTCGGCTGGACATGATTTACTGCAAGTTTTCAAAATCACAGTAATCAAACACGTTTGTAATGATAATTACATTTTAAACAATAAAACTAACTGTCAGGACATTTATCGTGGTTAATCGGTAATCGTCCCATCCCTAGCATACAGAAGTCTTAACCCCTTCAGACTAGGGATGCTTAACGATTAATCGCGATTAATCGTTAGCAGAATAAAAGTTTTTGTTTACATCATATATGTGTGTGAACTGTGTATAATAACTTTGTATAAATAAGTGTACACACATGCATGTATATGTTTTAGAATTGTTTACATGTGTATATACATTTGTATATTTATGTATAATAAATATAAATCCTTAATATATACATTTTTTTTCTTAAAATTATACATGAATGTGTTCATATTTATATATATACATATTTATTATACACAGTTTACACACATATGTGATGTAAACAAAAACTTTTATTCTGCTAACGATTAATCGCGATTAATTGTTTAGCATCCCTACTTCAGACCCTGCGTCCACTGGAATGGACATCACATGTTTTGTGCTTCAAACCAATAAAAAAGGCTGATCAACCAATCAAAATAAGGCACACTGATTAAACACCTGAAAATCTGGTCTGAAGGGGTTAAAGGTGAAAGAACCCTTTGACTAATATTACAAGTGGAAAATAATGCCACTAAAATATACTATTTGGCCTATTTTATATGATCAAATGCATTGATCAACTTCTAATTATTAAAATTAAAAAAAGATCCATAACAAGACTGTGAGTCTACAAACTACAATTCCCATGATGCACAGCTGCTGCGCTAGGACTTACTTGGAAAGATAGAGTTCAGAGAGGTTCCTGAGGGCACATATTGAAGGCGGCACACATTCCAGCTGGTTGTCATTCAGGAAGAGAACTTCCAAAGAATCCCGCAATATTACGGGAAACTGAATGGAACAAACTGTTAAAAGAAAGCCACCAGAGTATAAGAAACTCAGTAAAACCACATAATGTACAGCAGAATTACATCCCTGAACATTAAGCACACATGAATGTGCTACTTAATACTGCAATAATATGGATGGGTGTTTCGACAGCAGGCCAGCGGTACAGATTAAAAGAATAAAATAAAGTGAATTAAAGTGCCTTTCATCTGAAAACCATTTTTTCAGCCATAATCACTAAAACACATAATTTAATACATAAGCCATATTTGTGACTCTGGACCACAAAACCAGTCATAAGTAGAAGGGGCATATTTGTAGCAATATTCATCAAAACATTGTATGGGTCAAAATGATAGATTTTTAATGCCAATACCCATTAGGATATTAAATAAAGGTCATGTTCCATGAAGACATTTTGTACATGTCCTGTCGTAAATATATCACAGATGTATTTATCATTATAATATGTAATATGTGTTGCTAAGGCCTTCATGTCGACAACTTTAAAGGCGATTTTCTCGATATTTCAGATTCCAGACTTTCAATTAGTTGTATCTCGGCCAAATACGGTCCTATCCCAACTAACCATACATCAATGGAAAGCATATTTATTTAGCCTATTTATGATGTATAAATATCAATAAAAAAAATCGACCCTCACTGTTTTTGGTCCAGGGTCACATTTTTGTTGCATTTTCAGCAAAAATAAGTAAAACATGATAATGTCATACTATTGCTGTGAGATAAATCAATTTGGCCTTTATTTCATATTTTAGACCTCTTTGTTCGACCATGTTGCCATTACAAGAACAATCCACACAGTTATTACCATGGTGATTGTTCTGGTTTTATTGCCAGGCAGTTGCACAGCGTTCACTTTGGTGAGCTTATTTCTGGACTGGTAATGCCATAATTACAGTCTTACACTGTGATGTGCCATGGCAACATAACCACAGTGTTTGGATATGCAGCACTGTACCTGGTTCTGGGTCCCTTCTGTGCCACGTAGTGAAAAAGGCCAGTTTCCTGGTTTTGGTAGGTTCCCCTGTCCTTTAAGAAAAAGGTATATTTCACAATTCATATACAATCCACAACATCGAGGACCATAAAAATGTATTAATGGTGAAGAAGTGTTTTAAGACATACTTTGTGTGTGTGTGTGTGTGTGTATAAGGCTCTATTACAAAACCTAGTCAGCCACCTTAATAAGCAAAAATCTAAATAAAATATAGTGACTAAGTGACCAATTTAGGGGCCGATCACACAGAACACGTTAATGGCAGTGGATGATTTCTTGGATGATTTTCTATAGGCAGATAGAGTTATGCACTGTTTATCCGCATTTTGGCTGCACCACGCGTTTTTGAAGGAGCAAGCGTCCTCTTTTTAACTCTTTCCATGCCATTGACGAGTTATCCCGTCAATTAAGAGAAAACATTTGCATAAAAAACGTGTTCCTGATAAATTTTTATGTTCACCTGCAATACCGCGATTATCCACTAGACGCACTTAGCCAATTTATGAAAAAACTGAGGCTTTAAATTATTTACTAATTTTAAAGCAACACTAAAGACTTATTGCTCTTTGCTCCCCCTACAGGTTAGACGCGTTATTGTTCATTAGCACTGTCGTAAATACTGCAGCATAGCTGGCTCTGATTGGATTGTAGGTCTGCCGTAAAGCAAGTTTTTGTAGTTTTCACTCGAACTACAGGACCACTACCCGACGGTTGGAAACTTCTTTAGTGCGGTTTTGGCCGATAGAGGGCTGCAAAGCGAATGTGAAAGTGCCATTCACCCTGTTTTGAGTGGATGAACCACTGAAACTTTTTTGGAAACGTTAGTTTATGGTAAAAAAAAAACTCTTTGGTGTTGCTTTAAACTCTGTGTATGTTTTGATTATTAGGGGCAGGACACAACAAAGCTTTTTTACGCAGCTAAAATGCCTGGTGGACGGCGAAGGTCAGCTGTTTTATCAGCTGAGCGCCAGCTTTCTTCAGCCGAGCGCTTTGGTAGCTGTAATACAGTACTTGAGCTGTGAGCTGGTTGGTTGTTGTGATACTTATCCCGCCCCTCCTCCACTGTGATTGGACAGGCGTGTGAGAACTTACATTGACGAGCGTAGCTTTTCATCCAAAGTTGAATCTCTTTCAACTCTTGGAGTTCAGAGCTGAGCGTGGAGAAAGCGCTGAGCGCCGGCTTTCAGTGCGAAAAAAATGCTAGCTGCTGGCTTATTTGAAAACCGCCGAGCTTCCATTGGAAACAACTGAAAGCATGCACCGGCCGCGGGCGTAAAAGCTTTGGTGTGCACAGCCCCTTATTCTGAATCTGATCTCTAACAAAATTCCTTCACAAAAATGCAATTATTTCAACTTTTTGCTAAAATATTTGTATTTTTAAATAAAAATACCCATATTTAGGAGAAACAAATATAGATAGGATGAAACTTTTTTTTTCCCGTTTTGTTTGTTTATTGTTTGTTTGAAAGCAGAGGGTCTGTTCTTTCATTTGATATATTTGTATGCTTATATATTTTTATAAGAAAATTTTCCTGCATGGCATTTTGGGGCATACATGCATACTGATAAAATGGATAGCTTAAATGCACTGTAAGTCATTTTGGTAAATCATAAATGTAACTTTTACGAGAGTATGAAGGCATTAGCTTATCCACATGCTTACAACAATCTCTGTCGAAATCAGTTGTATGAATATTTGTA
Source organism: Paramisgurnus dabryanus (assembly GCF_030506205.2). Classification (NCBI taxonomy): domain Eukaryota; kingdom Metazoa; phylum Chordata; class Actinopteri; order Cypriniformes; family Cobitidae; genus Paramisgurnus; species Paramisgurnus dabryanus. The sequence goes on along the minus strand of NC_133338.1, from coordinate 8,581,824 downwards.
TAAAGAATGGAGTACCTGCCGGTGGTCTTCTAATGGCGCTTTTTCATTGTATAGTAACCCACGGTTTAGTTTAGTTTGGGTCAGCTCACCTCACATTGGCATGGTTACTTTTTCCATCGAGTTTAGTATCACTTCGCAGTGGGAGGGATTATAGGCGTGTCGTTATATTTGCGCTGCCTACTGCTGTGACATCATACAAGTGAGAGCGTCGTTGTACATTCCCATTCATTTATGTGCTTCTCAGTCCGCCACAAATAGATGTTTGCACATCGCGTTTATCACTACCTCTGTCGCACATGACAGTTTCTGTTCAAACACCCGTGGCGTCAGCCACAAACTGCAAGTCTGGAAAAAACTTTTATGGTGTCCCTGATTCTCAACCTGTGGATGTTTTTCATCACTAAAAGGAAGTTTGGGAACTTATAGCAGAGCACAGATGACAACACGTTTGCGCAAGCTAGCACTAAGGTAAAGCTAATCTTTACATTATAGCGATGACGCTGGTAGTGACGATTCTCTCACGCCCCATTCAGACAGCCAGCGACCAGCAGTAGCAGAGCGACGCAATGTTATTAATTTAAATGGAAACCGGGCGACTTCCGGCGGCACGAGTGAAAGTGACCGTTGGCGACCGTATGGGCGTGTCCAGCAACGTGACCCCCCAGTCACATTAGCTACAAGCAACAGAGACAGAGCGACAGGCTACCATTCATTTTCAATGGAAGTGGCCGTTTGCCAGCGACAAGCGACGAGTTTGCCGCTGCGCGAGCAAGGCGGGGCCAAAATAGACAAGCAGGCTATTTTATGCAAATGCTGAGCGATGCGACAAAGCGACTGCAAATCGGAGTGAAGGAGCAGCGTGACGTAGGTCTGTGGTCGAGTCTGAGAAAATAATTCAAGATGGCGGAAAATGCGTATTTATGTATATATCTGATAAGTTTGGCATTTTATCTCATATATTTTGTTACTTTTATCGAGAAATAAATACTTTTAAATCCAAAAACACCGTTCTTGTAACTTAACAATACCTCTAAAGTGACTTTTGATACCGCTTTTGGAAACTAGCCAAGGAACGCCCATCAAGTGAGTGCGTGTCGCTCGGTGTCGTTCACTTTTGTAGCTAATGTGACTGTAGGGTGAGAAAGTTAAAAAAAGTTTAACTTTATGCGAACTTCGGGAGCGACTACCAATGAGAACGAAGCAGTGGAGTTCACTCCATCCTTCTCTCGTCAGTTACTGGCGTGGATGGTACTCATTTGTTTATGTTTCATGCAGATTTAGAAACGCCTCATTGAAAGAGACGGGTGACACACAGCAATAACATCGCTGGCTGTCTGAATGCGACCAATCAGTGATCTACAGTGTTTTCACGTCACGTTTGATATCAGCTCAGGTCGCTTGGAACCCCAACCGAGGTGGTACGAAAAAAGTATCGGGTACTACGTACTGCACCCAATGCAAAAGCTCCCAGAAGTAAGCTGACCCGACCCAAACCTAACCAAACCATGGGGTACTATGCAATGGAAAAGCGGCAAACATTTCCATTGGCGTATATAAATGTATATAAAAAGGTTATGTGTAAAGTGAAAAGTTTAGGGAAAAAGTGGTTTAGGACGTATTGATCTACCGTATTGCTGTAGGCTTTAAAAAAAATCACAACATATCCCGGGCATATTGTGATCTTGTTGTGAACCTCCTGGGAGTGTTTTATTGATCTTCATCTGGTAGTTGTGGCTGCTGTGACCATAGACTAAAGCAGAGCGTGCAGCTGTGACCGGACACAAAAATGACGGCGACGAAACACAGTGACGTCAAGTGATCCGGATGAATATGAATAAAGCTACACAAAATCTGAACATAAACTAACATTTTAAGCAGCGCTTGTACTTTTTGGCTGCACACACAAATTACGTCTTTAAATTTGACTGGATTTTGCAACAGAGCTTATAAGCAAAGGTGTGTTCGCACTTGACCTACTTCCCCAATTGGTTTCTGGATAGGTCTAGCATTCGGAGAAGAGAACATTTCCATTTGTTAGGAGTGGGAAGAGTGGAGATCTGATTCCCACACAACTTCAGAGAGACAACCGCCTAAAAAAACACACACAAAAGCACACAGTAATGTCTCTGACTCACACACCTGGAGGTATAAACATGACGTTTCATTATTGTATAACGGTATTGGCCTGCACTGGTAATTTATCAAGACAATTTGCGAGTGCGAACTTGATATCACGGGCACTTATTGTAAACACATTTATCTCTGTTATCTCACTGAATGATGAAGCAGGGTAAATGTTTAAACTACATGGCCATGTTCCGATATACAAGTTACTAAATAATCTACATTATTCAAAGAAGTGGTTAGCAGGTTAACGCTGTTATCTGGATGTTCTGGGTAGTTGCTTAGTGGCGCAAGTCAAAACAGTCCACCTCCAAGTATCTGTTTGTATAGATTAATCTAAATGCTTCCTTATTGCCTATGTTATGTGTCTTTATATATTGCTCGGAACAAACATAAAAAATAAATAAATAAATAAATACCAAATATGTATAAAGTCAAACAGCTCAAGCATTAAATTACATTTTAAATGACTAATCACCATCTCTCCCCCCGTTGTTCTAGCTCAAGGACTTTAAGCCCTTTAGTTTGCCATCTCTCCTCGTCTCTCTCTCTCTCTCTCTCTCTCTCTTACTTTCTTACATAGTTTTGTGTTGACATCTGGCCAGAACCTTGCGAAAACAATGATGAAGTTAACGGAAAACTCAACTACTATAAAATCTTTACTACTGACTGAGCTGCTCTGGCATATATTTGTAAACATTCGTGGCTCACTTGGGATCTTTCAAGTAAAAAAAAAAACTGTGATAAGCAAACGTTAAATGCTTCTTCTTAATTCATCTATTTTATAAATGTATAACTGTAACGTACACTAGGCATGGGCCGGTATAAGATTCTGGCGGTATGATAACCTTTAGCAAAAATACCACGGTTTCATGGTGTTGCGGTATTGCCATTGCAACACTAAAATGTGTTATTTTCAAATGCCAGGTACAATAAAGCCTTTAAATTATAATATGCTTTCAAAACATATATAATATTTTCGTAATATATATTAAATGTAAACATCAAATCAATCACATGACTTCATGATTTAATGAATTTTGTATAAACACAGCTCATACCTTGGAGACGGTATCACAGAACATTTTAGTGGTTTTGAAACCTTGACTGTTTTAAACCTCGGTATACCTTGAAACCGGTAATCGGCCCATGCCTAACGTACACACAGATGAAACACTGGATGTTTGGATGTGGTCAAAATTATGTTTACTACGAGTACAGTGCCATCATGTGGTTGAGATGAAGAATATAAGTGGAACAAATACCGATAATGGCCACTAATGAAAACGCTTGTTCATTTAATATCATTTTGTCATCATTACTGTTATATTAAAAAAATTAAGTGAAAAGTTACATTAAAAACTTTGTATTTGGTATTCTTCTTATGGATTTAATGACATCACTGACACAAGCCCGCATGGACTTTGCACAAGTTTGATGATTCATGATTTCCCAGCATGACGGAGATGGAAAATGTTAGCACACAAAGCTGTCGGATCCTCACAGAGCGGGTCATTACGTACCTCCAGCTCAAATATGTATGAGGGAAGCTCCTTCAGGCTGTTCTCAGAGAAGTCCACCTCCTTCAGATGAGTCCTCCAGAAGATGGAGATGGTGTCGGTGAGGCTCTCTATCTGGTTGTTTGAAGCTTTACAGATTTTCTGTGGGGTAAAATTATCTCAGTATTATTTCTGAAATGTATTAGGGATGCACCGATACCACTTTTTTGGAATACGAGTACGAGTACTTGCATTTCAGTACTTGCCGATACCGATACCGAGTACTTAATAAAAAACATGATTTAAATTTACAGGTAACAGCTTTAGTAATATAATTTAACAAAAAAACAAAGGACTAGTTTTCCAGTTGGTTGTAAACTCTGCCTCTTTGGACAACACAAGAGACATTAACCCCTTACACGCCGCTCAAACATAGACATTTCTCAGACCGTGGTATCGATTTCAGGTATCGGGGGACTTTTAACGAGTACGAGTACTTTAGAAAATGTGGTATCGAGGCCGATACCCGATACCAGTATCAGTATCGGTGCATCCCTAAAAAGTATTAAAAATTTATTATGGTAGTACAATGGAGTACAACCTAGAGGTAAACACCATGCTCAAATAAATACACTCGATGTATATTACAGTGTATTTTAAAGTTCGGTATTTGCCAAGTATTAACTTTAAAACAAAACCTCAAGTCAAAATTTATGTCCTTGATATTTTATTACAGTATGTAGTAGTAGTCGCCTCAAAAAAGAAATAAGGCACCCTTGGCTTTGCTACGTTCTGAGTATTTACACTATAGCACAGCCTAAAAAGTTTTGCTTCCTTAATAATACATCAATGATATTTAAATGCCACGAGCTCTCGTGTCATAATCAAAATCTCTATTCATGCAGAATGGAGATATGAGAGCTGCGCGGGGGGGGGGGGGCAGCAGTAAATAGCAACTTCTGTATGTACATTAGTTCTGTGCTAGCTACTTCTGTGGAGATTTTTTTGTCCTTTTTGAAGCTTCATAACTGTTATTATCCCGGTCATTTTGAGGATACGATTATTTATAAAACTCTTCTAGATTTCGATAGAAGCAAAGGACCTTCATACAGGTTTAGAAGAGCATCAGCTTGGGTAAATAATATAAACAAATTTGGTGAGCTATATCTCTATGTAAGATTTGTTAAGGAGTATTATATAAGAAAGTTTCTGAATTTTTTTCGAACTTGAAAGATTCATACGTAGCAATCTTGCTTTATTTCTTTTATGGGCAATTTCAGTGCAGGAAGTAAAGTGGAAGTCCTTATATGGGCGCTTTAACCAGAAAAGCGCACACACAACCAAGAGCTGACACAAAATCAACATCACAGAAGTGTGGTGTTGTTTTTGAGGGAAATTTAAGCTTGTTCAGCTTCCCAAAGAACCCAGCCTTATGGAAACAATAGATGTAGTTTGTTTATGCGGGGTAGCAGCGGAGTTGTGCAAGTGTGTTTATTTAAAGCTGGATTTTGTTGAAATGAGAAGGTCCCAACCATGTCATGAGTCGCAGGCGTTAAGTAAAACTGCATCAAATGTCTGTTTGTTGGCAAGTAAGTAGTGACAGACCGCTATATCGGCCCGATTTTTGTGAGTTTTATGTGTATCGGCATTGGCCGATACGTGGCTGCTGTGTTCGTCGATTTTTTCCGGCATTATTAACAGACAGAGTACTGGAAGCCGCAAGCGATTGCAGGTCATGTGACTAAAAACAACCAACCTTTCCATGACAACTTCGGAACTCGGGCCTAACAGATGATCATAACTGGACAAAGCGGGTTTTTATTTCTCATCTCTCTATATATTTGTAGTAGTAAAGTGCTAGAAATCAATATCCTATGCTGATAGTTCCTCGTCATTGTGGAGAGCGCAGTTCATGGTTCCATAGCACCCTCACCCGTTTTTACTATTTGTTAAAAAGAGTTTATTTTTTAAAGTTCAGTAAATGTAACTAACATTTGGCATCATTGTGTCATTTTTATGGTGTAAATTGAGTGAGCAAAAGCAGTATCGGCTCCAAGAAAATAGGCAGCCTGTATCGGTCATCGGCTATGGCTGATGAAACACAAATCGGGATCAGCACTAAAAATCCATAACGGTCGATCCCTATAAGTAAATAGGGCTACATAACGATTAATCGCAACTCTGTTTGCAGAATAAAAGTTTTTGTGTACATCATATATGTGTGTGTACTGTGTATAACAATTATGTATATTATACAAACTCATGTATACTGTAATTTTAAGAAAAAAATATTTATAGATTACATGTTTACATAAAATATAAAAATGTATATGCACATGTAAATATTTATTAAACACACACAAACATTAGATAAAATATAATTTTCAATTAGAATTAACTACTTATAATTACTTCTTGTATAGAAATAATTATATGGCAGAGTCTCGATTTGCCCTGATTCATGGATTGATTTTGTCGCATCGTCTCATAGGATAGCCTTCCAAAGTAACTTGGATTTAAGCAGTTTTATTAGTTTGTGCAATTCCTGGGAATCAAATAATTTGAGCTACCAACGCAACGCTCTTCCAATTAGGCTACGGCAAATCTGAAAATAAACGACCATTTGAAGCAGCACTTGTACTTTTTGGCTGCACACACACACATGACGTCTTTCAATTTGACTGGATTTTGCAACAGAGCCTATAAGTAAAGGTGTGTTCGCACTTGACCTACTTCCCCAATTAGTTTCTGGATGGGTCTAGTGTTCGGAGATGAGAACATTTCCATTTGTTAGGAGTGGGAAGAGCGGAGATTTGATTCCCACACAACTTCACAGAGACAAGCGTGTGTATTTATATACTGTATACCTAATTATAATATACAGTACACACATATATATGATGTATGTAAACAAAAACGTTTATTCTGCAAACAATTAGTTTAGTAAGTGCATATAATGTAATCGACACAAACTTGTAGTGAATCATAAATTATCTAGAGATAGTGGAATAATATTTTGTGTGTTGCTTGCTTGTGACTCGCTCTGCCCACGGTACACCTCCAGGAGCTCGGTTTTATTCAGAAAGAATCGGTACAGCTGATCCATTTTTGGGATAAATTAAGGATGTAATATTACTCTATAGGTACTCAAGATTAACATGAGATACGCAGAAACTATTTGCGTTATGGGAGATTGAATATACAGTGGATGACAGTAAACAGCATGTGATTATATGTAAGATTTGGAAAAGAGTAGTGACCCACCAGAGGACAGGCCCAGGGGTCCGGGAAGCTGGTGAGTTTGTTCCTGCTGACATTCAGACTGTTGAGAGATTTCAGACAGTGCAGTACTGAGGACGGGAGGTTTGTCAGGTAGTTGTCTGATATGTCCAGCTCCTGCAGTTTACGCAGACCTATCCAGTTAGTGCCTGTGGGAGAACGGACAACTGTTACTGCTGTAACAAGCAGACTAGCTATCAAAACTATTTAAAACTGAATAACCTGGATAACTGTACACTTGCTGAATACACAACATCAAAGAAATGTACTCGCTGAAAGGCCACATCAAAGCCACACTTTAAAAAGTCATGACATTAAATAACAAAATGTCAAACCAAATGGCATTTGGTCTTTTAGATTTGAAAAGGTAAAACAATAAATATATTGTTATAATGAAAGCAAACAATAATTGGATATCTTTTGGTTGTAAAATTTTTGTGAAAAAAATAACTGCTTGGACACCTGGGTAAACTTTTTGAACTCACAACATGGACGTATAATGCAATGACATCCATACATTTGACAAGTGTCATCAGTGTCCATAAGCTTTTTCGGGGTCGCTGTAAATTCACTACTAAAGCAAACCAATTCAACTTGGTTTAACTTATACAGGGTATAATGAATGTTTAACTTATTCTCATGCCCAGGAGTCCAATTAGTAAATGTTACATGCAGAGCTCAGCATCTTCATTATGCAACCATTTCACCTTTAGGACGTATTAAATATTCAAACATCTCATATCTGCAAAAGTGGCTCTTATTTTGGCGCCTATATTAAGTGGATTATTATACTCGAAAACAAAAAAAATTCTCACCCTGACCCCAATGACACCCATATTACTGTGAAACTGCTGTCTCTGAAATCTAGGCTAAAGTCTTATAATATAATGATAAGATAAGGAGAAGATTAGGAGTAGGGCTGGGCAAAAAAAAATAGATTTTTCGCTTAATCCTTTTTTTTACGTGGTCATATTTATTTCCGCAAACATTGAACGTAAGATTAACGTTTAATTAGATGTCACCCTCTTTTTTGCCTTCCGCGATGTTACCAAGGAGCGAAAGGCAATCCTGTTATTCATTCATTCATTCATTCATTCAGTGCTTAAAGGAGTAGTCCACTTTAAATATGGGGTCCATTGACTTTTTGTAGTAGGAAAAAAAATACTATGGTAAGTCAATGGGCCCCATCTATAAAGTGGACTACTCCTTTAAAATGATGGTTTCAGGTGCCTCATCGACGTTGATGCCACCTTCACATAAAAGTCAGAGGTATGAAAGCCTTTTAGATTTCGCAAGCAAGACGACGACGATAGTGTTGTGGCTTTTCATTTCTTTTTATTAGTTACCCACTTGTAAACTGCTGTTCACTGTTCTTTTTATTAATAAAGTATTTGTATTAAATCAATATTCATTGAGTTGAATCGAGAATCGAGTATAAAAATTGATCTGAGAGCCGGAATCGAAAATTGAATCGAGAATCGAATAGCTTGTGCATCGAAATGTAATCGATCTGGAACATCTAATTAGGAGCATCAAAGTTTGATTTCAATCATTAATTTCAGTCTTTGACATGACCTTAAAGGAATATTCAATTTTCTTAAAAGAAAAATCCAGATAATTTACTCACCACCATGTCATCCAAAATGTTGATGTCTTTCTTTGTTCAGTCGAGAAGAAATTATGTTTTTTGAGGAAAACATTGCAAGATTTTTCTCATTTTAATGGAGTTTAATAGAGCCCAACATTTAATACTTAACACTTAACAGTTTTTTCAACAGAGCTTCAAAGGACTATAAACGATCCCAAACGAGGCATAAGGGTCTTATCTAGCAAAACGATTGTCATTTTTGACAAGAAAAATAAAAAATATGCTCTTTTAAACCAAAATTTTTCGTCTAGGTCCAGCACGACCTAACGTAAATGCGTAGTGACTTAGGGAGGTCGCGTGTTACATATATAAAACGCACATTTGCGGACCATTGTAAACAATAAACTGACACAAAAACATTAATTAGTATCATTCGACATACAACAACGTAGGAACGGTCCTCTTTCTCAACAATTGTAAACACTGGGGCGGAGTTTCGCGTTCGTCCTCTGTGACCTCTTGACGTGATGACGTATTGCGTGGGGTCACGCTGACGCATCACGACCGGATCTAGACGAAAAGTTGTGGTTTAAAAGAGCATATTTTTTATTTTTCTTGTCAAAAATGACAATCGTTTTGCTAGATAAGACCCTAATGCCTCGTTTGGGATCGTTTATAGTCCTTTGAAACTCCGTTGAAAAAAACTGTTAAGTGTTGAGTTAAGTATTAAATGTTGGGCTCTATTAAAGTCCATTAAAATGAGAAAAATCCTGCAATGTTTTCCTCAAAAAACATAATTTCTTCTCGACTGAACAAAGAAAGACATCAAGATTTTGGATGACATGGTGGTGAGTAAATTATCTGGATTTTCTTTTAAGAAAATGGAATATTCCTTTAAGTCAATATTATTATATTATTATATATCCATGTTACATTTCCACACAATGTTCTTTATATTATGTAGGATGATTTTATGTAGAAAACAGTAAATCACAAAAATGACTTTAGCTAGGTTTTACAGAAAGGATCACTTAAACCAGGTTGTTTTTTCAGACAAATCAATCAGAGTAAGTGGCAAATGATCAGCTAGCTTATAATAATGTACTACCATTGCACTGAATTCTCCTACATATTATTCAATATCTCATTTTGTGTCCCATAAAAGAAATCAAGTCTTAAACTTAAGATTTACAGTGAAATGTCATGCTATTCATTTAACACAATATAGGCTTTTGTAAATTACATTGAATTGAATGGGCCAAAATCTATTCTACTTGTTTTATGAACATTAAAAAGGCATAATAAAAGAGGCGAGATTGAGAGTAGGCATAATGTCATGAAACTAGCTGGGTTTTCATGACCCTGATTTTATGCACATTCTGAAGTATCGCATAAAAACCGAGTGATGGAAACGCCAAATTTCAAATAAAAATCCCTTAATTCGCAAAAAAGTTTTACACTCGCTTGATGTGGTTTCTGACTTATGCAATAAAGAGTAAATGCCAATGAGAGATGAAAACACATTTACGAATAAATTCCGATGTAGCGAACATTAAACCCAAGTGACTGACCGTCTAGCTGTATCAGCTGTCATTGTCTTTCCCATATATGGGGCTCCACGTCATCTTATTGGCCTTGCTGCTAGCGCCTATATTAAAAATTCTGCATTTCTTCTTCTGTGCACCGCATTCAGTTTGGCAATTACAAGCTGCACTGCTAGTACATTTATAACTTGCCCAAGCGTAACTAAATGCAGTCCTGTCTCCATTTTCTAAGTGTGTCTTGTTTTATTTACTGTTGGTTATAAGGTTACCAATGCCACCATCATTCACTTGAAAAACTTTTTTCTTTTTTTCTTTGTTTTTTTTTGCCATCACCCCCAGCTACTGTCACGAATAAGCAATACAGAAGTGAAGCGTGCATCTGAGTGCCAACCCATAGTTCTCTAAACAATAGACCACTGCCTATATAACCTGTTCCAGGATCTGTTTTAAGAGGCGAGGGAGTCTGTGTGTGTGTGTGTGTGTGTGTGTGTGTGTGTGTGTGTGTGTACCATTGGGGATGTTAAAGAAGCTGTTCAGTTTGTTCTTGGCCGCAGAAAGACGCTGAATCTGGCCGAGGTGAAGCAAACCGGTTGGGAGACACTCCAGCTCATTCTCACAAAGATTGACGTTGCATAATCTACAGAAGACAGAAGTAGAGAAACAACATGTATTGATTACATTCACAAGAACTGAGGTTTAATTCAAGAGAAAAACTCATTTCTGCTTCCACTTTAACGTGAAACCAAATGAGATCTTAATATCATAACAGTTTCATGTATACAGTAATTTCCAAAAGTGGCTCTGCATTTCAGAGATGGCCTGAATTTAGATTTAAATCTAAAATAAAAAAACCTCAATAATCTGATCTATACTAAATCACATTAATTTTGTTTCTCTTTATAGAGTTTACTTGACCGTAGTAATATTTGCATTTCATTTACTGTTAAGTTACAGTTAACTTTTGTCAAAAAAAAGTTTTAACAGCTATATACTTATGGAAAATGTACAAACTTTTATGGTAGCTAACCTAGCTAGTTGTTTTATTTGTGGCATTTATTTTAGGAGTTTAGTATCCAAATGTAAGCAAGAAGAAAAAAAATAATACAATTTTGAAATATCAATCTGCATATGTGATAGACATCAGTTATGAATTACATTATCTTCTTTGAAAGCATCTTAAAGGATTAGTCCATTTTCTTAAAAAAAAATTTACTCACCACCATGTCATCCAAAATGTTGATGTCTTTCTTTGTTCAGTCGAGAAGATTTTTCTCATTTTAATGGACTTTAATAGAACCCAACACTTATTAACTCAACACCTAACCATTTTTTTTTACGGAGTTTCAAAGGACTCTAAACGATCCCAAAAAAGGCATAAGGGTCTTATCTAGCGAAACGATTGTCATTTTTGACAATAAAAATAAAAATATGCACTTTTAAACAACAACTTCTCGTCTATCTCCGGTCCTGAAAAGCACCAGCGCGACCTCACGTAAATGCGTAGTGACGTAGAAAGGTCACGTTACGTATATGAAACGCACATTTGCGGACAATTTTAAACAATAAACTGACACAAAGACATGTATTATTATCATTCGACATACAACAACGTCGGAACGGTCCTCTTTCTCCACACTTGTAAACACTGGGGCGTAGTTTCGCGTTTCCTCTTGACGTGATGATGTATTGCATGAGGTCGCGCTTTTTAGGACCGGGGATATACAACAAGTTGTGGTTTAAAAGTGCATATTTTTTATTTTTCTTGTCAAAAATGACAATCGTTCCGGCAGCGTCAAGGGGGGGGCATTCGCGGGCAGTGCCCCCTACAAACAGGTTGTTGTGCCCCCCTACAAAGTTTTTTATTAATTTAATATATATCAAGAATAACTAAAATAAATTAAACATTGAATGTTTCATGACTTGTAATGTAATCAAATGAGGAAAATATAGTTGATATATGTTTTATTTAATTAAAATAGACCAGTTTCTCTGATTGGTTGTATTGCCGGGTCTCACCTGTCTTAAATCTTTAGCATATTTGTGACTTGATACTAGCAACGTGTTTTTTCGCGGCATTTTATGGATCGTGTAAAATATGGATATTAGAACATTTAGAACGAACCAGCACCGCCTGCTTCATCTGACTTAATGCAAACACAGACATGGCTCAAACTCAGAGATTAGAGGTCGATGTGGAATTTACAAATCTACAGGACACTGTTTTAAGGAAGTTTAATGTTCGTACACGCCGTCTTCCGCTATTTTTAAGGTAAGTTAGCGTTGTTTTAAATAGCGTAAGCTTAAATGTGAAGTGTGGCTATAGACCGTTAACAGCATTATGACGTAATTATGGTACAGCTGCTTTTTTAAAGCAATGACGCGGTGTGGGCTGCGCTATGAAACCCATTCATTTGAATGGCTTGCGCCGCACGAGGGCGGTTTGTTGTTGCGTCAAGCAAAGCTCAGCTTGCGCTCACGCCGCGGTCGAAGTTCAATAGTTTTGCGCATAGTTTGTGGTCTTTTGCACTTTATACGGGATATGAGCTGACAGTCTGTACCAGTTGTATGAGTGTGTGCTTGCACTGTATTTGTTGTTTTAATGTCTTGTTTTTGCAAGTTATTGTTGCTATTGCGTGCCCCCCCGTTGGAAGCCAAGTGCCCCCCTGTTAGTTATGGTCTGGTGCCGGCTCTGTGCTTATGCCTCGTTTGGGATCGTTTGAAACTCCGTTGAAAAAACTGATAAGTGTTGAGTAAAATGTTAAGTGTTGGGTTCCATTTAAGTCCATTAAAATGAGAAAAATCTATAATTTCTTCTCGACTGAACAAAGAAAGACATCAACATTTTGGATGACATGGTGGTGAGTGAATTATCTGGATTTTTTTACGAAAATTGACTTATCTTTTAACTTCATGAAGCACACGTAAAAGACCTGAACCCGAAGTGATAATGCAGAATCCAAAAGTTTGCTATGCAAAACCCACATTAATATATTGAATTAGTATTAAATTATAAATGTTTTAGTGTATACAAGTCTCCCAGATTCGTAGTCACTAGCAGTAGCAAGGCAAGCAATTTTGCATTTAAAAGATAGAAAAGAACACAGCCCAAAGGTCTAGGCTAAAACAAGGTAAAATTTGGGCTGTCAGTGAACCATAGTTATATAAATAAATAAATAAATAAAACCAAACAACTTGCAATCACTGTTGACTGTGATTGCATGACAGAATATTATACATCTAGCAAGTTATTTGGGCAAAAACGACATGTAACCAAATTCAAGTTTTTCCTAGAAGTGGGTTCCTCATAGCCGGACTATTTCGGGTCTATAGTTAACCTAGAGAGTGAAATGATGGCTATTGCTTGCAGGGTAGGGGAACCTGTTATTTTCTGAAAAACATTTGAGATAAAGTTGAACTCCCAAAATTCAAATAAGCAATCACTGAGCAATAACAAATGTTCCCCCAGAAGCGCTTAAACACATTCTTCCCCTGGAAGGCACAGCAGGTATAAAACAAAACAGTATGAGAAAACAAATAATCATGCAATGAAGTGTTTTTGTGAGTTTAATAGACCTGCTGCAAATGATCTCCTGAGATGATATTGGGGTGGGTAACTCTCTGAGCTGATTGTGGGAGAGGTTGAGCGAATACAGGTTAATAAGACCCCAAGGTACCACTGAGGGCAGAGAGGTCAGACAGTTATGAGACAGATCCAGCACTGTGATCCGAGAAGAAACGTCAATGAACCAGTCCAGATCCAACCAGGGCAGCTTTAGACCCGACCAATTAACATGCAGAGCCTGTGCAGGAGGATATTGCAAAATGACAAATCAAAAACAGCATTCAAATCTACATCGACAGGCTTTCACAGTGACTCTTCTGTAACCTCTTACTCCCACTGCAGTACACAGTTAGAAAAAATGGCCCAGCTGTCACTGCGGCAGTACCCTGTAAAAAGGTCCTAATATGTAGCATTAGTTACAGAAATGTACAGGTATACATGTACCACTGAAGTACTAATATGAACTCTTTAGGTGCAAAACTAGTTTTTGAAAGGGTACAGCCCCAGTGACAGCTGGGGTACATATTTTGATTTTTTTTCTGATACTGTAGTGTTGTTTGTGTGTGTTCATTTTGGTAAATATAATAATTTGAGATGCAAAACCCACACTTTTTACATTGGGGGTTTCAATTTAATAATCACTGCAGGGTTCCCACACCTTCGTTAACTTTAAATTCCAGGACCTTTCAATGACTTTCCAGGTCCAATAACCTCAAATTCAAAGACTTCATGTGGGGACACATTTCAAGTGAAAGCAAGGTTACATCGTAGGGCTGTGCAAAAAATCGACTGCGATTATCATGCGCATGTCATCAGTAAAGCCGGTTCCGTGATTAGAAGTAAATCGCCATCAGCTGCTTTCAGATGGAGCAGCATTTATTACACAGACCCGTAGTTCACCGAGAAGCTAGGCAAAATCGCATAGAAAATCGGAATCGATTTTCCTCGATTATGAACCCGATTTTGCCTAGCTTCTCGGTGAACTACGGGTCTGTTTAATAAATGCCGCTCCATCTGAAAGCAGCTGATGGCGATTTAATACTAATCACGGAACCGGCTTTACTGATGACACGCGCATGATAATCGCAGTCGATTTTTTGCACAGCCCTATTACATCGTGTTACTTTGTAAGATACATTGTTACAGTTTTCATCTCAAACACAACTATGCAAAAAAGCATTTTGGTATGGCCCAAAACAATGACAAAATTAGCATTTAGAAGATATAAGCATTCACAATGTGGTAAAAAAAGTCTTGGATTTGTATGACGTCATCCTCTTGTCAAATTTCCTGTCCAATCAAATGCTCTCTAGACTCTGAAGTGTCCTACCGCCTACGTTTTGTTTAACCTTAGTCAAGATTCTTGTTAATATATAATATATATCACTACAACGCAAACATCTTTTAAACCAAGAATTTTTGTCATACTAAACTGTAACAATTTAGTGTTATTTTAAGCAGTGTTATATCTCACTTATATACTGAATATTATTGTTGTGCAATTCAAATGAAAAACCTTAGGCAATGCTGGGGCATGGGGGGCCTGGTTCTTGGACTTTACTTAGTGCCCCCAAAATGGTAATACGCCACTGCTTATCGATAGTTTCGTTCTTATTTCCGTTTCAGTAAAAATGATGTCATTACATCAAATAAAGCTCCTAGGCACTTCAGTGGGCCTTTAACATAATGTGTAAATGCGCATAACAAACGTACATCAAGCAAGCTAGTATGCATAGGCCAAGAAGTGTTGGCGAAATAACACATTAGTGGACCGGAAAGAATAATATGGAAAACTTAATAAATAAAATAAGTGCATTTATTTTCAAAAACTTGAAAGGGCCTTGAATCCCCCCAGATTCATAAGCTTTAAAGGATATCAAGGAGCTGTGGGAACCCTATAATTGGTATTGATCGAATTTTGATTGTGAATGTTTACGGCATAGTTTTGCTTACTGTGGATGAAGAATAGACATATGTACTTATTTATAGCTCATTTATGAGGTGACAGGCTTGTGTGACAAAATGACATTTTTGTCCTTATTAACTGCGGCAGCATATAAAATAAAATATAAAAGGATCGATAACTCATCAAATGTGTATCCTTTATTTTGCTGTAGTAGAGCTATAAAAGTAGTAGAGCTTTTTATTTCAAATCCTGGGAAGTCTGCTGACATTGGCTTAACTAAGCACCCTAATAGTAAATAGGTTACATATTTACTACGCTCGCTAATATGGTTAATCTTAAGCGCTGTATTCTGGTGTTTATGTTTTAAGTCTGTGTTTTTTCATGCATCTATTAATGTAAAGCCGCTTTGAAACAATTACACAATTGTGAAAAGTGCTATATAAATAAAATAAAACTGAATTAAAAAATTAAACAACGTTTTGAGTTTTAGAAAAGTATAAATATCCTATTATATAATATAGTCTATTTTACATTAAAAGTCTTAAATAAACAAACAAAATAATTTTTAAATGTTTAAGTGAAATGCACAAAAGATAAAAGCTAATGGTACAGTATCCAAATAAAGCACCCCTTATCCTCAAAAAATATTGGGTTGCTTTAAAGGTGCATTGTGTAACTTTTAGGAGGATCTCTTGACAGAAATGTAATGTAATATACATAACTATATCTTGAGTGGTGTATCAAGACCTTACATAATGAACCGTTATGTTTTTATTACCTTAGAATGAGCCGTTTTTATCTCTAATATGATTTTAAAATATTATTTTATCTCTTACATGGACGTTTCGAAAGGGAGGGAAGGGCTGTGGACTGAACCATCGATTGCAATTCGTAACCTCACCGCTAGATGCCACTAAAACCTACACTGTGGATCTTTAAGCCATGGTGGGATTAAATAAGGACAAACCCAACTGTTGGGTTGGGTTAAAAATGGTTGGGTAACAAAAACTAAATAAAGTAAATTTTTGGGCCATTTTGCCATCTTAGTTAACTTCAAATTCAAGGACCTTTCAAGGACTTTCCAGGTCCAATATCCTCAAATTCAAGGACAAAATGTAGGGACACATCAAGTGAGAACAAGGTTACATCGTGTTACCTTTTAAGATACATTGTAACAGTTCCCTTTCATGGGAACTCGCGCTGCGTCACTGCGGTGACACTTTGGGGACCCCTCCAAGGGTAAGTGTGTCTGAATGTGTATATCAAATTCAACCAATGGTGAGGCTTAACGACAAAGACAAGGTGACTCGGGAACCAGGAAGTATATTGCTATCTGAAATATTGCTAAAGACAGCGTAACCCCGACACAGGAAGTATGGCAAGGGAGATGCAGCGTCTTGTTCCCTTCTCAGGGAACAACAGTTACATATGTAACCCGAGACGTTTTCATGTGTCAAACACAACTATGCAAAAAAGCATTTTGATATGATTTAAGATAATTTTTTCCGAAAAACTTCTTGCATAAAATAGATTCAAGCACTTTCCATGACCTGTATCTATGTATGTATATTTTCAAAAACTTCCCAGGGCCTTGAATGTTTCCCCCCAGACTTTTAAGGATTTCAAGGACATGTGGGAACCCTATTTATTTGACAGACAGCATGTAAGGAGAGTACAGGATGGAGAGAGGAGTATGAGATTGGCAAAGGACCTCGAGCGAGCCAGTCAGGTCGCCAAAAGTGCGTCTGCACAACATATCGGAGCACTGCTCGGTCTTTACACATTCACGGATACTTCACACTTGAACATAAATTATGTAAAGATAAACACTTTGTTAGTGCAGGCGGATAAAAACTGTAAAGCCAGGTATCTGCTCTCTTCTTGTGTATCAGTTTAAACTCATGAAAAGGAACTAACACTAATACTTCTGTAAACTAAAGCCACAGTACTATTTGACCAGCTCCTCTTTCATACACATTTAACCCTTGCCTACCTTAAAAACTTTTGTCTTTTTGGCTCTTTTTGGTATTTCAACTCTAAAGATGCTCTGTTTTCAGTTAGTTTTAAATACATCTAAAGCAGTTGTCTCTTTAGTTGCCTGTTATACACATTTTCTTTGATTGCTGATGAAAGCCCATTGAAAGGAATAATAACCACCTTATACATAATTAACAACATATCTGTTTAGCAAAGAGTCCATTAAGCTGTAAAAGAGTTTAAAGCAGTCTCACCTGTTTTACTCTTATGTGTGCAGGTGTTTCTTTGTCCTCCAGGTGGCGCTCTCTGAGCAGCTGCCGGCTGAAGTCCGGGTGATCCATCAAGGTGTATGAAGAGAAACCAGCTCCATTCTTCAGCAGAAAGCATGCGATCTCCTTATTTCCTGTAAGGTGATGATAAAAAAAGACTGAATAAACTCAAGAGCTACCGCTAGATTCCAGAAAACCAGGAAGAACTTTCTCTCTAGTTCTCCACACCTCTGCACCGAAAGAGGAAGTGTGTGTTGGATCAAAGCGGGAAACCCAAAGTTTGTATAAAATTCCCCTTCTTTTACTTTTCTGCACATGTCATTTATGGTCACAATGAAACTTGGTTTACAATATAGTCAAGCCCCTTCTTATATGCTGTGTAATTATTTTATGCATTAAAGGATTACTCCACTTTCATAAAAAAAACTTTACTCACCCCCATGTCATCCAAGAAGTTTATATCTTTCTTTCTTCAGTCAAAAAAAAGGGCTCTAAACGATCCCAACCAAGACAAAAGGGGTCTTATCTAGTGAAACGATTTTTGGGGGACTTTTTTTATTTTTAACCACAACTTTTCCTCTTGCACTACGCTTAAGTACTATGTTATCACGGCGAAAGGTCACGCGTTACGTATGTGAAAAGCACACTTAACATTTTAAACAATAAACTGACACAAAGACATTAAATAGTATCAATACAAATGTAACAACATCGAAATGGTTCTCCTTCTTCAAAGTAATAAACACTTGAGCAGTATTTCGTACTTAAATATGTATAAAGGCTAGATGTCTCGCGCTCGCTGCTGGACAATTGAGTGGAACGTCCGCATTTTGGCGGCCATCTTACCACAAGGCGCTCGCTCACTCGTAGCATTAAGTTTTAATGATGCAGGTACTTTTAAATGACCATAACTTGCTTAATTTTTTTACCGATTTTCAAACGGTTTGGTTTTTTATAAACGTCAAAGATGTACCTATGACACTGCATACTTATACTAAAAATAAATAAAAAATTCATGAAATATGTTAAAGCATCCAGAATTATACTCACGTTAATAACGTTTGTAGAAAACCAAACCGTTTGAAAATCGGTAAAATTGAGCAAGTTATGGTCATTTAAAAGTACCTGCACCATTAAACTCAATGCTACGAGCGAGCGAGCGAGCTGTCTGAGGTAAGATGGCCGCCAGGTGATGCCGTTAGAGACTCCGCCGTAAGACATGTAGCCTTTTTACATATCTATGGTTTCGTATACGTCTTGCGTGACCTTTCGACATGATTACATAATACGTAAGGTCATAGCATAACAGCATATTGGAGCAATTTCCCAATGTTTAGATTAATCCAGGACTAGGCCTTAGTTAATAGGATTTTGAGTAGTTTTTACAAACAAACCTTATAAAAAACTAAACTTGAGACTAAACAATGGCACGAATATATGTTAAAAGTTATGGCAGCTCAAGCATGCATTTTAGTCTGGGACTAGGATAAACCCTGTCCAGGAAACGGCCCTTAATCTTTCATAATTTTTTTAAACAGTGCACCTTTTGCTCAACTGGAAGAGCACTCCATTTATGTGTTCGTTTCCTGGTTAAAACAAACTGACATCACGTAAAGCCCGAAATTACTCAAGTTACATTGGGAAAAAGCAAGTGGAAAAATGTAAATGCCAAATTTCTGATTGTTTGATGGACATTGTCTGCACCAGCATTAGGAACCAAGCACAAATTGACAAAAGCAACAGTACCTGCTCGTGCTGCCGCATACAGGGGCAAACCGGTGATGATGGCAAACTCTCCGGAATGCACAGCGCAGTCATCAGCGTCAGCATTATACGACTCAACCAGCAGCTTCACCACCTCTATATGACCCTGCCGACATGCCGTAGCTAACATCCAGTTCAGCAGCTCCTTACGAACACACGGCCCTACAGCACAGATCAGAAGCACTCAAATTTACACTTTGTTTTAATAATTTGCGTAAATAATTTGTTAAACGATGGCATATTCCTCTGTTGAAGCCAGTCATCATTAGATTTTAACTTTTTTTAAATGTAAAATAAGTCTTTGGTGTCCCCAGAGTGTGTATGTGAAGTTTAAGCTCAAGGTACCCCACAGATAATGTATTATAGCATGTAAAAAATTGCCACTTTGTAGGGTTTTTTTGTGCCAATTTTCTCTCTCTCTTTCTCTTTTTGAACTAAATGGCAGTGCCATGGATGAATAGTGCAGATTAAGGGGCGGTATTGTTATAATAAGATCCCCTTCTGACATCACAAGGGGAGCCAAAATCAATTACCTATTTTTTCACATGCTTGCAGAAAATGGTTTACCAAAACCAAATTACTGTTCCTTTTCACATTTCCTAGGTTGATAGAAGCAATTATAGCACTTAAACATGGAAAAAGTCCCCTTTAACTTTGTTCATGTTTTGGTTATTGTTTGAAATTAGTTTTTTGGGTCCTGCATCAGCACCACAAGCATGGGTTGATTGAGAAATGGGGTGTGTGACATCATACATCAAGAAAGAAATTTGCTATATTTTGTTACAGAAGACTGATTAATGTGCATTATGGAATATGCATAATTTTTGTTTATTTTAAATCTCATGTATACATTACAAAAGTGAATTTAGTTTTTTTCTCACGTGGTATGGAGTCCAGCAGCTCTCTGAGCACCATCTGATGTCCGTAATGTGCAGCAAGGACGGCAGGGTTTCCCTCACTGGGCTCCCGTGGAACTGGAACTCGTGCATGCTGGAGCAAGAACCGCACGCTCTCCAGATCCCCGTTCTGAGTGGCAACAGTCAGGAGCTCGAGCTACACACAAACATAAAAGGGATATTGCATTGAAATCAGACTAGTAACTGAAAAGATGCAAGAGTATATGACAACAGTTCTGTATACACAGATATCACAACATCAGAGTAGGTTTCAGTGCGTGCTCTGTTGGACTGATGTCCTAACCAGATGCAATGCATTTATTGCACATAAATATCAGGTAAGCCCTATATGTTGTGCTGCTTTCACATACTGATCGTTTCTGAGCAAAACTGCAGCTGTATACAGAAAACCAAGGGTTCATTTAAAACAAGGTGAGTCAGTATTCAGCTATTGTTTCCCCTTTTATCATTGCATGGTAAAGCACTTTCAATTACCTTTGTGCATGAAATGTGCTATAGAGTATAAACTTGACTTGCCTAAATTATTACATATTAAATTATCAAAAAATAAATTTACACATGTATCAGCTTTACATTAGTATAAATGATCTGCATGGAATGGAAATTGTACCACATTGTATTAAAGTGAAACTATAAACTGCATCTGATTAATACAAAGTATTTCTGTCGACATCACACAAGTGGTGAACTTATTAAAAAGTGGGTGAGTGGTTCTTTTTAATTTTTTATGTTGCTTTTCAAATGTCTTTTTTAGATGGTGTTGTTAAAGTGGTCTTTGAATTGGTTTCAGCTAAGTGCAACTAGAATAAAAAGCTCTGTTGTAAAAGAATACATGCACCAATATATTTATGTGTTTCACATGTGCTTTTTTTGTCCTAATTTAATACACAAACACACACACATAAATGCATACATTCATAATGTGTGCAAAAATGTAATGCTTACAGCTTATAAACACTAGGTGGCAGCAATCACATATAATGACAGACAATTATCAACATTGCACTGAAATCAATAACCTGAAAATAATACATATATACTATAAAAAAGTAAAGTTAATTATAAAATAATTTAAACTAGTCAATTATGTCATATTGTTACAATCTGGGCTATTACATATAAAAAACGAGCTTTTCCTGTTGTTTTATATCATCTTATATATTGTTTCTAGACTGCTAAAGACTTCTTATTCACAAAATTAGATTACATATACTGTAATACAGCTCCCGAGTCAAATTTGCTCAAAACCATATTTAAACTAGAGTGAACACTTCCCCATTTTAATTCTGTCTTACTGTGGCTTGTGGACATTTAAAGAAATTTTTTTCCAGTGATCTTTCTCTGTCTCTGAATCAGTGGTTACACATTAATGCAAGACTTAAACACTGGAGCCTTAGCTTTGTATTAATATGATTTTAATCACTCACAGAGAGTATGAATAATTATCTGTCATTAGAAATAGACTTTGTATTTCATTTAAATATAAAAAGCTTTTTTCAGAACCATACACCGTAAAAAAACGTTAATTTTTTTCAACCTAATGGCTGGGTTATTTTATTGGGTAATTTTTAGGTTTGGTTATTTTTAGTGGCTAGGGGTTCGACGAGATCTCACGAGATTACTGGTAAAGGTGAAATGCTGGCCGTTTCTCAAATAAAAGACTGCATCCTTCGGAGGTTGCATTTTTAAACTGCATTTACTTCATAAAGACTGTCTTAATAGAGAATATTAACAATTATAAAGTTTACTAATTATTTAGTTAATCGCAACTTGTAATATGCTCACGACATGCGAATGTAGTGCTCATATAAATAACTGAAATGAACCTTGATGACGTATGCAGCCTGCATATGCGACCTCTGGAGGATGCAGCTTTCTGTTAGATCCTTTTACTGTGCATGCATTATATTTGTCTTTTACAACGTTTGCTTTTTTGTTTGGGTTTCCAATAATGTTCGTTTGTGAACTCGTGTGAGGTCTGAGACGCGTTGTTTTTGTCTGTTGATCAGTGTCAGATGTGAAGTCTCAGCAGATTAAACCCTCACTCAGAGTTCATGATTTAATGTCTGCATGTTCTTGCTCAAAAATGACGGTGGCTGTATCATTTCTATTGTAAAGAAATGGACATATATTAAATATTCAAATGGGTTTAAACATTGTTTGGCTAAAAATAAGCGTTTCTCTCCGTCTAAAGTGAAAGTGAAGATAGCGTCCGCGAGACGAGTCCTCTATCGCCCCCTGCAGGCATTTGTTATATAACATACATAATGCGTTCTATTTATAGGACACAAATTTAATGTGTTTGTTAATGTAATGTAACTTGGTTTTAATACTTTATTTGAACAATTTATTATTGCATCTTCGTTATTATGTAATTTAAAAGGCTACTGTTCACTTGGGTCTATTTTCTACCCCAAAATAACAAATTACTTCATTATCAGTTAGCAAAATAATTGTTAGGGAAAGTCCTTGATTAGTTAAAACTTTTAAAAATGATGTGATTTCAGTTTCTTATTCATTCATTTTATCCTTGAGGATTTCTTAAAAAGTGTACAAATATCGTCTCGTCTCGTTCTCGTGAACCCAATCTCGTGTTTCGTCTCGTCTCATGGATTAAGGGTCTCATCACACCCCTATAAGTGACTGTTACAAAGTGACACTTCCGCTTGACGTGGGGGTGTTGAATCGCCTGTGCAAAGAGAGGTTATTTAGCAAGGACAAATTGATGGATTTATTTGGAGAAACAAGGCAATGTTTTTAATTATTATCTACTGTTGATCACGCAAAGGTGTGCAAAATAGAAGAGTTCACATTACGTTACCTGTTACTAAAAGTAACGCGAGCTTCAGTTTTGGTTTGTCTGTCATGATTTTGTTTGTTTGTTTTAATCTTTTTTTATAATACAAACATCTCCTTTGTCCAAAAATATGTTACTTGTGTGGGTCATTACTGCCATGTATAATTATTACATTATATAAATCGATAAACACCTGTCGCTTCAAAAGTGAACATGTTTTTTGCCTGCTGTCACTGAAATATGTCCTCAGTTGCTTCCTGTTTGCATTAAACTTTGTTTTCAGTTATGTTTTCTCTGCTTTATTAGGATGGGATTATTACCACTTGTGATCCAGTGGTCTGTACGTGACATGTGCTTATTTCAGCAGTGCTGCGCCGGAGACACGAGTTCGAATTCCGGCTCTTGTGCAGATACTTGCATGTAAAGGCATACAATGTGCTGAAATGTTGTTAATCTTATCTTCCTGTACGGCTTAAAAAAATTCATTCATGTAATTTTAAGGATTTGTGAACAGCATGCATCAAATTGATTTACAGTGTTTTAGCATTAAACCGTGATTGTTATGGATCCGATGTTCTGTCGAGGTCTGTTTCCCCATGTTTCCCTTTAGTAAAATGTTTCTTATAGGGTTTTATTTAATATTTCATCATTTTCCTGTTTTCTATTATTTCCTCCTTATATTTATAGCCTACGTGTTTGTTCTAAAACTATTATAAAACGATTATGTTTACATACAAATTAAAATGCATGGGCCTGTTTATATGTATACCATGGTCTGTTTAAATACTCGATTCTCTCTTTAAAGTGCATCTCTCTCTCTCTCTCTCTCTCTCTCTCTCTCTCTGGTCCTTCTCTTTCAGTTCTCTGTCTCTCTCTTTTAAAACATCCCCTTGAAATTTCCAAATGTTTGATTTTTGTTTTCATTAAATGTAATGCATTTCAATAAATGTTATGTGTCCCTATATAGTAATCGTGGTTAGAGACACCGGTTTTATTTCACACTATTTTATTTATTTTACATAAATGACATGATTAGTTCAAATAAAGATTGCCTTGTCACTGTCAGTGTTGCCTGTCATTCACAAATAATTTTAATAAACCCATTAAAGAATCATTAAGTTACCTATATGCTTAAGCACTGAGGGGATAGACTTAACCCATTTAATCCCACCGGTCACATTTGTGACCGTGTTTTTTTTCTTCTTTCTGAAAGCTTTAAAAGTGTTGATGTTGGCTCTTGGACAAGAAATTAAACTTTTAAATGAAACAATAGATTGTCTTGATTAAAATGTATCAATATCATGTGACTAGGGTGAAAGGTCACATGACCAGATAGAGGAGATAGACTTTGCAGAAGCAACCAGCCTTCGCTATGCTTTGCCTCTACAGTACGTTGTGCATTAAAATCCCTTAATGCATGGCTAGCCCTGGATTATCCCTTACATAAATAACACTTTAAAGTTTACACCATATGTGTGTGTGTGTGTGTGTGTCTGTGTGTGTGCTATACTTATATATTTATTAAGTATGTAAACATAATAATTTTAGAACAAACAGGAAGACGACGCAAGCATAGGATGCGTTCACACGACAGAATTTCGGGAGTGACAACCGTATTTGCTTACAGGTGTGAGGCTTGAAGTGTTTTGTTCAGACAGCACATTACGACACAAATAGAACACTGTCTGTATGAACGAGCAACCGACCTCAAACCAGTATGCTATTCGCACGCGGTGCCTGTAACCATAGTGACGGACGTAAATATAAAAACGAAAGTATTATACAATGGACAAAACTTTAATTATGTAATTAACAAAAACAGCTGGCGCGTGTGTAACGCTTACCATTGTGCAGAGAAAAAAAACAAGGTGGTTCCATATTTAAAGTTTTAATCTGCAAAATGAATGAAGCAACTGCACGTTTGACCAAAGCAGATATATCCAGTACAAAAGTAATCCCGATGTCTGGTGATATATTGACGTCTTGTGAAGCAAATCGATCCGTTTTTGCAAGAAAGTGAACTTTATTTACAGCATTAGTAACGCAGTCACATAGGAAGTGCGCTTACGCTCCCGCTCTGTAGGTGGCACTGAGAGTATGGTTTACCAACCGCAGGCAAAACCAGCCTCTTAGCGCCACCTAGAACGGGAACGTAAGGCGCACTTTATATGTTTCCAAGGATGTGCATTAAGGCTAATAATGTTGTAAATAACGTTCAATATCCTGCAAAAACCGACCAATCTGCTTCACAAGCAGCCAATATGTCACCAAGAGTCATGGGGATTACTTTTGTATTAGATATATCTGCTTTTTGAGCTCTCAAAGTGGCGGTTGACTTCCATTCATAACATATATGAATCATAAACGGGCTTTCTGCAAAATATCTTAATATGAAAAAGGTGAGTAAATAAAGAGCAAAGTTTTATTTTTGGGTGAATTATCCCATTTATTTTACACCGAACATTACATCGTCCACTTTTAAGGTTTTATTATTTTGCTCTCACTTACGGCGCATTCACACAGGGCGTAAGCGTTAACGCTTAACGGAAGGCTTGTCTGAAGCGTGGCCAACAGCCAATCACAGGGGCCGCAGCACATGCTCCGGTCTTCCATAAACATAATTGGCTGGCTCTGCCTAGGTTATTTGCTTAAGACAATCTGATTGGCCGACGCTCGCGTTGCCGCTTGAAAAGTTGAGAAATGTTCAATTTCTGCCGCGAGCAACGGCAGTGACGCGGCGCCGACGGATACACAATTCAGTTCGCCAACTTTTGACGTCCCCGGAACAGACTTCGACAGAACATCGGACATCTTTTCTACTTATTTTCTATTCTATATATTAATAAATTTCCAGAAGATTTCATCACTCAAGCCTGTCCGTTTAAGGGCTTATTGCAACCATAAACACTTACATTTATCTTCAAATGGTGTCTTCGACGATGGTATTCTATAAAAATGAAGGCCATCTTTTTTTGCCATTTCTATTCTGACACTCAACAGCACAACAGGACATTTTCAAGTGAGTTGTCTTGCTTGTTTCACTTGTGTGTAATTCATTTCCACTGTTTTTCTGCAACCACATTGCGCGCGCAGCTTGCAGTGACGTAACTGCGACTTCTACTCGCAAATGGTATATACTGCGTACATTTTTTTCTGTAATTTAAAATATAATATACAGAAAATAGCCCAATTTATTGAGTTAAAATAACCCACAGGTGGGAAGGTGCTATATAATTAACCCATAGTTGGGTTACTTTTTGGGTTATTTTTAACCCAACATTATTTAGTGTGTACTGACAAAAACCTTTCCCCCAAAATCCTCAAAGCAGAGCAAAAGAATCAATAGATGCACATTTTGTTACTCGAAAACATTCTTGCAGAGCTGAAA
Source organism: Paramisgurnus dabryanus (assembly GCF_030506205.2). Classification (NCBI taxonomy): domain Eukaryota; kingdom Metazoa; phylum Chordata; class Actinopteri; order Cypriniformes; family Cobitidae; genus Paramisgurnus; species Paramisgurnus dabryanus. The sequence continues at coordinate 8,555,210 of NC_133338.1, read as the reverse complement.
ATCCAGTTTGACTGCACTAAATGTCATGAAGATAAATCTCTCTCTAATAACTGATCTGAGACCAGTGAGCCCAATAATAAATTGATGCCAACTGCAATCGAAGAGAACAAATGTTATCTGCAGTCGAGCGACGAGAGTAAAGCCAGAAACTGAGGCTCAGGTGTGGGTTTGTTAACTGATGGTCGGTTAGGAGCCATTAGAGTCACAGCATCAATCACTCATGACCTCATTAGAGACCTGTAACTGTATTTACAGGGCAGTATTACTGCACTCTCTGACCACAAGCTACGGTTCCCTTTAGTCTCGTCTGTAATCACCTTACTGTGAACAAAGCTTTTCAACAGAGACATGACAACTGAAACTAAACCATTTTCAGAATGTAGTTAAAGGAATAGTTCGCCAGAAAATGAAAATTAAACTAAATTTAAATTACGTAGGATTACGATTACTGGTCTCAAGATCTTAAGAGTCTCGTGACTACTCATCATATGTGTCATGACGAAACACCCAATGACCAATATGAAGCCAATGTGCCACAATTTTTGATCTGTATGCATTTACATTTAAAAGCTGTTTACACCTGGTATTAAGATGCGTTTTGATTGATTGGATCACAAGTGGATGACGCTAAATGTGTAAATGGGGTGTGAAATGTTTTGAGCTCTAATTTCAACCACATTAAGAGGTAGTCGAAAACGCATTCGACCGGATTGCTTTTGTGGTGTAGACACGAATCGAATGCGTGCGCGTATGATGGTGTACTGGTAGCGCACAGTGATATACAGAGAGAATATCTTGCCTCATTGTTTCACCCCCAAGCCAGCTGGTATACACTGATATAAGTTGCCTGCCCTTGCATATAGCGCACTAACTCTGAGTCTGCTGGCCATTTGCGTTCACACAAACTTGAAGACATCTTGCTGGGCGAGCTTGTACTTTATATTTTTCATAGTTTGTGACGTGGACAAAACCGCGAGTCACACTTAACCACCTGTCACAGCCCTATTCCAAGCTTTATAAAGGTAGACTGGGACCAGGGAACAACTTTGGGGGTAAATAAAGGTCTTCTGAGGGTAATCGATATGATTTTGTAAGAAAAACATCCTTATTTGAAACTTTATAATAACCAGCTTCCGCTACATCCAATGCGCATTCACCAGAATGTTTTTAGCATAGTAGCGTACGATATGTAGGTACTGACGTAGTGACAAATGCGGAGACACTAAGAAGAGACAAAACACTAGTCACGAATAAAAAGTCTAAACCATGGATTTTAAAAGAAGATTTTTCAATATTTTACTATGTTTTACCTCAACTTAGATGAATTAATACATGTGTACACGTTTAATCTTTGTACAGCGCTTCTTGAATGTGTTAGCATTTAGCCTAGCCCCATTCACTCCTATGGCTCCAAACAAAAGTTTTATTTTGTGCCACCATACTTACTTGTGTAACTACTCATGTAAGAGTATTTAACCCTCATATTATGTTCCGGGTCAATTTGACCTGTTTTGATTTTTAAGCTGTCGGATAATTCAGTTAAACTGTGATTTTATTCTTGAAACTTTGTGACTTTTTCTCATTTATGGCCATGAACATGCATGCAAAGTTTGGACATGCTGATATCTTTTGAAGTGTACCAAAATAATTTTGTAACGATTTTGAGGTTTGCGAGTAAATTTGACCCGCATTTTGTTTTGTTCCAAAGCAACTGTGTAGACCTAAATTACATATATATTTTTAGTGTTTGTTGCTATATTGGTGTTTTACTATCCTGAAATGGGGGTAAAAATGCTTCTCCTCACTCTTTTGAGTACTGAAAAAAACTTTTACAGACACAGATGGTAAAAGTGAGCTATCATTTCTATTTACAATGTATATGAAATACTACTTAAGTTATCGTTTTCTTCCAGACATTTTGTCACTTTTTCTCATTTAGGGCCATGAACATGCATGCAAAGTTGGGATACACTGATGTGTTTTGAAGTGGGGTTTTTTTAGCAGAAATAATGATTTTTGTTACGATTTTGATGTTTGGGGGTCAATTTGACCCATATTTGTTTGTTCCAAGGCAACTGTATAGAGACAAATAAAATACATTTATTGTGTATATGTTGGTGTTTTACTACCCTGGAAAGGGAAAAGTGAGCTTTTCCTCACTTTTTCAGTACTGATAAAGACTTCCTCAGACACAAAAAAGTAAATGTGAACTATCATTTCTATTTTAATGTGTATAAAATACCATGTAAAGCAGATGAATTCAGACCCACAGAAAATCCAGAGGTGAATACAGGTGAAGCCAGTTGTGCCCCACAAAACAGGAGACCAAAATAAGCACCGTTTGTGTAAAATGCAAGTCAGAAAGCACATGCTTGTTGTTTTATTTGTACAATGAGCCTCGAGAACAAAAGATGAGCCTGTTTAGGAAAAGAAAAGCTTCATTTCATTTCACAGCAATATTAAATTGTTTATTTAGGATGTTTTAAACATAGGTATGTTAAAAAAACATGTTGAATTCAAATTTAAAATGTTAAAAACAGTTTTTATTGTGCAACATTTGTTAAAACACAAACATGTTAAAAATTGTGGTTAAATGCATTTTTTAAAATCATACTTTGTATAATACTTGTAAAAATAGATACTGTACAGTGGTGTGTGGTTGGCTGGGATGGGCCAAAACTTTTTATAAAAGCGGGACCCGCACAAAACGTTATCGTATGCTACATTACTCTTTGGTGAATGTGGTGGAAGCTAGTTATTATAGTTTATAAAGTTTTACATATCTGTATTTTTCTTACAAAATCCCATCAATTACCCTCAGAAGGCCCCGTGGAGCACTTTTTTAGGCTTCAAAGTCATAAGTTGTTCCCTGGTCCCTGTTTAATACAGTTATAAAGTTTGGAATAGCAAGCGCATTTTTTAAAATAACTTTGATTGCGTTAATCTGAAAAAAGATAATCACTTGACAGTGAGTAAATCATCATGGGGTAATTTTCATTGTTCGCTGGAGTTTCCCTTTAACAGCTATTTCTCACAAACGTATTATTTCAATTCAGAAGACATACACAATATTAACCCACCGTAGTGGCATGGATTACTTTTATTGTTCAAAAGGATAGGCTTTAAAAAAGCAAGTACTATTCAATGCCATTACTTAGCTGAAAAGAGCCACGATATCATTTAATAACTCCAAATGTATTCGGCTGAAATAGGAAGCCATATAGGGTGGCAATAAGGTGAGAAAATGATGTGGTAAATTTGGTGAACTATTCGTCCTGGCTTTAGTTGCTTCATGTTCTGTTTCTTTGTGCAAGATCTGGTAACACGGCTTGACCAATCAGAACAACATGTGGACATCTGTTTGGATGCATTTTTTGTTCTCTTACAACATTACACAACAGAAAAAAGCATATATGTCATACAATATCTTTGTTCCTCATTCTTGTTTTATGCACGGGACTATGCAAAAGCTTTTGCCCGGCCTCACCTTGGGATTACATAAAGAAACAGTAGCAGTTAAGACAGCCTAAATCTACTAAAGAAATGGGGCAAACAGTCTAAAATGCTTAAAACAACTCTATTTCGCGTGCACATGAGAATTTGTCCCTATTTATAGGCACAGTGTGGACACCCAATACTGATTTAGCCTTTTGAATGTTTACTCCACTTTGTACCGTAACCGTAAACCATTTACAGCAAGTTTTGTGAAAACATACTTACTTCACAGCATGTTTCCACAACGGTCTAAAACCTTTGCACATCCAGTGTGGTTTACAATTTGCACTGTATGTGAATACACCAATTGACCAATAAAATATAATGTCGATTGATTTATAACAAATGGGGTCGGATTATAATACAGTTTAACATGGTAAGCAAACAGTTATGACAAGATGTAATCCGTTATATTGTCTGATACTGTTTGGACAAACATTTAGTCTATCCCCAAACTCATGCCATTGGTTATTATACTGTAAGTCAGGCTGATTGCAATGCTTAATGCCAGGGGAACTTTTCGATGCAACAGACTTCCCCATAAAACGCATCAAACCACAAACTCACCCCGTCTGGTCGACCACTGCTGTTATTATCGCAGGAAAGACGAATCAGCTCCAGTGCCTTCTGGTCCTCGCTGCCTGCATAGGCCTCCTGGATGTTCTTCAGAGTGGGCGACTGACTGAGGGGAACGCCGCCAACCGCCGACTGCTTGGCTCCCATCTCCAGAATGCCTGTGATCGGGGCATAGCCACCACACGTGCACAAACAAACACACAAACAAACTCAGCATAAGGAAAGAAATCTTACTGTGTGCTCGATCATGCTAAAGCAAAGACGTTGCAATAAAAAACAGCCTGGGATACAAGAGGAGAGGGAGCAGCCGGGAATCAGGTCAGCCTCATAAAGAATTCACATGCCTTTCCCCCTGGACCAGACTGTGTATTTATGGAGCAGTGCTTTCCCATGTTTGCCTTTGATGTAAAGAGCACAATATCTTCACAAGGGCTAAAGCGAGAGCAGGAAGATCCACGCTTTCCGGATAGTAGGGCTGCACCGATAAATGCCGATATACATTAATATTGCGTGGCCGATAACTATTCTGAATCGCACAGCCGATGTTATTCACAGCTATTTCATGTACTACGGCTTAAAATACCTGATAAGGTTTGAATAAAAGCAATATAAATATATCCTTTAGCCATTTCCTAGAGCTGCGTGTGTATGGATCTTCGTCTGCAGCGCATATTGAGTTTCTGCACGAGAGCGCCCTCTTGCTTTGGATGTATCGGCATTGGCCGATATATCGGTGCACCCCTACCTGATAGATAACTGTGTAATGCATACTTAAACACCCACATACCTACTAAAACACACTCAGAAGTTTGAATGTATCGAGTAAATACTGTAGTCAGCAGTAAATTGACCTATTTGCACTCTCTTGGTCTTAATGTGCAAGAATCATCAGCTTTTATCATTATCAAATAAGCTGTCACTCAATGTAGTCGATAATTTTATCCCTTGAAACTCATTTTTGAGCATTAAAACAGCATATGTAAAAGTTTTTTCCTGTGAAAAATTCCCTGTAATTTCTCCATGCCTTAAAGCTCACATAACACACAGCGTTTTTGTTTATTTTATGTAAATATTGAGCACCTATCGAGTAGCATTACATCATTTATAATATCTAAAGCAGGGGTCTCCAACTCCAAAACTTTTATTGGTTTAGTTCATTTAATTTGATTTTACTTGTTGATATATTTTAATCATTGTTTTAAATGTTAACATACATAAAAGAAGCCAAGCTAATATAAAAATATGTAATAAAAAAATATTAAAATTGAGGCTATTAACAGATTGTGCTTTGGCGGGCAACTTGCAGACTCCATGCGGGCAAGAATCTTTAGTTTTATCAGATTTATAAAAGACAGATAAGCTGTGCCAATTCATTCCATAGTGGTGTTAGTGAGACCAGCAGGGGGTGCTTACCCTGTGGTCTGTGTGGATCCTAACACCCCAGTATAGTGATGGGGACACTATACTGTCAAAAAAAAGCACCGTCCTTCAGATGAGACGCTAAACCGAGGTCCTGACTCTCTGTGGTCATTAAAAATCCCAGGATGTCCTTCGTAAAAGAGTAGGGGTGTGCCCCGGCATCCTAGCCAAAACTTGCCCATTGGCCTAATAATCATCCCTCATACTAATTGGCTCCTCTCCACTAATAAGCTGGTGTGTGGTGGGCGTTCTGGCGCAATATGGCTGCCGTCGCATCATCCAGGTGGATGCTGCACATTGGTGGTGGTTGAGGAGATTCCCCCATTCATATGTAAAGCGCTTTGAGTACTGAGAAAAGCGCTATATAAATGTAAGGAATTATTATTATTATTATTATTATTATATAAACACAAGCTCCTGGAGGTGTACCATGGGCAGAGCGAATCACGAGCAAGCAACACAAACATTATCCCACTATATCTGGATATCTTATGATTCACTACATGTCGTTTACATATATGCAGTTACAAACCGATTCCCAACAAAACACAGACATTTGATGCATTGTTACTTACCACCTGCGACTCATGACCCAGTTGGGACCGCCCCATTTCAATGAAATCTAGCTTTAATCAAACACACACGCATAACTCCACAGTTTCCCCAGATAAACAAACTATTTCCATTGTTTCCATAAGGCTGGATTCTTTGGGAAGCTGAACAAACTTACATTTTCCTTACAGACAACGACACACATCTTTAATGACATTGATTACATGTCAGCTCTTGGATGGTGTGTGAGTGCGCTATTCTGGTTAAAGTGCCCATATAAGGACTTCCACTGTACTTCATGCACTGAAATTGCCTATAAAAGAAATAAAGAAAAAAGCAAGCGGAATACGAATCTTTTATGTTAAAAAAAAAAAAAACTTTCAGAAACTTGTTCGAACCCTGTCGAAGTGCATTCGGTACAGAAATAGTCGTCACACGTCCAACTGCTTTTTTGACACTTTGCCTATGTTTAACATGAGGAATCCAACTCTTTAACAGTGTTAATAAGTCAGAATGAATTAAATACTCCCTTAATATAGCTTAAATGTACACTTTGCCTCATTAAACATGTGGATTTATGAATATGCTAATTATCCCTGCCTCCAATAAAATGCACCAGGCCAGAGCACAGTGCACATGTGAGCAGCACAGTAGTAAAACTGAAGCAGCGCTACAAACGTTTCAGCGGTGAGTCTATGCGGCATACATTTCTATGGCTCGGACTGCTTGATCCACTGTGGTGACGTGAATGACTGACTGAATTCAATGGTGTTACATGATGAATCTGGACATGCTTTGTCTTAAAGCATATAAAAAGACCAAATAGAGATATACCATTTCTTTAAGATACTTTTATAATGATTTTCTGTCTTTTTAAAGCTTTACAACCAAGGTCACTATAAACATTGGCCATTGTTGAACTATCAAGAAGAAGAGCAGCTCGGCCATTCTTTTAATTCACTTCTCCCTTTTCATTTGTGCATGAACGATCATCATAATAGTCTTACTTCAACATTTATCTACAGTTATAAGCATAACACTTTATTATTTGTTAATGCTTTGCATAGAGAAGAAGCCAGCCAAAGCTTGTTGCATTATGAAAGCATCAAACCAAAGGGCGGTGAAGGTCAAATCAATCACTCTCTCCAATTATTCAGATAACTCAAGCCAGCCCTTTAACTTTTATCTGGCAAAAGTGGCCATTGGCAGATGCAGCTCCATTAAGAACAGGTCATAGCTACAGATGTAAAGGAGCCAGCTGGTGGGTAAGTGCCAGCACTGCTGTATTCCTTAACAGAAGAGGACGTATGAATAATTGAGAAGGCATTTCTGATGAGCTGAAAGCCTGAGGGACGGTAACCATTACATCAGTCCAGCCTGCATCAATACCGTCTCCCTCCCTGTTGTCTTAGCTTATGTCCTGCCAGGACCTATAGTGAACCAGAAGGGCAAACTAAAGCTAAGACATTTAGCTCTGTTCCAAAACGCAAAACGTATGCATTTTATGTCGAAAAGGCATTGCACTGCGACAAGGTCAGTGCGGCCATGACGAAAGATCAAGCAAATCAAAGGTTAACAATTTTATTTTATTGTATATTTGTTCCATGCATTTCAATCTTTTTTGGTACATCATGTTTGAGGATATAATTTGGGCTTGATTGCGAAAATAAAACTGCAGTCTATGGGACAGTCAAAAGCTTCTCGGTTTTTATCAAAAATATCGAAAAATGTGTTTTGAAGACAATCAAAGGACTTGGTGTTTTAGAACGACACATGGGTAAGTGATTTATGATAACATTTTAATTTTGGAGTAAAATAACCCTTTAAGCAAAAAGATCAGCTGCCCTGGATCTTCTCTCCGCTGAAAATCCAGATGTTCATTAATAAATAATAACAATATACTACTATTAAATGGGGGGGCAATGGTATTTCAAGCATTCTGACTTATTAACACAGTTATAGAGTTGTTTCCTCATGCTAAACGTAGCCAAAGTGTCAAAAAGGCAGTACAAGTTTCGGAAAGTTTTTTTCGATTACAGGTCCAGCTGACGTTACAGGGGTTTTCTATAGACCTTTTGCGTGTTTGCAAACAGAGATGACGTTTTTTGTGGGCGGAGCCCAACTGGTGGCAGAAAATGAATGCTTCTCAATAGCTGTGTGAAGTGTTTTAGCATTAAACTGTGATTTTTAAGGATCCGGTGTTCTGTAGAAGTCTGTTTCCCCTATATTTCTCTTAAGTGTAATGTTTCTTAAAACGTTTTCACCAAGTTACGTTTATTTTTTTAATAAATTAAAAGTTTTAATGGCTTGGCCACTGATATGCTTGCATGTATGTAATGTATATGTATTGTTCTTTATTGGTAAATCAATTATTTTTACAGTATGAATCTCTGAAGTACTTATAAGAGCAATACTATCATGTATTCTGTATAATATCATTTATTAAACATTTAATCATTTCCTGTTTTCAATTTCTTCCTTATATTTTTATCCTACGTGTTTGATCTAAAACTATTATGTTTACATACAAATTAATTTGTATAGGCCTGTTTATATATTATTAACACTTTACATCGTGTGTGTGTGTGTGTGTGTGTGTGTGTGTGTGTGTGTGTGTGTGTGTGCGTGCGTGCGTGCGTGCGTGCGTGCGTGCGTGTGTGTGTGTGTGTGTGTGCTATGTTTATATATTTATTAGTAAACATCATAATTTAGAACAAACAGGAAGAAGACATAGGCTAAGATATATGGTAAAAAGAAGTAATAGAAAATGAAAAAAAATACGAAAACTTTAATAAATGGTAATATTATTGATATTATGAACTAATTAAAATCTTTAATCTTTCTAAATAAATTATAAACGTAACGTGATGAAAACGCTATAAGAAACACATAGAGGGATCAGACTTCGACAGAACACCGGATATCTTCTCTAATTATTTTCTATTCAAATAATTAAAAGATTTTCAGATGATTTCATCACTCCAGTCTGTCCGGTTGAGGGCTTTTATTGCAATCATAAACACCTACGTTTATCTTCAAATGGTGTCTTCGACGACGATATACTATAAAAATGAAAGTCATCTATTTTGGCATTCCTATTCTGACACTCAACAGCACAACAAAACATTTTCTAGTGAGTTATATTGTTCGTTTCACTCGTGTCTCATTCATTTCCACTGTTTTTCTGCCACCACATGCACGCGTGACGTAACTGTGACGTCGACTCGCAAAAGGTCTATACGTATCACTTCTTTATATGGGCACTTCGCCCGGAAAACCCCGCCCACCCGTCAATCAGTGGGAGACGCTAGAACTTGCAAACATCATATCCCGCTACATAGCTTTGTTTAATTTCAAAACTTAACCATGGTACGAAAGAAGAAATGTGTTTTTGCATGTAAGGAAAAGAAAGCTAGCCTTATGAAAACAATGGATATAGTTTGTTATCCGGGGTAGCAGCGGAGTTTTGCTTGTTTGTTTGATGCGCTGGATTTTCCCAACCGGTAAGTAAGACTTCTGTCTTATGTTGGAAATAGGCGCGTGCATATATAAAAATGACACAAACATGTAGTAAATCATAAGTTTTAAGTGTTGTATAGTGTTACATGACTCGTACTCGCTCCTCCCAGGGTAGTAACTCCTCCTTCTTCATTTTTTCGTACGTTATGGGAAAAATTCGGTAAAGCTAATATGTCTTTTATAAATCTGATTAAACTAAAGACTCTTCTGAGATATAAAAGATGTAATACTACTCTATAGGTACTCCAGATTAACATCAGAAATGCAGAAACAGCGTGTGTTACGTGAGCTTTAACAATAATGTAGAAGGTAAGATCATAAATGAGCACTGTAAACACTGTGTAATATAACTAGGGTTGAATGATACAGTGAATATGTTTGATATACTTGCAGTGATTGTCTGGCCTTGTTTTGCCAAGCATCTTCCTGCATTGGCCAAATTTTACCAAAAAGATCAGAGTGATCAAGAGGTAATATAAGCACAAAGTAAATGAGAGAGATGGGATCAATTTTGTAAACAATACGAGAAGACACAGGTATTTAGTGGAGTTTAACAAGAATAGGAGTGATAAGAGTGAGCAGAATGTTTAGTGCAAGTTAACATTCTTGTGGCGCAGTTTTGAATATATTGCAAATGGGAGATAGTGAGCTGGTAGTGAGGCGAGATGTGATAGTCTAGAAAAAAAATCTGTTGGCCTACAAATAATACAGCATCTTTTGGGCTGACATAAGGACAGAATTTGGCAATATGAAAAAATTGAGAAAAGAAAGTTTACTTATATAAGCAGATTTGAGAATGATATAAACTTAAGCATTAAACTTTTTATATCACTACAGTGGCCTGATTGAAATGACACTTTTCCAAACTGAAAAAAGGTAAAACAATCTGGTAAATGCATTAACTAATATGAACAAACAATGAACAATATGTTTTTTAGCACTTATGAAAATGTTACTTAAAGGGATAGTTCTCCAAAACATGAAAATGCTATTATCATTTACTTCATCTCATGTTGTTGCAAACCTGTCTAGATTTCTTTGTTCCCATGAACTCGAAGGAAGATATTCTGAGGAATATTTGTAACCAAACCGTTCATGAGCCCATTCACTTCCATAGTATTCTTTTTTCCTACTATAGAGGTTAATGGGGTTCATGATTGGTTTGGTTACAAACATTACTCAAAAAAATCTTCCTTCATGTTCATCAGAACAAAGAACAAAGAAAAGGTTTTTAACAACATGAGAGTGAGTAAATGATGATAGAATTATCCCTTTAATGTTGGTTCATTGTGCATTAACTGATGTTAAAGCCTCCTTAACACAAGCCGTTTCTGCGTACCTGATGTAAATCTGGAGTACAATTTAGAGTAGTATTACATCCTAGTTTTATCAGATTTATAAAAGACAGATTAGCTTTACAGTGTCTTTCTGATAATGTACAAAAAATTTGGAGTTACTAGCTGCGGGAGGAGCGAGTCCGAGTCAACACTTTATTGACTGGATAACTTATGATTCACTACATGTTCATGTCGTTTATATAATATGCACTTACGTGCCTATTTCCAACATAACACAAAAGTTTTACTTAACGCATGCAACTCATGACCCGGTTGGGACTTTTCAATGAAATCCAGCGTTAAACAAACACACGCCCGAAACTCAGCTGCTACCCTGGATAAACAAACTATAAACATTGTTTCCATAATGCTGGCTTTCTTCTCCTTACATCCCAAAAAGAAACACTTTTTCTTTCGTGCCATTGTTGAGATTTATATAAAACAAAGCTGTCGCGTGAAGTGATGCCTGCAACTTGGCCTGTGACTCGGCTCTCGCTCTCCCGCTGATTGACGTGTGGGCATGGTTTTCTGGGGGAAGTGGCCATAAAAAGAAGTGAGATGTATAGTTTATCCATGAAAAGTCAGCAGTTCCTGTAATCAAAAAAAAAACTTTCCGAAACTTGTACAAACCAGGGTTCCCACACCTTGGTAAACTTCAAATTCAAGGACCTTTCAAGGACTTTCCAGGTCCGATACCATCAAATCCAAGCACTTAATGTGGAGACACATTTCAAATGACAGTAAGGTTGCATTGTGTTACCTTGTACGATATACTGTAACAGTTTTTATGTGTCAAACACGACTATGCAAAAAAGCATTTTGGTATGCATCAAAATTTGCATACATGAGATATAAGCATTATATGCTTAGCGTATTTATGACGTCACCCTACACTTCACAGGGAATAATATGCTTTTTTTCAGGGAAATAGATATTTCTTGCACAACATAGATTCAAGCCCTTTCAATCACCTATATCCATTTATGTTTCTTTTTAAAGACTTTCCAGAGCCTTGAAATTTCCCCCCAGATTCACAAACTTTCAAGGATTTCAAGGACCCGTGGGAATCCTGACGAACACTGGCAAAGTGCATTTGACACAGAAATACTCCAACTGCTTTTTTGACCTTTGCCAATGTTTAGCATGAGGAAACCAACTCTTAAACTGTGTTAATAAGTCAGAATGCATGAAATACCATTGATCTCCCTCAGTTACAACTTTTGATTTACTAAAAAGTGCTGTAGAAGAATGAAAGTTTTAGTTTTTCATTGTTAGTTCAAGTGAGCTAATGCATTAACTTATTGTTAACAAATACCACCTTATTTTGAAGTGTGACTGACATTTTAAGTAAATAAATAAATATTCGAGAACAATCTGATTCTCCTTGTCTTTTATAAAAGGATAAAGATGTATTTTTAATCACCTTTTAATTGCTAATTCAAATAGACTTTCTATTAGGACTTCTGCATTTTAATTTCTCCATTTCGGCAAATGCTTTTATTAAAAGCAACTTACAATGCAATACAAGGTATACATATAATCATAATGTCGGTTCCCTGGGATCGACCCACAACCTTTTGCATTGCTAATGCAATGTGTTACACTGAGCTACAGGAACACAAAGACAAATTTTACTGCTTCTTACAAACCAGCCATACCTGAAACCATTAAGATGCGCCTCTCAGTCGCTTGTTAATTCCCAACACAATGTGATGCAATCATGAGCTGATTTGTATTGTTCATGTTGTCAGCTGTTACATCAATGTAACAGATTAAGTCCTGACAGAGGGAACCCTGTTTCAATTGTTTCATCTTCTGGGCTACATCACCATAAATACATTATGATAAAAAAATAAATATATACATGAACAGGCAGTCATAAAAAATACCTACATCTCTAGAGTCACGGATTACATTTGTGACAAATGTTTTATAGGTCTATCCCTCTTCACTTTCTATTAAACATGCATTTTTATTGGTTCTATTGTAATTCTTGTCTTATATGCAATGTGTTGTATTTAATATCAAATATACATCTCTCAAGGCAGCTGGCATTTAACGCTAGCGATTGTTTTTGTCATTGTATAATTACAGCAATTACTATACAACTATTAAGTAGTTCATGTTCAGAAATGTGTGTATATGCAGATGCACATTCTTTACACGCAGGCGCAGCTTTTACCACGTGCACACTAAAAACATAGAGAGATAGAAGGGGAGAGAGAGAGAGAGAGAGAGAGAGAGAGAGAGAGAGAGAGAGACAATAGTTCTGACCCTCCAAATTTAAGGCCCTAAAATCCCTAACACAAGCACACCAGTCGCTCAATAAAATAAACATACCTTATCATTCTCCAAGGATCTATCCGACAATCATGTCATTACTATCCGTCCAGAGTCCACAAGCTTGGTGTACCTCAAAAACCCCCTCAGCATCAACCCTGACTTTGAGTAATGTTAGCATAAAACGATGCTTCACAGAATGAAGAGCACTCTCCCTTACTCTCTCTCCCCACCCTTCTTTTTGGTCCCTAATGGCAAGGTTAGCTTACACTGCAAACTCCACCCCCCACCCTCAAACACATTAAAGAGTGTAACTCAACCCTCACTGCCCTCCTGGTGTGGGTTTGGGAAGGAGGAGACCATGTCCCTCCCTTGAGAAGCTCAGATCTCATTTGCTTCAGCTGCAGCAAGCTAAGCCAGATTAGCACACTGGCCTCTTTCACATCAGACGCTCTGACGACACACAGTCAATCACAGACAGGTACTGTACGTGACCAGACTGAGACATGAGGGGCAGAGCAAACACACGCTCGGCAGAGATACATGCTGAAGGATGCTCGCCAAGTCACTGTTGCTTATGGCAACCACATGGCTGATGCTGAGCTGGCGGGAAAAGGAAACCCAACACCCAGAGTGCAGCATGAGGGGTTATTGACGGTTTATGGCGGAATGCTTGCTTCATCTGTTTTCTGATGTAATGTAACTCGATATGAACTTGAAAGGAGAGATGGTTGATAAATACCTAGTAAGCAATTTTGCATTTTATTTGCAACTTAACATAGGTAGTTGTTATTTGATATTTTGACACACAAGAACCAATGAGATTTAATGTTACTGACATGCTGACCCAGAGCTGACAGGCATTTGTTTTGGTTTCAATTTCGCTAAATTATTCAAAATGTTAACTCTTTTCCCAAACACACAGGTGTAGCTTCACTTTACAAGACATTTATTAACCTACTGGAATCTTATGGATTATGACGGATGCATGTCTACATGGCAATTTTCAGCGGAACATTCTACTGCCAAATCAACAGAACACTCTTTTAGCCCTTTTCACACAGACATTACAGAAAATACATTGAAAATGCATATCGGATTTGTCAGGGATCGTTTACTTTTAAGTTAATTCAAATTGCCAATGATTTTCCGGAACCTGTGTGTGCTTTCACATAGATTCCACAAGGATCCCGTAAAGACACGTTACGTATTTAAAGTCCTGCACTTGGTCTTTTTAGGGGCTGTTTACACTTGGTTTTAAAGGAACATGCCCACATTTTGAGAATTTAGCTTATTGACAGTATTCCCCAGAGTTAGATAAGTCCATACATACCTTTCTCATCTCCCTGCGTGCTGTAACTCTGTCTGACGCAGCCCCTGCTAGCTTAGCTTAGCACAAAGACTGGAAGTGAATGGCTCCAGCTAGCATACTGCTCCCAATAATTGACAAAATAATGCGAACATTTTCCTATTTATGTGTTGTGATTTGTATAGTAACACAATGTACAAATAACATGGTTATATGAGACACAGACATCTTTTAACAGTATACATACTGGGAACTATCATTCCGCCCAAGTAGCAGTGCTTCGCCTTCTGAGAATATAGTTCCCAGTATGTATACGGTTAAAAGATGTCTGTGTCTCATATGATGTTATTTGTACACGGTGTGACAATACAAATCACAACACATAAATAGGAAAATGTTGGTGTTATTTTGTCACCTATTGGGAGCAGTTTGCTAGCTGGAGCCATTCACTTCCAGTCTTTGTGCTAAGCTAGCTAGCGGGGGCTGCTTCAGACAGAGTTAAAGCACGCACTGAGATGGGAAAGGTATGTATGAACTTATCTAACTCTAGGGGATACGGTGAATAAGCTAAATTCCCAAAATGTGGGCGTGTTCCTTTAAGATGTGTTTTCATCGATCGGATCACATGTGGACGAGAGAGACACATTACGTTTACACCTGGTATTTAAATCCGTCTCTTTTGTCCACTTTCGACCGCATCTGTCCTGAATACTGTGAGGGGGTGGTCTGTGAGACGGTGAGCAAGTCTCTCTGCTGTCATTCAAACGCGAGCGGGAGTAATTATGAGTTTATATGGACGCAAACTTATATTATGTCGGAGCCCGCTGCTTGTTTAGCAAGTATACATGCTGCACAGTGTTTTGTACGTTTATTTGTTGGAGCTTTCTCTGAATTTTCAGCGCAGTTGATGAAATAGGATCGCACAACTTTCACGCTTTCAAAACGAAACTACGGAGATCAGCCGCTTTAGTTTTATCAATGAAAGGCTAAAAATAGCGCTGTTCACCGTATGTTCACGGCAGAAGTCAAAAAAAGACGTAAAACTTGTGTTTAATACCTCAGATTAGATAAATGGGCGGAGAGAAGGCGGTCGCGTGTGGCTGTTCGAACACATTCAACCACATTGCGTTCCGCAACTCCAAAGCGATCCGATCGAAAGTGGTTTTGACTACCTCTGAAAGTGGTCGAAAGTGGACGCGTTCAAAACGTGTTTACACCTGGCATTAACGTCGTCCACTTGTGATCCGATCGACGAAAACGCATGTTAATGCCAAGTGTAAACAGCCTCTTAGTTAGCTTATCCATCATTTCTTTTTTCTCCAGAAACCATTCACATGCATTTTTGTTTATGATAGACTAAGAAGCGTTTGACATGAATGATCTTAGCTCAGAGTGAATATTTGACGAGCTCCCTGATCTTTGCTTCATTCCAGTTAGCAGACTTTTCTCATTGTGAATGTTAATGTGCATTTAAACCCCTGTTTTAAAGGGCTAAACAATATTTGTTGCGATGAGGTGCATACATTTTTGTTTGTTGTAAGCTTATAGGAGCGCGCAAATAGTGATGAGTTCATTGATCTCTGCTTCAGTCCAGTTTGCAGACATTTCTCTTCGTGAATGTTAATCTGCATGTAAATCCTTCATTTTAAAGAGCTAAACCATAACGTCATTGTTGCGTTGATATGCGAGTCTCTACAGAACGGCCCTTACAGCACTGTTACTGTGTCTCATTCGCACAGAGGGCTTTCCCGGTATCTTACGGCAATGTTACTAGGTCCTCTTTCTGGGTGCGATCCCAGAACATTACAGGACGTGTGCGTTCACACAGAAGCCTGTCTGCTCATTTTACGGGTATTTTCTAGGACCAAAGTGCTGTGTGAATGAGGTTTTAGTAACAAACATATTTTTTGAGCTTTTCATTAAAAAGTGCCTTTTTAAACCAGATTGCAGGTTAAAACACTGCTTTATGTTTTAGGCATGTTTGTAACACAGATCTTTCCATTTCACAATCCAAAATGTAATCTGCTGTCACCTTAAGTAACTTCCAGTTGCCATGGATGTTGAAATGTCAGGTTCTGTGTAGGGATGCACCGATACCATTTTTTCCATCTCCGATCCGATACCAGAATTGTTAGTATCGGCCGATACCAATACCTGCCGATCCAATACTACTGCAGTGTATTTTTCTTGAACAATTTAAAATTGCACACACACACAACACGTTAAATGTGTATCTTGCTTTCTGCTACATCTAGTATAATTTAAATGTAAAAAACAATCATTTACTCCTGGGTAACCCAAGAACCCATCTATTAGCAGCAATTAAAATTGGCCAAATTTGACCAAGATGTATTTTCTTGAACGCTTCTCCAGCAAAGTTTTCAAAATGTTGCCACTTGATACTCCAAGGTCACTTGTTGTTTGTATTTATCGCTCTGTAGTAGAATGTGTAGTGTTTTTTTACAAAGTAAAACTTTCATTTACTGTCATGGCATGCATAATATAGCATATTTCTTAAGGGTGAAACAGTTCCTCTGTAAAAATACAAACCATGCTGTATAAATTCGCCATTTTGCGCCGCCATGTTTCTAGCCCTAAATCTGCTCTACAAAGTGTGTTTTGTCACTACAATGTCTCAGATCGTGACATGGTCTACCATAGCTTTCGAAAGGGAGGGCCGAACCATTGATAGCAATTAAAGGCACAATGCACAATTATGGAACCTGTCTACATAAAGCACACAAAGGTATACAAACCATGCTGTCATTTAAACTGTTTCAGTTAACTTTATACAGTTTGTGAGAGGAAATGAGATATAGAGACGCCAACACCTATCTCGGCTGTCTGTTTCACTTCTTTGTTTTCTATATTTACTCTACAGACTGTGAAGTTCCTCGAACCACATCTGCACCAAAAGATTCCTACCGCTATGGCAGAGAAATTATATATAAATCACAGGTAAAAAGTGTTTCTGTGCCCTAGTAGATTTAGCAAAAATAAAATGAGTAAACTGTGTTAAATGTTTGAATCCTTGTTATTTTTAAATAGAAATATGAGTTAAAATAACATAAAATGTGAATATTTAAGTAATTCTAAATGAAATTCTAAATTCAACTTATTTTATCATGTATAATCCACTTAAATTTGTAAGAAGGAAATCAACTTAATAATTTTGTGTTGCAACTACATGAATGGTTTTAGTAAACATAACTAACTAGGCAATGGACTTGTAGTTCCCAGCATGCTTTGCATGGGACTGCATTTAGAGAGTAAAATTTGAATTTAAATGCTATTTTATGTGTTTTTAAAGGACAAGTTTGGTATTTTACACTTAAAGCCCTGTTTTCAGATTGTTTATGATGAAATAGAACGGTTTTGACTAAAATTTGGACATATGATGCTGGCCCGAGAATTCGGTTTCTGTTGTATCAGCCCCCACCTCTACAATGGCTGTATAGGTGCACTAGAACAATCCTTCGTAAAATGCATTAAACTTACATTTACAAATACGTGAAACTCACCTATTGGTCAGGGGTCTTCACTGATATGCTCACACAAAAATCACTGCAAAAGATGCTTTCCAACAGGTGTTTTACCATTCGTTGGAAAATTGTGGACCTATTTTTTTAAACGCCTCATACCCGTATATTCTTCCGTTGAGAGCTTGAATAATCGATACTCCAGCCCAGTCGGTGGCGATAATCCACCTTTGCCAATTGCAAGCATATGTCCAAATTTCAGTCAAAACCGTTCCATTTCATCATAAACAATCTGAAAACAGGGCTTTAAGTGTAAAATACTGAACTTGTCTTTTAACTAAAAATTTGATAGTGTTAAATGTTCATTTATCTTCAAGATTTAGAAGAGTTTCTTCTTTAAGTTTTGTAGTAACCATTGTTCAGAAGAGTGGTGCTTGTGTATAGGCCACACTGTTAAACTTGACACTGGTTGACATTTAATTAATGTTATTTTCTTCTTTATTGATAAGTCTATTTATGTTTAGTTAATTCGATTTCTTTTCTGAGATTATAGCCAGGACTGGAAGAGAACCGGGGCGAAGGTAACGTGGGACGAAAGTAACAAAGTGATTTTCTCCGAGCCCTGACTACATTTGCATTCCAAACTATGACAGCATCTTAAGCACGCAACCATTGACAGAGCTGAAAAATTTTGCGTTATTTCGTCACTGTTTAGGTCCTTATATCTGTTTTTGACCATGATAAGAAAATTCCTAAAGCGGTCATTTTTTATCTTAGAACGCATTGTGTTTCTCATTTTATGTGTTACAGTACTGATCAATATACAGGTTATTTATTGCTAACACATCCTGAAGTTTGACTTCTCAGAGTAAAAAAAAAATAAAGGTTATTCGGGTTCAAATGTCAGGAGTTCCTGTCGGGACGAAAGTAACACTTCTTACTTTTGTCCCGCTGCTAATAGTGTTGCATTATGTTGAAAATATATATTATTTTATGGATGCTTTTGAAACATTTGATAAAACTGAAAATTAAAATGAAATGTAATTTAATTATTTTTTGCAAAGATAAACAACAAAACAAGTTTGCAGTTACATATTAACAAGGTCATAATTATGTATATGTATTAAAAACAAGTGTAATACAAAAATCTATCTTGTTCTGTTGTGTTACTTTTGACCCAACTGTGTGTTACTTTTGTCCCTGCTGTGCTGCAGGGCCAAAAGTAACAATGTGCTACTTATGTTCAAAGTGAAATTATACTGAAGCCGTTTTACATTTGTTCAAAATTTCACCTTGTATTGATAGACCACACTTGTGAGTTACTGACCACAGCAAATATAAATATATATATATCTGTCTATAACATTATCTTTTAAAATGACATTTTCTAAAAAAAAAAAAAAAGGTACTTTCGCCCCTGCTCTCCCCTTCTATTAGTTAACTCAACTTGAATTTTTTTGTGTTTGTATTAAGTAACGTTACAGTGTTTATTGCACTTAAAAAAGGCTGCAAGTTTACTCAACTTAAACCATCCAGTGCAGCCACTTGCCTTACTTTTTATACGTTTTTTAGAAGTTAGATCTAGTTGTTACTTTTTACAGTGTAGCTATACAAGATTAAACTCCCAACAATGTCAGTGTCAAACATTTGTTTAAAAAAATATTTACTTTATGATTATGCAAAATGACTGTCTTGACTACCAGTTAGTGGATCACTACTGTATAAACACAGCCGACATGTTGCTTATGAGCATCTGAGTTTGCGCCAGGTATTTTTACTTATTATAATAACCTCAGTGTTAAGGGCTTAAAATGGATGGATTGTATGTAATTAAATGGATGTGGATGTAATTAAACTTTGGCTTCACAAGTTAATGCAAAGACTGTATATACTGAACAAATGATTATTTAACTGTATCTGAAGCGTGATGTGCAATATTTAACTGAACAACCAAAAATGTCTTCTAAAGAAAACATCTCCAAAGTTCTGATGAATCTATCGGATTACAGAGGATAAAAATTGAAGGTTCTTACCATCTTGTTCATCCATTCTGTTGCTGGTACCTTCTGAATCTACAGTGGCTCCCACGTACCAGTACGACATGTTTCAGGCTCCAGCGTGTCAGTTAGATCATATCATCATTGAAGAAATCTGATGTGCTGCTTTTGATTCCCGGACATCCATTCATTCATTTGGTCTGAAAACAAAGTTTAAAGAAAGTATAAAGTTGCAACCAAGTCAAAAGCATGTTAGAGCATGCTCTTTAAAAAACATGAAAACAAAAACATTTACTTTTTAGCATTATAATATTTATCTTTCCTTTTCGGCTGTTGTCACAATGCAACTTTTTTATACATTTTCCTTTCAACCACATGGCTGGGTAGGGTTTATTTTCACACTAGAAATAAGTCATATCACCAAAATAAAATTTAGAGAATGTTTTCATATCGACCATGAATATTAAAACACAACGAATGGCAAAAAAAGACTTTTGTGTTGTGTTCTCATGTAGTTCCTCAAACAGTCATTGCAGCCAGTCGTCATTATAGCATCAATTTACATGTTTGCTTTCCATTTATAAGTTCTAGACTTCAAGCAATCCATACACCAACTGTCCATTTGACCAATTGTTATAGACGTCTGTTACCAACCAAAGGAGACCAATGTTTCCAGCAAAACCCTTTTCCAGTGCTGAGCTAAATGACTCATTTTTCCTTGGCCTTAGGCCAGCGGTCACTGTGTTACAAACAAAACCGGCTTTATTTCGCCAGTTATAGTGTTCGCATGGACTGAGCAACACTGGTACGACTATGCACATGTCACTTCAGCAGTATAACACAACATTATCTTCTGTCAGATTCATATTTACATCTGTTCAGAATTAACATGTTTTTAAATCGTGTGGGCTACTATTTTTGGTTCATAAATCGTGTGGGCTACTAATGTTAGCCTACATAAGACATGGCCTGGTTACCGGTTTTAAGGTTTACCAAGGTTTTAAAAAGTCAAGGTTTCAAAACCACTTAAACTTTCTGCGATACCGTTTCCAAGGTATGAGCTGTGTTTACACAAAATTAATAAAATCAGTAGATCATGAGATGTTTACATTTAATATAACAATAATATTTGAAAGAATATTATAATATAAAGGCTTAATTCACCTGGCACACATGTTGTATGTTGCTTAAAAATAAAATGTATGTCCAGTTGAAAAGTAGTTTTTGCATACGCAGACATTTCAAAACAACACTTGGTATTTTTGCTTAAGGTTATCATACCTCCAAAATCTCATACCATGCCTAGTACCATGGTCTTACCATCAAATCCCATCACTTAACTGATTACTTTTCTGTAACGGCATATTACCATCATTTATATTTACAAAAGTCAAGTAAATGGTACAATAATAAGTACATAAACACTATGGGGTGGTTTCCAGGACAGGGATTAGACTAGTTTTAGACTAAAATAAATGTAAGAGCTGTCCAAACTGTAAACAAGTCGCACTGACATATCTAATACATCTGTGCCCTTTGTTTTGCCTCAGAATGCACACAAGTAATGTTTTAGTAAGGCATGTTTGTTAAAACTAGTTATATTTTCCTAATTAAACTTAGGTCTAGTCCTGTTTTAAGCAAATCCCTCTCCGGGAAACTGCCCCTAAAGGATGGTTTCCCAGACAGTGTTGAGATTAAGATTAAGCCAGGACTAGACCTTAGTTATATTTGGACTTTTAAGTAGTTTTTACAAACATACCTTAAAAAAAAAATAAACACATTACTGGTGTTAATCTTGAAACAAAACTATGGCACTGATATATTTTAAGATATGTCATTGCAAGTTGCTTTCAGTTAAGACACCTTAATATACCTTAGTCTGGGACTAGGCTTAAGCCCTGTCTGGGAAACTGCCCCTTAATAGCCTAACTGTTTAGAATGGCCCTCATGAAAATTAACCATGCACTGTCCACTGAACCATGCAAAAATGGTCAATAAAGGGTCCCAGATATCACTGGGGCAGTACACTTTCATAAAGTACACCTTTGCACCTAAAGAGCTCATATTAGTACATCAGAGGTACATAGTGGTACCAAACGTAAACACATTTGTACTAAATAGTATATTATGACTCTTTTAATGATACTGCTTCAGTGACAGTTAGGGGTCATTTTTTCTGACAATGTGGTTTGTACTTATCACATTTTTAGTGTATTAATTACCAAAACTATATTAACCAAAACTAGTTTACTACAGTAACTATAGTTCAACCATGGTTTTGTAAAAAAACCATGCTTACTTTGTAGTAAACATGTTTTCTTTCTGTTTAACTGTAGTAAAACTAGTGTTTATTTTCATAAGGTGGAAGTTACCACACATTTACTACAGTAAATATTTCTTAGGGCAGATTCATTTTTTTTCTGTAACATGCATTGGTAGATTTCATCATTCCCAACATTATTGCCCGGGATGGATATACTGTATATACACTTACCAGAATATTTACTTATTTACTCAGTATTTACTTAAAATGTAAGCCTCATACAGAAATAATCTGAAGTAATAAATGTACGTAGTACAAGTTAAGTTTTAAGCAAACAAACAAAACACTTCTTCAATAATTACTTAAATCTGATGTATTAAGTAACTTGTAACATTCCTCGTTACAACTTCCCTGTGACAACTACCTCACCTATTTGTTTGCAGGTATATTACAGCGACGTTTCTAAATCTCACACACACACAAAACCATCAACACTTCACCGTGACGCGTCAAATAATGAACGCTCAGGAAAAAAATGAATGAAGCTCTTTGCAGTGCGCGCTTGCGCGACGAGTGTTGCATGTTTGTTTACAGTCAATTCAACATGATAAAGATAAGAATGATATGGATACCTACCGCATAGCTGGATAAATGTGATGGAAAACTCTGTACTGACGGAGCGCGACTCATCGATGCTTTCGGTTTGATCTTGTCTGCGCTGCGCATAATCCAAGTCACAGATTTCTACTTCCTGCTCTCGCATGGCTAACTTTCTGAACACACAGGCGCGCGCAGCCTCCGGAGGTCGCATATGCAGGCTGCATACAGTACGTCATCAAGCCTGGTTTATTTAAGTTAACTGACCATTACATTCGTAATTCATAATTTTATTACAACAATTTACGATTAACTACGAATACTAGTCAACTTTATAATTGTAAATATTCTGAGATAAAACAGTCTTGATGACGTATGCAGCCTACAAATGCGCCATATGGAGGCTGCAGCCTTCGGATTGAGAATCGGCCTCAGACACTTGCATAAAAACACACACAGACAAATACAAAAACACACTCATATACACAGACCCCCCCACACACACACATAAAAACACACTTAGACACACAGACAAACAAACAAACACACACACTCAACAGATCCCATATTACGAACACACACTCTTCACACATGACTGCCCTTACAAACAGCTGAATCTTAAAGATAGATGTCTCAAATATTTGAGACATATACTGTATTTTCTAGACATTTAGCTTTATCTAAAGTGACTTGTTGTGAGAAATATCACAATCAATTTTTCAAGGGCTGAGGCAGAAATAGTACAAAGGCTAGAGCAGAAGTGAAAACCAGACAAGAGAAAGAAGTTTTTTTTTTTTTTTAGATAAAAGTTATAGTATGTTTATGACTATGTGTTTGCAGAAGAGACGTGCCCTGAGTTGTTTCTTGAAGGAGGTCTCCACCAAAAAGTAACAGAATGGGTGAAGGCTTTAGCAAACTTTCTGCATTTTTGTGAAAATAAATGTAACAGAGCTCATTCATGGATACAGGTAGCAAACAGAAAATTTTGGCTAAGATGTTATAGACTTGTTTCCCTATTCTACTAAGTGTTGCAGACAAAAGTTCTGTCTTGAAATGAAAGCTGAGCATACTCAGGAAAATATATAAATTATCAGTTATACTTCTCACCTTGATACAATCATCATACTTCTTGCTTCTCAGTGTGTACAAAATCGAGTTTTACCTTTGCTTTATTAATTTAAAGTTTGTTTAACTTGGTTATTTTCTTACCTCTCTCCAATTTCACTACTGCAGTAGCTTCGGTGATGGAAAACGCATAGAGTTGTGGTAAGGTAAAATTACACTCATAGGGGTGGTTTCCCAGACAGGGTTTATCCTAGTCCCTGACTAAGATGCATGTTTAAGATGACTTAATTTTAAAACACCTTGCATTGACGTATCTTAACATATATCCATTGTTTTGTCTCAAGATGCACACCAGAATTGTTTTTTGTAAGGATTGTTTGTAAAAACTACTTAAATGTCCCAATATAATTAAGGCATAGTCCTGGATTATGGCCCATAGGCTAAGATAAAACTTTATAGGGTACACACTATAAAGTTTTGTGAGTGACAACTGCATTTAAGGGCGTTTTCACACTGGCAGTTTAGTGCGATACCGGGCACAGTTCGCATGAAAAACTTGTAATGTGAAAGCTATTAAAGAGGGGGTCTAAGCTCGGTTGCAGTGTAACTGTGGCAAACAATGATGCTGAGTCGCATCTTGATTTACATCCTCGCATGGTGATGATACATTAGGCTCGGCCCGCAACAAACGAGCCCAATGAAAGTAAAAGGTTTTGGGTGTAAAACCATTTTGGGTATTAAAGTGCACCTATTTCATTGCTAAAAACATTATTTTGTGTATTTGGTATAATGCAATGTGTCTGCGTGGTTTATGGTTAAAAAACACATTGTTTTCCACATACCATATATTTTTGTAGCTCCAGATTTCACTGTATTCATGAAAGTCAGCGAATCTGTACGTTGTGATTGGTCTGAATGCCTCTCATGTCAGCTGGAAACATGACGCTCCTTACCATGTTTGAAAGATTCGGTTGCTAACAGGAGTTAACTTACTGTACAGACTGTGAATCCAAGCAGGAGTAATTATGATAATGTCGGTCTTGTCTACATCACCAATCCTGGGAAATAAACTGCTTCAATCTGTGTGTTTGTTGTAGTCCAAGAAGATTTACGTTGGAGGCTATAACTCGAGTCATTGTTTACTTTGGGGTATACCTTTTGCATATCTTTTACATGTACTAATACACATCAAAGGACATGTAAACACGATCTTTAACTGTTTTGGGGCTTTATTTGGAGTAAATAAAGTGGGAAGGTGCGGATCACGATATGTTGGTATGTTGGTCTTATTTTTAATGTAAAGCATTTGGATTTATTCTGGTTTATTATGGGCTTGTTCTTGTTTGCAGTTTTTTTGTGCAAGATCTGGCAACACAACAAGGTAAATGTTTATATCTTTTTTCCCTGAGATTTTTCTGCACAGTGCATACTATTACGACATACTATTGTTGCATTCAAATACAACATCAACAGCTAGTTGTTCAGTTCGGTTCTGCACACACTACGCAGAGTTTCTGTAATACCCCTACTGAAAAAACAATTAAACGATTACATTTAATGGTTTCCATTAAAATACCAATAGGAACCATTAGCTTTTACCATTAAAACCACAACTCTGTAGTGTGTTTTGGGCCATATTCCATTAGAACCAATACATAGAACCAATACATACCATTAGAGACCAACAAAGACCAATAAACTGTAGTGTGTTTTGGGCCATATTCCATTAGAACCAATACAATTCCCAATAAAACCAATAGAATTTCTGTGATGGTGTCTATTGTTTTTTTTAAGCAGGGACAGTTGTCACTACCTGCATTTTGCAGGAATTAAATCTTTGGTAGTAGAAAGCGATTGACACTTTCATAAATTACTAAACTGTGTGTGCAGAACAGGATTAAGCACTAAAAGGTGAACTGACAACCAAATTTAGCTGTAGTGTGTACAGATCTATAGATAGGCTCCATATTACTCAAAGACCCAACTGCGTAATTTGATTAGTTTACAGCCCTCACTTAATGTTACAGATGCAGAAACCATTATCCATGCATTCATAACCTCCATTACACTATTGTAACTCCTAAAATATATTGAAAATCTGCACATCAACCCTATTCTTACCAGCTTCACTGGCTCCCTGATTCCTACCACATTCAATTTAAAATCCTAGTTTTGGTTTATAATGCCTTTCAGGGCCTTGTACCTTTATATTTAGCAAGTTAGTGCATCCATATGTCCCTGCCTGTCTAACACTGAAAACCTGCTAGTGATCTAGTAGGTTAAAATCCGTTTTTTTACATAAGTTTGGCCTAAGTGTTTATGAGACACATAAACAAAAATGGAGATTTCAAATTGTACAATGATCATCATCCTAAAGTCTAGATCTCCAGAACTATTGCTGCAATCACCACATATATACTGCCTGCACATACAGCACACACGTGTTGTTACAAATTACATGCTGTTGCAGGAACTCTCATATGTTTGCTTTGTTTTGCTTCATGTTGGAGGCGTGTGTGAACTTGTATTTCGGGTAAGTAAATACATTCCTTTAAAAATCTGAAGTCTGATTGACAGTTTGTTTTCTCCACATGCGCTGTGGGCCCTGACTGATGTGCTTTTGCTTCTCCCGTGTGGTCATCAGAGGAACACCACAACTTTTTAGAGTAGCTGTCTGTCATGTTGTGTTTCCATGTTTTATGGAGACTTTCCTTAGACGTGATGACTTTTATACTGTACAAACTGTATAGTCAATCCCTGTCCCCTAACCCAACCACTAAAAATTACATTCACAGAAAAGTTTTGCATTTTTACAATTTCAAATAAACATAATTCAGTTTGATTTATAAGCTAAAATAATAAATAAAAATGTCTCCACAAAGTAAAAAAATACTGCTATCTTACGGGTGTCTTTTCAGGGATGGCACGCACACTTCTGGGGGTAAATTATTGTGTACTGGACTAGAAACCAATGTTACAAATACTATACTCATGCAGAGTCAAGCAAGCTTGGCCATGAATTTCTATTTATTTTTTACTGTAATAATCCACATGTTTATGAATAACTCATTTATATATGTCTTAATTCTTTAATATTTAAAGTTTTATTGATTACCTTTAGCTAGAAGAAAGTTTTAAGCAAACTCAGTCAAGTCATGTGACAGTGTAGACTAGCGCAAAGGTATAATTTTTTTTTTTATTTGACAGCATCACAAAACCTCTAAAACCACAAATCTTATTTCTGAGATAAAGCAGTTTAAATGTTGGTTTCTTGCAGTATATTAAAATGGATAATAAACTTTAATTTTAAGACTTAAATGAAATGTCATAAGTGTTAAATCTCATAAGGTAAACATTAACTTTAATGCTTCTTCATTTTGGAGGTTCAGAAAGGATTCATTGTGAGACAAAGGCAACATTTTTTACTGAGGTGATTAAAAACATATTATTTACTTGACATATGGGTCAATGACATGACATGCATATTTTTGTGTCTGGGGCATATACTATAAAAATATCTTTATACATTTATGACACGTATCACTTTAGTCTATAAAAACCTATTCAGTTTTATTAAATTTTTTTTATTTTTTAATAATAAATACTAGGTTTTTTGTACCTCAAACTGTCCATACAAATTAGCAGATTAAGACAACTGTAAAAAATGGGGTTTAAATTATAAAACAATTCATAATAACATACTTTGGCATTATTTTATGTTTGAAACCTTTATTATTAAAAAAACACAAAAATCAGTAGTGGTTGGGATGTTAGGAATAGAATAACTTCTGTCCAACAATTTGGATGTTCTCAAATGTCAAGGTAGTACAACCATAATAATGGGCCTTTTATTAAGAAGTTAACAAGTAGGCCTATAAACAGTAAACATGATATCACATCATCCAGTAAACCCCAAGTGGTCTTTATATCTGAATGAAAAGTTTGTAGATTTCTGTCAAATACTGAAATAGCTAGTTTAATGTAATGTGTAGGGTGGTACAATTTCTGTTTCAGGTGGTACAACCAACATAATATAAAAAAATGCAACAAATATATTTTTAAATACAAATATAATGTATGAATTTGACATTACAGGCAAAAGCTTATAAAGTAGAAAGTAAAATGTTAATTCATAGCTAAGGTCAGGTGGTGCAACCAGAATGCCAAATTGCTATGAATGCCCCTTAATAAAAATATTAAGCTATAATAAAAATATTAATGAAATATTAAAATATTTGTAATAAGCTAATAATTTAGCTAATAATTTAACTAAGGTTTCATTTATTAAAGCTATAATCCATATTATAATAAAATATATATTGTTCTTAAATTTAAAGTTCTCAAATTGTACTTTTATGGTAAAGTTATTTTCCAATAAAAAAATTTTTTAGGATTATAATTTTAAATGCCACTGTTGAATAAACAAACATCAAAATCAGCGTGACATAAGGAGCTTAAAACCTATCTGGCCAATAGACAATGACTTTAAAGTACCACCTGACATTTTTTTAAAATAGGGATATCAAAAATATTGTGCTAAAATCATTAAAATGTACTGAAATAATGTTCAATAAACAAAACGTTTTAATAAAATGTTTTTAGGAGCTTGTTTTGTCATTGACCCATATATCAGACTATCCATGGTGTTTATGTAGCTGCCATAAAAGGAGACCTTTAAGACATCAGATAAAACTGTACCACCAAACAGTGGCGGCAGGTGACTTCTTTTTTCGAGGGCACTCGATCCGAAGTTCTTCACAACATGTACAGTATGTAGCCCATCATGTGTGTGGTTCGAAAGTTCAAAATATGTGTTCTGCAGGCACTTATTTTGACAAAGCACGTGAAGCACATGGTTCACATGACGCAACAAACACATATTTTGAAAGCACGAGCAACACACATGACACTCCGAACACATATTTTGAATTTGCCCCCTCGGATGAGCAGTCATAAGCCCCCACTGCAACCAAAACAATTAAGTCTTATGTGGCCTGTCTCTAAAACAATGTCAATCACAATAATAAAAGTACGTAGGGTATGAGCTTGGAAACACACATATATATATATAAGTAAATATTGAAAGATGATGAATGAATTTGCTTGATATAAAATCATCAACATTAAATAAAACATAAAAACACACATTTCTTTTAATCTGTACAGAACATCTACAAAGAATAAACAGGGACTGATACATTACGGATTAGGGTAAAATGAGAAATAATTTCATGGTAAAGCCGGATTTTCCATCCTTTGATTGACAGATGCAGCAGCAGTTACGAATGAAAGCAGTCTGTGCATAGATGAAGTCCACAGTAAAGGACTGGTCTCAGATCAGTAATACCACAGATCACAGTCTCAGCTGCTCTTTGAGTTTAATAGTGATGGCTTTGACCTCAGTGTACTCAGCCAATGCATATTCACCCCTGTGAACATAAGCATACAATACAGTATTACATTTGCTTTTCACTGTAAATAATCCCCTTTATATTAATCCAAAAATCACAATAAATAGCTAATTTGAAATGCTCCTGCAGTTTTACAAACATTATAAGCTTATACTTAATATAAGCTCAGAATACAATTAATAACCCTAAATGCATAAAAATTATAGTAACATAAGCAAAATGCTGGTTTTAATGCAAAATAGATTGACAAGCAATATAGCATGTTACACTTAATGCACAATTTAGCAAAATACTTACAGTAATAATACATATGAATATTAGGGATGCAACAATATATCGGCCTATAATCGGCAGAAAAGAGCATGTTCCCAATATTGGATATCGACTGATTGTTTAAACAAGTGATGATCAGTGCAGATTATTTCCTTGCAATCAGGCCCAGAATAACAAAATTTTGTGCCCAAGGGTGACTACATTTAAAGTGACCATGGTTTTACTATGGCTAACCATGGTTTTACTACAGAACAACAAAAAGTACATTCCAAGTAATTGAATATCGGTATTGATGCATCCCTATTTAATATTTATTATATTATAACTTGAAACTAAAAAAATTTATTTACAAATACGTGCAAATTTATGTGATTTATTTGGTACAGTATGTGGACTAACAATTGAAACCTTTGGTTCATAATCTTATATACAGTAAACGAAGAGGTATCCATTCTAGCAATGTGTAAAAATAATTTGTCTTCTATAAAATAGTCCATGCAAAGTATATTTTTATACCAATTATCCTCTGTTGAACATGTATCATAAAAAGTAGACCTTGAACTTAAAGTACAATACTTAAAGTTTAAGTCTAATCAAGTTCAAGGCTGACTGGGTCGTAGTTAAACATTCAGTTGGCGTGCAGATCTTAACCTCTAGCTGTTGTGACACAATCGATTCATTTGGAAGGAAGGAACTGGGCTGAAGGAAAATATGATTGTAAAACATCCGCACTCACAGCTCGCGTCCATTTCCTGACATCTTGTAGCCTCCAAAAGGAGCTTGAGCATGTAAGGCGTTGTAGCAGTTCACCCTGGAAAGGAGAATAAATCGAAAATAAATCTCTGCTTTATCATTCACACTATATTTAGTATACAGATTCTTTATACGTTTTAGTCTAAAGTGTTGTTTCAGTTTAAAAGCTTAGAAATTATTTCATTTAATACACTATAAAAAGTAAAACTTGTGTAAAAAATACTTCAAGTTGAACTTTTTATATTTTAGCTAGTGCTGGGCAAAGATTAATCGCAATTAATCGCATACAAAATAAAAGTGATTTTTGGCATAATATATGAGTTTGTGCTGTGTATAATTATTATGTATATTTAACCACACACACATACATATATTTTTTTCAGAATGTTTTTATTTATATATAATTTTTTTACATTTATATATAATAGAGAATATATAAAAATATAAATAAATATATATATGTAAATGTTTCTTAAATACATGCATGAATGTGTGTGTAATCATATTTACATAATAATTGCACACAGCACACACTCATATATTATGACAAAATCACTTTTATTTTGTATGCGATTAATCGCGATTAATATTTGCCCAGCACTAATTTTAGGTGTTACAAATTGAAGTACTTTTTAAAAGTTTTTTTTATGTTTTTTTAAGCAAAGCAGCTTTTACTTCATACAGGGTATTTTGCAAGGTCGCCTACCAAACAGTTCCAGACTCCAAGGCCCCAGACACACTAAGGGCTCGATCTATGTCACGAGTGAACACTGCTGCCGTCAGCCCGTACTGTGAGCTGTTAGCCCTGTCAATCACCTCCTCCTGTGTTTTAAACTTCATGATGCACTGAACCGGCCCGAAGATCTGCAAAACAGACAGTAAGGTATAAAAGTGCATTTAATTCACATCCGTACAATTAAGAGTTCACCCAAAAGTGTCTCCATTTAACTACAAATTATAATGAGCACATCTATTCTGCCATGCATGTCATATTAACATCACAAATCTTTATTGTAGGATTAAAGCTTTTGCAAAGTCTTCCAGAAGGTGGCACTATAGTGCACCCATTTATTTCATCACCTCTGAAGATCGATATATGTGCAAGGGCATGAGATACAGTTCAGTGCCTTACCTCTTCTTTGGCTATACGCATGTGATCTTTGACATCAGAGAAAATGGTGGGCTGGATGAACAGGCCTTTGTCTTCAACCTCACATCCACCACACTCCAGCTTTGCTCCCTCCTTCTTCCCACTGTTCACCAGCTCCAGGATCTTATCAAACTGCTGCTGGTCAATCTGCCCATTTAAGCATATTCATCAACACCGTAGAGATAAATGAGTATGAAGAAATCAAATAAGTCATCTTATTTATAATTCATTTATCTTATTGCAAATATCTTTACACATATATTTTCTGTGTTTTATTTTAATTTCACTTTTTAATTCAATCCATATCCTTTGCCTCTCTATTACCATATTTGTTTGAAACATAAAATTGCAGATTAGGTTTTTAGGCTGGGTTGAATTCAAGTCAAAACAGACATTACCCGTGAAATCATACCGGACAGCTCAGTTTATAAATCATTATTATAAGATAACCGTTGCAAATCGGGGTAAGGAGTGTTTAACAATGATGTTTGCATTGGCTCCAAAATGGATTTTTAATTATTTTTAATTGGATCGCAGCTTAAACATTTTTTTAGATCCATCACCAATTATCTACTCGACTTACACGTAGATCTTGATGATCAAATTTGATTTGTTGACTTTTGACGACCTGTTTACATCATCTTTTAAAAGAAACTCATATTCGACATCAGCATTTACACTGAACCCATGGCAAAACAATTCAAGACATACTGATCCAGAACAGCTTAAACCACAGATGAAGTAAAACTTTGCGATATGCAATGGACACAGACAAATTGATCAAGGGGTGCGGGGCAAAAACTAACGCCGGTTAGTTGTAACACGGACTGTTTACATTGTTGCACCAGGTTGAGTGTTTTGTATTTCCGGTATTTTTTCACGCTGCGAAAAAATGATCTCTCGCAAATTATTGGAAAATATAATGTTTTTCCAGAGAGTTATTGATGAACATACCATCGTTTTGAAAAATGTCTGAAACTCTTAGCAACTTTTTTGGTGAGCTTGAAAATATTTTGACACAGCGGGGTTAATTATAACGCTGTGTTACCACTAACCCCTCAGTACTTATGATATGAAAACCGCTAACGTGAGCATATTTCTTGCGTTGTTTTAAATAGGGTACACATGAATGATTGCTGGCCGCCAACAAAAAAAAGTGCCTGTCTTCTCAAAAATTGTGTGTCAAATGTATTTTTATTCATATCTTTAATTTTGATTGAATAAGGTCACGTCAAAGATTGATATTATAATGAAATGAATGGCTAAAATCAGACTTTGATGCTCATTATCTCAGAATTTGATTTGAAACTGTAGTATGGTTATTACAGACTGGGTCACATATATAAAAAAGTGTTTTGTCATAATTGTGCTGCGTTTTGTGCTACATTTGTATTCATTTATAATTGAACTATTGTTAGAAAAGGGCTGGATGAATGAATACAGTGTGGATACCTGTCTATTATAGACAGATATATAAACAATATCCACTTCAAGTATATAGACAAAATAGTATTGAAATATTTGCCTGCAAAGTTAATTTTTAGAAAGTGTTACAACTAACCCCCTGCCTGTTACAATTAACCCCACCTATGGGGTAAGTTGTAACGTTTGCACTTCTGTCACGTTTGGTGTAATTGTCCAATAACGGTAAGCAATGGAAACAAACTTCAAATTTTCATTTGTAGCAGAGATGTGTGTGTTGCTTGTGTAAAAATATAATTAAATCAAACTCAATTTTTTTTTTAATGACTGAGCCAAAACCAAAAACCGTTGTTGTGCCACGCTCTCCCCTATACAACATTATACAGCTTTATTTCTGTAACAAGAAATAAAACTTCAACATTACACCTAGGAGGCACTGCTAAGACAAGTCATATGATCGCGGGTGGTGTCCACCGGTGTTGACGTCATTTGCCAGCGTTGCATTTTCAATGACACACAACACATCTTGACATGGAAATATCCGATCTGTCCCTTAGATTGTGGACGTGAATGCATGTATTTGATTCATATCTGATTTATTTTCACATATGAGGCCTGAAACCAATCAGAGAATTTCGGAATTTATGCGCTATTTTCCTGCTTACATGTCTGTGGGCCTTATCGGATCGGAGTCAATTCAATAAATGTGGCCTAAATTGGATTGATTTACAACAGTTTAGTGGACTATTAGATTGCTAGACTAGCCAATCAAAAGCATTCAAGTATTGGTTTATTAAGGAAATAATATGTCTTTAAAAAGCAAAATTCAAGTAGAAAAGAGATTGTCACCTGTGGCCCGTGTGAGGTACGTGGATCCATGGGGTCTCCGACCACTATGTTCTTGGCCCTTTCCACACTGAGCCGCACAAACTCATCATAGACCTGCTCCTGTACGTACACGCGGGACGCAGCGGTGCATGCCTGGCCCTGGTTAAAGAATGCACCTTTCTGAATCTCCTCAACCGCCAACTGCACTGCACACAGAGAGATTTGACTCATCAGTCAGGTTTTTCACAAATTTCATATGCTACGTTTCTTTCTGCGAAACTGCAGTCAGTTAGGCAGTAAAGTTACAAATTTGTGCAAATTGTTTATGCAATTAATTCGTAAACTTGATAACACTAAATTATTTCTTGAGTTTTATGAGCTGTGCATTGACATAAATCTGGGTTTATGTGCATTTGGTAACATACACAATAACAGTAATACGTGATTACAAATCAGCGAATAGCTTACAGCTGCATGGGTGGTCTTGAGTATTGCAACATCTCTAGGCCGGAATAAACTCAAGCCAAAAAGACCTCTAAAAGAAGAAAAACCCTTACGGTGGTAAAACACACTTAAATTAACCCTAATCATATAACAACATGCAGTGGTCCCAAAAAGTATTTGGAACTAAAATCATACATAGAGATAATCAATTATCAATGGCATTATCAAACCAAGTGGCATTAGCAAACAAATCATGCTAAATTTCATTATTGGAAACCATACAAGCTTCTTCGTGAAATGTTTCTCTTTGCCTTGTGCTTTTTTTAAATAAATGCTAATTGATTTGATATTTTGCCATCTTATGCAATGTCAATGAGAGATTTCTAAGGGGACGATCACACCAAACACGTTTTAAACGCCTTAAACGCCAGACCTTGATCGAGGGCAAGAGGTGCAACAAATACACAGAAGACAGTCAGTGACTATTTAAAAAAATATAGACGTAGTGTCCGTGATGTCATCCATAAATTTGTGAAGAGCTTTTTTTAGCCAATAGTAGGCAGTGCCTGCCGTCGCCATCTTGTAGTTGAAACCACACCCGCCTAGCTCGACTCTCAAGTTGCCACGCCCTTAGGAGTTGTGTACACCAAAACTTTTACGCCCGCGGCAGGCGCATGTTTTCAATTGTTTCCAATGGAAGCTCGGCGTTTTTCAAATAAGCCAGCTGCTAGCCGTTTTTTTTCGCGCTGAAAAACGGCGCACGGCGGTTTTTCCGCGCTCGGCGCTGAACTTCGAGAGTTGAAAGAGATTCAACTTTGGGAGAAAAGCTCCGCTCGTCAATGTCAGATCTCACACGGCCGCCCAATCACAATGGAGGAGGGGCGGGACATTACCACAGCAACCAACCGGCTCGCAGCTGAAGTATCACAGCTATCAAAGCGCTCAGCTGAAGAAAGCTGGCACTCAGCTGAAAAACAGCTGGCATTCGGCGTCCTCAAGGCGTTTTCAGCCGCGTTTAAAAGTTTTGGTGTGTCCAGCCCCTAAATTATGCAGCACTTTAAGACTTAATATAATTTAAATGAACGAGTTACAAAAAAATTCACCCCCTTACAGGTGTCATTAAGGGCAAAATTAGCTATAAAGACCAGGATCACTTTTTGTACCAGGCTGTAAACATTATTTTCTGCTGTAAAGTTGGACATTTTAACATGGGGGTCTATGGGAATTGACTCTCTTTTGAAGTCAGCCTCCAGCGGTCAGTCAATGAATTGCAGTTTAAGTCACTTCCGTATTGGCTTCATCAGAGAGATCGGAAGGTTGCCCCTCGGTTGTTCCAAGCAACTGTTAACTTCTGTCACCAAAATGAAAGGCCCGCCTCTCCCCTCATTCGATTGGACAATGGAAAAACACTCATTACGTTAGGCGCTTGTCCGCTCAGAGCGCTCCTGTAAAAATGCATGGCGCGGGAGGTGGCCAAAACGTGAGGCGTTCGGTGCTGATAAATAGCGCAAATAATGCTCACTGCCCATAAAAAAATCATTCAAAAGGTCACTGTCATAAAAGCGTTCTTTGTGATCAGCCCCTTAGTGGGGTTTGCAGAAGGAGTTTTACCAAAATGAATGAGATTTCTATCAATGCTTACTCAGCAGATAAGTTAGGATAATAAGATGTTTTTTCATACTGTAGTAACCCAGCAGGCACTACTGATGTTGAAGAGACGTCAGACATTGACATCAAAATAAAAATGCTAATCAAACTGCCGACAAAAACTTGATATCTATTTAACATCCATACAATGATGCTAATAGACCCTTTTACAGCACACACGTGATCACATAGCCTGCGCGCGCATTTTGGCAACGGAAGTGGTGTTGTTCCCCAGTGGTTCTAACGTGTTAGCTCAGAAACTCAGAAAGTTTATCAAAACGGTTTCCCTGCAGCAAAATGTCTGGTTGTTGTGTTTGGTACTAATATAATATACGTATATATGTATCCAGCCACTTTATATTTGGCCATCTGCTAAATTTATTTATTTTTTTACATAACTATCTCTGTCTGTGTTGCTACACTGCTGAATCTAGCCATACTTCTGTTGCCAAAATGCGTGCGCATACGCTGCTATATCATCATTGTGTACAAAGAGTAAAAGGGTCTATTGATGTTAAAACTCCACTGTGTACCTTTTTGAGTTAATTCTTAGCAAAAACCCATGTTTTCTTTCAAAAGTATGTGCTCATTCATGCGAATTACTTCCCACCCACTGATCAAAGTATTCTCGTAAGTGTAGAATCTGCTATTTAAAATACATACGGTCGAATCGCTCGACTGGCGCATCCATGTTGTGCCTCCATCTTTGAAATACATTCGCCGACGAGGGACATTCCTGAAATTCAAGCTCCGCCTTTCGCGCTTTCAGACTACACTCACGCTGGCCGCTAGCTGAAGCCTCCCGAGGTTGCATGTGTAGGCGGTATACGTCATTATTTCAGAATATTAACAATTATAAAGCTGACAATTATTCTTAGTTAATTGTAAATTGATGTAATATGATTATGACTTGTGAATGTAATGATCAGTTAATTTAAATAAACCAGGTTTGATGACGTATGCAGCCCACATATGCGACCTGTGCAGACTGAATCCTTCGGCTGCAACCCGTGGTGATCCCGCGATCTTTGATTTGAGGCAGATTTGAAAGCCTGTTGAAGATCTATTTTCGAGGACATTAAAACACGTCGCCAAGGAAGCGAAAAGGGGATTGAAAACGACAACGCGACAGGAAAAACAACAAGACCAAAGTCAATATTGGAGTAATGTTAGTTTTCCAAGATGGGACTCAAGGGAGACAGAAGTTGCACATTATATCTTCTCCACAGGTAATTCAGCATATTCGTTTACATCTATACAGTCCGTGTTGTAAACTTGAAGTTTTATAGTTCCTTGGCTAACTATAGCATGATTATGCATAACACTTGTTAGTGTAAACACGCATGTGGTTTAATGTGTTCGAACAGCCACACGCCGTCTCTCCGCCCATTTATGTAATCTGAGGTACTGAGAAAAATGTTTTTCATCTTCTCTGACCTCTAGCACAAACACACGGTGACAGCCCTATTTTTAGCCTTTCATTGATAAAACTGATCTGCGCGTCTTTTGTTTCATTTCACAAGCGTGTCAAGATTGAGCGATCTTATTTCACCAATATCAGAGAAAGCTCTTACATATACACGGACATGTAACATGTTTACTTAAAACATAAGCATTGGACATAATATTAGTTTGCGTCCATTTAAACCCGTCATTACTCCCGCTCATGATTAAATGACAGGAGAGGGACTCGTCCACAGACCATCCCCTCAGTAATCTGGAGGGAAGCGGTCGAAAATGGAACGGATTTAAACACCAAGTGTAAACGTGATGTGTCTCTCTCGTCCACTTGTGATCCGATCGACGAAAACACATCTTAATACCAAGTGTAACTGCCCCTGGGACATTTTTACTCGCGTCGATGAAAAAGGAGTGTCTTAGCTACGTTTATGGATGTACGTGATTTTAAGCAAACATATCATGAAAATCACATCTTTTTCCATGTTTAACATAAATCTGTGTGCTTTGACGGATCACATGCAAAGGACATTGCAAATTGTTAATTTTTTTCATTGCTTTTGCTTTGTAGCTACTGGAAGCCATGTTAACCTTGGCACGACACGGCCACCGTATGAGTTAAAACGCGTTCCGAATAGGGGGGGGGGGGCTGGCTAGAAAGTAATATTCAGTTGGTTGTCATATAGAATTTCACCGCTAGATGGGAGTAGATCTTACACAGTGGAGCTTTAAAAAGGAATCATCAAAGTGAAATCAAAAAACAGGTTAAAAAATTCATATCAAACTGACACCTAACTAGACTTGTAGTTCCCTGCATGTTTTCATGGCACAGCGCATTTGGAGAGTAAAATCTGAAATTATACTCTATTTTATGTGTTTTGAGTTGAAGAAAGACTTGTTAGTGTTTAATGTTTCTGTTACCGTTGTTCAGAAGAGTGGTGCTTTTGTTTAGACTGTAGGTGACACAATGAAAATCATGATGTGTGTTACTTCACTCAGTGAGCAATAACTGTGCTTATGCCAGTACTGAGACCAGTCTCTTTTTAAATGCTCATCATAATGTGTTATATAATAATAAATATGGAAATACTAAAAGAAAAGAGGAAATTTTACGTGATTAAATCAGGAAGATTCCGTTACAGAAGTAAGCCTTAAAAGTACTTTAAAATATTTTTTGGTAACAATATTATACATAATACTTTTAAATTAATATCACATATTTTTTACAGTGTAATTTTACTTAACTTGCTTAATTAGATTTACTTAATTTACATATGTGTACAATTTACTTGAAAAATATCTGGCAAAAGTAAATTCTAAGAAAAAAAAATGGAGGAGACATACAAGTTTTTGTTTGATGAACAGACCACCTCTAATAAGCTTAAAAATCTCATTGACATAATGGGTTCAGATTGCATTATGATGTATTGATGAAAGCATGTCTGATGTCATCATGTGTGTCATAACTGAACTTGACATAGAAGCTGAACTATGGAGAATGAGATTTGAGAGATGCACGGGTAAATAATAAAAATTTGGCCTTAGGGGACTTAGAGATATAGCACATGCGTCAAAAGAAGTACAGTATGTGATGGTACGTAGCCTATTGGACTATACCATCATGTTCAGTTTTTAAGTAGCTTAGAGATGCCAAATAATCTATTGAAATAATATGTTAAATTGTTCTTTGATATTTACATAGAAGTTATGTAACTTTATTAGGTGCAAAAATGATCCAGAAACGTTTTTGCCCATTTACAACCCTATGATTTGTCCTTTAAATGAAATTGTCTATTTTTGCCCTATTTGGAAGAGTCATGAATAATAATGTAGAGCTCTGCTCTGATTGCTCTGCTCTGAGGCTCATGTCAGTAGTGCACATAGTAAACATTTTAACAACTTTGTACTTAATTTAATGTGTAATGTGAAAAAACAGTCTGTGTTATGTTGAGATTGGCCTGTTTTCCATGCATGCACAAAGTTTACATAAAAATG
This sequence comes from Paramisgurnus dabryanus, assembly GCF_030506205.2. Classification (NCBI taxonomy): domain Eukaryota; kingdom Metazoa; phylum Chordata; class Actinopteri; order Cypriniformes; family Cobitidae; genus Paramisgurnus; species Paramisgurnus dabryanus. The sequence continues at coordinate 8,515,941 of NC_133338.1, read as the reverse complement.
GGGAAACAAACGCGTTTGAGCCTCACGATATGTCATTACCATGTACAGAGCTCTTATTATTCATCTATGTGATTTTATAGATATTATTATGACTTAGGGGTTTATTTGTTAAGGTATTATTTATCATATCATATACTTGTGGGTAATTTGGTAGAGGCCAAAAAGAGTATTTATAGGGGTTCTGTGTCTCAGTGTTGTTTTAGCCATTATAACAGCATGGGCTGCTAACTTTATGTGGTTTATTTCTTGAGGTTTTTTTGTATTTTTCCTTTATTCTTTTCTTTGAATATGGTTTTTAGTACGTTTGCCCTCATGTTTGTATAAATTTGTTTGGAATAAACCACTTTTCATTGATTCATCACCTGTCCTGCTTGTTTTTGGCAGTGTTATATGGGTGTTTTATGTCTTTATGAACCTAGACAGATGTCAAGATATAAGGAACCGTCAAAGATCTGTGTGAGGATTCTTTAAAACAAATGTTAAAAATGACAGATTTTGTTTCATTCTTGTGAACTATTATTACTTTAAGACCTGTGCACACTCATTTGGTAAAATACACATCTCTCCTGATCCCTGCAAGCTCATTATTGTTTCAGGAAAACCACATCACTCACGATCTGAGTCAGCGAACACAATGCAGGGGTTTTTGCCCCCGAGCTCCAGAGTCACTCTCTTCAGGTTGCTCCTGGCCGACGCTTCTTTGATCAGCTGCCCCACCTGAACACAAAGCCAAAGACCAATGCTTAGTATGCTTCCAGAAGCTTTTCTTGTTGTTGAATGTATCGTATTTGTCATCTGGCATCTTATGTAGATAATGACAAAGAAACAATGTTAGAAATTATAGCACTTAAGGTCACATGGTTGTTTAAAACCTCTCCTACAGAGCTTATTTACAGAATGGATAAAAGAAATAGCAGTTGAGGTTTCTAAATTGTTTAGGGGAGAGGCAACCTTTATAGCTGATGGGAAGATGTAATTTTTTACTTCTTGGGAATAATATTTATATTATATTTATACTTGTAAACAGTTTCACTAATGCGGCTAGTTTTAACGGTGCAACACTTAACAATATGATTGTAATATAACAATAGAAATATACAAAGTGAGTGATAAGGACTTACCAGCCGTGATTTAGTTTCTGATGCCTGCTTACTGTGTTGTATACAGTAATTTAGGCAAGTTGCGTTTGAATGGTCCAACACTCAACAAAGCTTCTTTATGATAAAACTGTGGTATTTAACATTACGTGTATGTAAGAGCAATCTCACAAGCACAATAGAAATATACAAAGTTAGTGATAAGGACTTACCAGCCGCAGTTTAGATTCTAATGCCCGCTTACTGTGTTGTATACGGTAATTTAGTCACGTCGGGTTTAAAGTTTTGTTTCTACTTTACTATACGTATTGTCATTTATGTGTATCATCTTTAGTACCTAGATGGATTAAACGTATGTGTTCGGCTGCTATTTTTACACATTAATGTTTTTAAAAGATTTCCCACACATAATGACGGGGAATGAAGCTATCAAATCATAGCAGTGGGCGTTTACGTCCAGGTTTTCAATGCGGCCTGCCACTTCTTAACCAACCATTTCTCCAGACAGCATCAGAACCATGTTACAAAATAGCCTATTACTTATTGCTTTTGATGTTTTTGAATGTAAAAACCACGCGAACATCATTAGTAGACCTCAGACAACAGTATAAAACAATAAAATCGACACGGTTTATTGCCTCTTTAAATGACACCAGCAAATAAAACAAGAGGAGCTTCCCAAAGATGGGTGAAGGATGACGACTAGTCGTGTGCAAAGATATGCTACAACCACTACGCGCAACAATATAAACAATGATACAAGGTGTACACTGTACACTGCAAAAAATGACTTTCTTAGGATTTTTATCTTGTTTTCAGTACAAATAATTACAAATTCCTAAATCAAGATGCATTTTCTTGATGGTTAAATTGACCTAAGAAAATAAGTTTATTTTTTAGACTAAAATTTAAAATTTAAGTGAATTTGTGCTTCAAGCTAAAAAAAACTGCCAGTGGGGTAAGACACATTTTCTTGAAATAAGTGTTTAAGAAAAAAGTAAAATTATTTCACAATTTTTTTCTTAGCCCATTAACAGTTTTTTTATTGCATGTTTTAAAGTTGCCATATTATGAAAAACTCACTTTTTTTGCGTTTTGGTGTGTTATTTTGTGTCTCTGGTGCTTCCACACGCATACAAACTTGGGAAAAAATCCATCCATGTTGTTTTGAGTGAGATACAGGTTTCTGAATGTCCTCTGCCTTGAGTCTCAGATTGCACAGTTTCAAAATCAGCTCCGTTGTGACTTAACTAGCCTTGTCGTCAAATTCTGAATTTCCTGCCCACCAACCCACTACCCAGGTCTCCACCCACCAGGTAACTAGAGAGCAGTCACATCGCTGATATCCTCTATACTGCATGTTATTATCATGTCTCACGGAAATAACAGCGCTATTTGGATATTTTGTATTATACTTTTTAAAACAAAGTTTTAACGTCTTCTTCCGGAAGTCGTATTTGTTGACCGCATACGCCATTCAGTTAAAAACATAAGATATATAATCGTAGTTTCATTCTTACCTTAAAATGTAACGGTTACTTTTCTGTAATAATAATAATAATCCTCTATGACGTATGCGGTCGACAAATACGACTTCCGGAAGACGAACACAAAATCCTGGACGGGATGCGTCCGGGAAGAATGGCACGTATGGTCACCCTAGTACTACTTGGGATACCATTGCGCATGCGCCAATGACGTTAGTAGTGGGGCATGGCCAAAGGAGCAGTAGCTCATAAATATGTAATGACCACCTCAAAATGGCACAATCTGAAATGCACTGAAACAGAGGCTACTAGAAATGGGTAACAATCGTCTCCTACAAGCTATTTCGAGCAAACAACTTTTGAAACATGTTTTATGGAATTCATACACCTATTTAACTTGTGGAAAATCAGTCATAAAATGGGCACTTTAAGCACAAATTCACTTAAATATTGACAGGTATTAGTCAGTAAGTCATTGCAGTGAAATATAGCCCAAAAATTAGACCATTGTCATCAATATAAATGTTAAAAAAATATTATTATAGTGATATAAAATGCAAAAATAAAACAAAGACCCCAGTACTCCGTATCCCCCAATAGAGAGAAAACTGAAACCCTGAATGAACCTGAGAACTGCATTATTTCTTGTGAACTCTTAAGCAGTTGCCTATGTGCCAACTTTAAAACAAGTGTTGTTTCCCATGAGGACAAATTCCTTACCTCTGTGGAGCCTGTGAAAGCCACTTTGTCAATGCTCATATGACTTGCGATTGCCGCCCCAGCCGTAGGTCCAAATCCCGGTACGATATTCACGACTCCAGGTGGAAAACCTGCCTGCATCACATGAAACAAAGAATTGGCTTTTAACAATCTTTGTTATTCTATAAAGCATACTGGCTTAATACTGCTTAACAGTTCTTAATACCTAGGCTTTTCTACAGAAGCAGAGACTAAATCATATAATCAGAAATGAATAGTTTACAAATTGCCCATGGGGCAAAAGACGACATAATGTACATAAAGAGATGCTTTTTTCGGATGACTTTAAACCAGATTGATCTCATTCATAATGATGGATACATAAATCAACTCTGTTTTAGATAGAGAGCGCTTGAATAGAAAGTGGGTACAGCTGCACTCCATGTCATTACAGTGATTCATGCACCCTGCCCTCTTTGAAGAATTAAACAAGACAATTTGTGACACACTGCAGCTGAGGCATTCTTTAATACAACTTACACAAAAGACTGTGGCTTACACAAGAGCCTTCTAATCTTAACAAAAGTTTTACACCTAAAGAAATAAATTACAGACAGACACTTTCCCACTAAACACAGGACGTTGGATAGACGTGCAGATCATGTCTATATTGGGTCCGTCGGTCCATGACCAATTCTGGACCTGTATTCGACGTCCAAACTAGGTCCACTATTTGGACGTCCCACCATGACCCTATTTGGACGTCATATTGACGGGCAACATTTGACGTTTAAACTGGGTAATTTTTTGGACGTCATTTGGACGTCATATTTACGGGCAACATTTGACGTTTAAACTGGGTAATTTTTGGACGTCATTTGGACGTCTATGACAGGTCTATGTCTATATTACATGATTAGGCCTATAAAAATGTGTTTATTTACAAATATCAGCATTATTGTACCAACATGATTCATACATACAAATAGTCTATATTATTATTACAGTACTGTTTTTTTCTGCTTTCTTGAATTACGTACAAAATTCATCTAAATGACTATTAAAAATATGTAATTAAATGTGTAGTTCGTTATATTAAAAGTATATGACCATACTAACAATTTAACATGAAAATATTGTCATTTTAAATTGTTCATGATATGAATGCAATAAGAATGCCTTATATACTATTTGAAAGTATGGCCATGTGGCCGAGTGGTTAGAGAGACTTGTTTGTATCACGGAGATCGGGAGTTCGAATCCCACAGCCGGCAGGAAATGTCTGAAAGGTTTCGGGTGCGGTGGATGGGTGAAGCGCAGAGGCAATCATGTCTTTTCGCTTTTTTCATGTCTCTTTTCCTTACACGGCGGTCCTACGGTTGTCAACATTTTTAGACGTGCAGAACACGTCGAAAAAAAGACGTCACCTGCCGTTACAAAACAACCCCTTTTATGGACCGGATTCGGACGTCCAAAAATTACATGAAAAAGACGTAATTCCGACGTCACTTTGCGCAGTGGGTTCACAGTGGCTTACAAATGAAAATAATATAAGCGGGACGAATTAGCCCAAGGAAGTAAAACAGAAGTGTATGTGCAGAACATAATGAAAAGATTGACTAACTATAACAATTTTTAAAAAACAAATCAGTTGAATCCGGTGGCGCAACATAAAAAAAATCAACTTCAATTTTAGAGTGTGTTTACACTTGGACGATTTTGCTAGATTAACCGTGTGAAATTCAGGTCTGTGGGACCTGTTTTTAGTCCACACGTACACAGGTATTTTTATAAACTGATTTTTTTCTTCTTTCATAAAAAAATCTCTGCATCCACACGAACAGGCAAAAACCCTATATGAAGCGCTGTCATGAGCATGCCAAACCAACCATGTCAATCAGAAGCCATTGCAGAGTTGCTTCGTTTGTTTACTTGTGTGCTCTAGCCAAAAAGTTATTTTTTTTTGCACTTTATTAGTTTTGCACTTAAAGTGCAAAGTGACTAGATCGCAGTTACGATACGTGTACCAGTGATGTCATTCAAGCTTTTATTTTGCTAATTGCTAAGCCATGTCCAGCGACCGTATGTTATTTAAGCAGCTGGTTTACCAAGCTAACTCAGTAGAAAGCGACTCGTCTTAATGGGAACACAGTAGTATGTGAGTTTGGTATATGCCTCGTTTACCCTGTTTTTCTATTGCCTAGACTCTTATCTGTTGTGATTTAAGAAAAACTTGCTTGTTTGTTTAGTTAATATACTCGTTTATTAACTGTAAAGTGTTAACGTTCGGCTCTGTTTGTGTTTGTTATCTCCTGTTAACGTGTTTGTTAGTTCCTTTTTTGCTTACTCGTGTGCTCTGGCCAAAAAGTTTCTTTTTATTGCACTTTATTGGTTTTGCACTTTTACACTTTATTAGTTTGGGGACTTAAACATCCGCCTGGAGAAGTCCTACGCCGTGTACTTCCACACACTCACCTCCTCATTTGACTTAACTCGCCTCACCACCGCTGCGCAAGTCTAACAACTCTCCTATTTCTTACCACCCACGCTACCACGTGCCCCCTTGAACCAATTTATTACCATTTCAGACACACCAGCACTTGCACGTATCATCAACACTTCCCTCCTCACTGGCACATTTGCATCCGGGGTCCCTCAGGGATCAGTGCTTGGTCCACTCCTTTTTTGATCTACACAACATCCTTAAGACCTATACTACAGGCACATGGATTTTCCTACCACTGCTATGCTGATGACACACAGATCTTCTTTTCATTTCACACAGATTATCCCACCATAGCAGCATGCATTACAGCCTGCTTAAAAGATATCTTGGCTTGGATGAAGAAACACCACCTCCAGCTGAACCTTGTTAAGACGGAGTTGCTTGTTTTTCCGGCACAACCCATGCTACAGCAAGACCTATCCATTCAACTTGGCAACACAACCCTTTCTCCTTCTAAAACGGCAAGAAACCTCAGTGTATTCTTCAGACATTTTATTAACTATAAATAAGTTTGCAACTACATGTCAACTAACTTTCAATAACTTGCAACTATACGTCAACTAACTGTCATTAGTGTATTAGTAGACTATAAGGGTTGGGGTTAGGGAAGAGGTTTGGTTTAGTGGAATAAGTTGATATGCACCTGCAAAGATACTTATAGACAGTTGAATGTCTGTTGAGATATCATCGCAATAAAGTGTCAGTATATATTAAGCAGACATTCTCTAAAGATTGGTAGTTGATAAGTAGTTGCAAAGTTACTTATAGTTAGTAAAATGTCTAAAGTGGACTATCGAAATAAAGTGTTACCCACAGAGCATGCAGCACAACTTCTGATTCAGGCCCTTATAATCTCCAGGCTGGACTACTGCAATGTTCTTCTTGCTGGCCTTCCTGTACTGTCTATTAAAACACTTCAATTAGTTCAGAACGCAGCAGCTCAGCTCATCTTCCAGGAGCTCAAAGAGGGCTCATGTAACACCGCTCTTTTTCTCTCTCCAATGGCTACCGATTGAAGCGCGTATTGGGAAAAAGTCGCTACTACTCACTTACAGAACTTTCACTGGGACCGCACCGGCATACCTTCAAACCTATATACATTCCTAAACCCCATCCAAAATGTCTAGGAATATTTTGTAATAATAGTAAAAATATAGCATTTAAAAGTCATTTTAAGCCACTAATGCAGTCCTACCTCTAAAACTACCCAAAACAGTTAATTAAAATCATATCCTGTTAAAATCATATCCTAATCATATCCTTTATAAAAAGCATAACAGACAGACAAGTGTTATCATAATAACCTATTTATTGTAAAATTTCTAAAGCAGTAACAAAATAAGTTAAAACACTGCTAAAGTGCTGCTGCCACCGTCCTCTCTGGAGTATATGAAGTACAGTGAAGTGATTAAATTATAAATTCACTAGAATGTTAATCCAGCTTCTCTCTGTCAAGGCACACATTCCAAATTTCGAAAGTACATCGACTAAAAGACGGCAATGTCGCAAATCTGTGACGTAGCACGTAAGATCCAATGAGCATTTGTTGCAAATCTGTGATGTAGCATGCAAGAGCCAATGAGGTGTCGTAAAGCTTCTTAAGGCGCAATATTTAAATTTGAATTCATAACAAACGCGAGATTTTAAAAATATGTGTTTGTTGCGTCACGTGACCCATTTGCATCACGTGTTTTGTCAAAATAAGTGCCCGCTGCACATGCGTCAAAACCGTTCATGATAACAGAGACGCTCACGTTCACAAAATACACGCAAGACACTCCCTTAACAGTAAACTCTGATTACGCATGAGATTATGCGAGTATCTGGCAAGCGGGAGCGTCTCTTTTATCATAAACCCTTTAGACGCGTCTGCAGCAGGCACTTATTTTGACAACACACGTGATGCACAGGATCACTTGATGCGCAGAACACATATTTTGAAATTACGAACCACACACATGACGGGCTACATACGTGTTGTGACAAACTTCGCATTGTGTGTCCTTGAAAAAAAAGTCACAGGCCGCCATTGATAAAATGGTTAAATAATCACAAAATTGTATTCATTTTAAGGTTTTAAAGTGCAGTCTTGTTTAATATGTAATATTATGTAATTCTCTGAAAGTCATAAACATTTCATTAGGTAAATGAGTAAACTGTCTTAAATAAGTCTGAAAATTTGACAGAAAACATGTCATTAATATGAGTAAGAAATGCCAATACGCACAATTTTGGTATTTATGGATACGTACAAATCTGTACATCTTTAAAGCTGTTAATACATAAATAGTTAACATATTAGTCCTGTCAATACATCTATATTATACGTTTCAGTGTGTATGAAAACGTAAGTAAATGTATGTGTGGTACAACCACACTTTATGTAAAAAATACACACATATTCTCATGAGATCACGTCGAACATAAATATCCATGTGTGTGTGTGTGTGTTATTAAATTGCAAATTGCATCTGTTTTTAATTTGGCATTGGCATTTGTTCTGTATCATAAGCTCACAAACCCCCTGCAGCCCCTTCATGAAACCCCAGCTGGAAAAACCTGGCTTACAAACGTTTTACAATGTGTCAAATTAAACCACACTGGGTTGTATCAAGACAAACAAGACTGATGCAATCAATCATTAATGTACATTTTAATATTATCATACAAGCAAAAACAATCCCATAATCCCTCAGTGTAACCATACCTCCTTTATTAGGGCACCAACATGGAGAGCTGTCAGTGGGGTTTGCTCGGCGGGTTTAATGACCACCGTGTTGCCACAGGCCAGGGCCGGTGCTATCTTCCACATAAACATCAGCAGAGGGAGGTTCCACTACAAATGTAAAGGCCAACAGAAAGCAAATTAAAAATATATGGTGTTCCCCTGACCTGCAACTTCATTTTCAAATCAAAAATCAAAACAAGACATTTTTACATTTGCCTAGTTGACAAGATGCTCATATTTTGGAGGTGGTTTCCAGGCAGTTGCTGTTGTTATTAAGATGTTGAATGGTTGTTATGCTATGTACCATATCTCGGTTGAAGGATATTTCCCACCTCAACCTGGAAGTAATGTCTGGAACGGGCCAGTGTTCTTTTAATTGTATTTTTTTTTTTGCAATTTTGCCCTTATTTGAAAACTGTAATGTAGTGAGAGGACTGGAAAGTACAGGGTAGAGAGAGGGGTATGGGATCGGAAAAGGACCTCAAGCCGGGACTCGAACTTGGGTTGCCAAAAGCACATTTGCACCATATGTGAGAGCACTTTCCACAGCGACGGGCCAGTGCTCTTTTAATGTTACTAAACACTTTCGATGTATTAATGTTACTAAATACTTTTAATGTTACTTAATTCAGTTGCTATTTCCAGTTTTAAGGTGGGAAATAATCCGACTTTAGCATGCATTAGCACATAACTAGGTGGTTGGTAAAGATACATATACATAGATGCCTCATAGGCAGCTGTTTCTATGGACCGCTATATGCAGGGGCGTTGCATTTTTAGAAAAAGGTAATTCTGTCTCCAGCACTTTATTAAGTGCCAGAGGGATGACATATTTTTGTAGGCCAATCCGGAAGTTAGCGGGACACTGGTTCCCTCACCAAAAATCCCATTTATTTTTCCCTAAAACTTTTGCATTATTGCAACAAATAATCTATGTGTTTAACAAAAGTTGAAGACACTTTTTGTTTAAGAAGATAATCACTTTAAAGGAGCGGTGAATCAAATACTCAATTTTAACTTGATACTTTGTTATATAAGAGGTCATCATAGTTAAATGAACATCCTGCAAGTTTCAGAACTGAAAACGTCCGTGCTACTGAAATATAACAGTTTTTGGCATCAAGCCAGTTTTACAACCAAGTGTGGAATTCGGAGAAATATGACATCAAAGTAGAATTGAAGCACCTCCCCATAGCCAAATACAATGACCACTTTTGTAGCCCCGCCCACAGCTTCGCGTGACACACGTGTGTCTCAATAAGTAAACATGTCTTTAAAGATTGCCAAATGTAACCAAAATGACTTTTAAATAAATTTTTTCTGATAGACTTTTATTTTGACGCGGTGATCTGGTAACCATGGTAACGAAGTCTTGGGTTGTGGAAGAACCGCGTGGGAACAACACAGAAGCTGAATACTTTAATTCGGAGGCTCGGAAAATAACATTAGGAATGCGTGGATAAAGGTTGTTTTTGAAGAGTTCCAGCTCGCGTGGGGAGTGTTTGATTACCTTGTGTACTGTGCGGATTCACTTGTAAAGAAGCAAGTCGATGCTGGATTTGCAGAGAGACTGTGATTAAAAGCACCACTAATATTGGATCTGACGAAAATGACACAGCAAGTAAGACATTTTACTTTATTCAAGTTACTGCGTTTCACTATTGCTTTGTTAGAAGAGATCGCTTGATATGTCCAGTTGTAACATCCGTGTCTAAACACGTATGTTTGACTGTTTTAATTTACTAAAAACATTAAACGATTAATAAAGGTGCAACACAATACGATTGTAATTTAATGGTAGAAATATGCAATTTGACGTTTAAATTGTGTGATGACGTTTAAAGTCCCAGACAAAGTCTGTAGTCCAATGTAGCAACCGCCATTTTAAAGACACATTAAAGCTTTAAAAAGTCACAAGTGGGGGTATTACTAGTATGTTTTATGTCGTAGAATAAAACGTGAAAACATCTTGGGCTTATATTAACCCCAACTTTTATTTAAGGAGTTTAACTAAAAACCCATTAACTTCGGGACAATGGAATCGGAAGTGCTAAAATGTTAACTCACTTTCGGGTTTTGTCTAAAAAAATATGTCATCCCTGCGGCACTCTATTGACCCGGTGGCAGTTTTTGGGACCAACTATTTGTGTGTTATGTCACGACTGAATTTCTACATTATGATTTGATCTTACACCATGTTTACTCTGGACGCGAGATGACAAAAGACAATGGAACCGATTAAGAATGAGGCATGGTCATTAAAATGAAGATGTCCACAGTAGAGGTCTTGTCCGGTCCAATGAAATGACTGAATCACTTTTTACCTCTACGTGCATGTATATATATATATATATATATATTTTTAAAATATTTTTGAAAGAAAGACCCGACCCGAGACAAACACAGGAAAATTTGACCTGACTCCATCCCAACCGAGTGGCAATTGTTTTTGAACCCAACTGCACCCAAATGTAAAAGCACCGATGGTTGTGCAGTCTGCAGCCCTGCATCCTCACAACCAACTTGAGCCGTAGTTACATTTGTTTTCAACAATCGGGTCGGACCTTGGGATTTTGGATCTAAATGGACTCGTAAAGGCCTCTAGTCCACAGAGGTCTCAAAGTCTCCAGTCTTGCAAAGTTGTTTTTTAAATTGAAGTATGATTTCACAAAAAATAGGCACTTTTCGTGCTTCCTGTAAGTTATCATGGCATATTCCTGCCACTGGATGCTATAAACGCCAATTGGTATTCAATGTAAATGTAAATGAGTATGTATTTACCCGAATATGGGATACAATACAATACAAAACATGTCACACTTTCATAATTTGTTTGGCCTTTGATAACATCACTTGAGAGCTGCCCCTAACTTTTAAAATGCCTGATACTCCCTGGGTATACATAATCATCCGCCATGTTAGAACAGTCCAAGGTGGTACGTAAACCAGGGTTGTTAAAGGGACACTTCACCCATTTGCATAAGCTTTGTATAGTTAGATTCCCAGTCATGTTTTTGAATGGTCATGCATCATTTCCTCAGTTGCCACTGAGACAGGAGAAATACAGATTTCAGTGTTGCACTTCCTTCTTTCAATGATGTAAAAATCATCATTTTGCATCATTGAAAGAAGGAAGTGCAATGTCTTTGTTAAGGGAGTGAGACTACAAACACCCCTTTTCTCTGTCAAATAGGCACCAAATTCTAAATGTATGTTACATTTCGACTACAAATATGACACACTTTCAATAAAGATTAATGTTTCTACGGGTGAAATGCTCCTTTAAGTCTGCAACGAATTGGATTACTTTGATTACTTTTTTATTTTTTCCTGTGGTTTAAATGTGGAAGGGGTATTGTTTATTGACTGGCAATGCATTAAGGTAAGCTTATTTTATTTCTCAGTCCCTCCAGAAAAACGTGATTATGGATCACATGATTCAATGCATAATCAGCCAAAGTCTGCATATTTATGCAGGGCCGCATTTTTTTCCAAATACGCCACACTTTTGCAGCATAAATTGCAGATTTCTGTGCGCAAAATATGCAGGCTTGCATGATTTCATAATCCCCACATTTTCGTAGCAAAAGTTACATATATCTTAGCAGAAATTTAAATTTTTTTGCATTTACATCACACAAGTGCAGCCTTGGCCATTGCCATGGGAACGTTATAAATTGACGTGATTATGTGACGTGAAATAAATTGCAGATTTCTGTGCGCAAAATATGCAGGCTTGCATGATTTCATAATCCCCACATTTTCGTAGCAAAAGTCACATATATCTTAGCAGAAATGTAAAAAAATTTGCATTTACATCCCACAAGTGCAGCCTTGGCCATTGCCATGGGAACGTTATGAAGTGACGTGATTATGTGACGTGAACATCATTGAAAAGCTGCAAACAGTTTTTGCAAGTTCCTGCAATTTTTGCAAGTTCCCGCAATTTTTGCAAGTTCCCGCAATTGCATCGCATAAAACTGCATAAATACCCCGCATATTCCATTGCATTTTTAAGAAAACGTGCAAGATCAAGGATTTTTGTTTGCAACGATAACAAAAAAACTGATTTCTAAAAGTAAAGTTTTGCTATTTTTTGGCTAGGGTCATTTGGCTAGATTTCCTTAAGCATTGGTTTTGTTACTTTTTTTTGTGAAATTTTTGAGAACAAGCAGACTGCTCTGCAACCCTATTTATACGCATGTATTATTATGAAATGTTACATGCTGTTGTGCAGACTTAAACATTATAATTGCTCAACTAGTACACCAAGACAAAAGCATTAGCTAACACAACATAAAAAAGTTACTATAGTTTAAAAACCTGAAATATTGAGTTACTACATATACAAAAACAACATATTTTATCCTGTGAAAGGTTATCCCATTTTTTTGAACTATAAACCTCTGCAGGCTTGTAACCAAATACAATATTGTCGTATTTTGGAAAACTGTGAGTGAGGTCTGCAACTGAAATGTTTCAAAATGGTGGGTGCATCTACATATAAGAAGCAGTCGAATGAGGCATCTACTGCATATGTATGGTTACTAGGGTGTTAATGGCAGTTGCTAAAAGTTTTCTTATAAAGCACTTTACGTAAGTGGTAAGGTTATGTGTAGACAATGTGCCAGTGTAATGTAGCTCTTTGTGAAATCAGACACTTAAATCAGTACACAAATGGGTTGTTATTTTTTACATCTTTTGGATGGCATGATTGTAATTAAATATGGTTTTGGATTGTATGTTCACTCTTCATATTTTTCTTTCTGAGTGACTCATGCGATCTAAATGCCAGCATTGCTTTCTGTAATTACCACCATGCCGATCCCAAATATGAATTACAATTTTATGATAGGATCTCCAGTTTGCATGAACTGTGTTTTGTTGCCAATGCAACACGAGAAGATAAAAGGCAATTTTTCATCCGTGATGATTTGCAGGGTTTGGATTTGAAAACAATATTGTGTTTCATTGACGACGATAATTTGATTTAGAGTAAAGAGTGAGCCACCCTGGTGAATCTTCATACTCTACATCATGATCTCTCATGCAATGTAAGAAAAGTAACAGCACATCTCTCCTCAACAAGCCAAATAATTTGGGGTATCACTTATGGACTCGAGCTATATTACAAGCACAAGTTTATTACTAAGAAATACATGTAACCTATATGTATACATAGATGCGTCATTCGACCGCCCCATATATGTAGATGTGTACACTATTGTAGAACAGTCCTGATGCAAACGTCACTCACAGCTTTTTACGATACATTGTGCACAGATCAGAAATGGGATAACTTTTCACAGGTGATAATGTGTAGTTTTGTATATGTATTAACTCAGTATTACAGATTTTTAAAAAAACAGTAACTTTTTAACGTTGTGTTGGGTAACACTTTTGTGCAAGCAGTTATAATGTTTGGGTCAACACAACAACATGAAACATTTCATCATCATAAATGCGTATTACTACGGTTGTGGGCGCACAGTCAGCTTGCTCTTGAGTGTTCACCCACCTGCTTGACAGGGTTGCCAGATTTGCGCAACAATCAAATCTATCCCAATGACACTTTCTCTTTACTTTTGTCATAAATAAAATATTATTACATTAGTATTAACATTAGTAAATGCGTTAGCTACCATGAACAATGAGTCTTTAGCATTTATTATTGTTTTGCAACTTTACCGTACAATAAAACACACTTTGTATTGTATTTATATAAAGGATTTTTTTGTGGTGTTTAACTTACATTTTGAATTTTAACTGCATCACATTTGTGTTTTATTGTTAACAAAAATGTCTGTAAAATTAACAGATAACGTCCTGGAAGAAAATTACCAGTATATCTTCAGTATTTTTAACAGTGTTAGTTCATTGTGCATTAAAAAAATGGTGTAGTTATTAGGGGTGCACCGATAGGATTTTTTGTTTGGCCGATACCTATTTAAACAGACAACTTCAGGCCGATACCGATATTAAACACTTGTATACAATAGTATACAGTTGGTCTATTAGCTGTCGTGATTTCGGTCTTACCGGCCGCTTTGTCTTTGTTTCCTTATGTATTGTGTTTTGACAGCTTCACACGTGCGCGCCTCCTACCTGGTGATCTCATTATCGCTGACTCTTCTCACCGGCGTCACACACCTGATTCTCATTTTTGCCCATTTCGGTTTAATTTAAATTCCCCTTGTTTCCTTAGCTCTTTGCAAGTTCGTCTCAGTATGTTCATGCCCATCTAGCTCTGTCTAGTTCATGTCAAGTCGTGTCTTTAGTTTAGCTAATATAATCCGTGCTCTCTGCTGCCTTTATTCTCCCAGATCCCCTGTTCAGCTGCACACTGCCCTAAGGATTGGCTTCCAGTCTTCACCCACCATCTGCTGGATTTTCTCACGTCTCTGCTCACTCGCTCGGTTGGAGTGGCTACGGCCGAGCTTGCGTCTCTTCCGTTAAAGGGTCCCCTTGAGCGCTGACTTCATCGGAGCGCTGTCCAGCGTTTACACCTGCTGAAGCACCATCTGCCTTTACCTCTCTCTCTCTGTGTGTTCGCCAGGATTCCTTGTCAGAGGCCTTCGGATGAACAGTGGATGTCCTACGGCTCGTGCTGTGTTTCCCACTACTTTTCCCGAAGGGATTTCGGCAGTGGACTGCCGCTCTAGTGTTGTCTCATACATTTCTGGATCTAGTGTTTTCTCCTCTCCGCACCATTCACACGAGGACACCGAGTGTTATCTCTTATACATATTGACTGTCTATTAGTGTTTTCTCATTATTTAATCTGAAGTCATCAAGTGTTCTCTCTTAAACATATTCTGTGAATAAACACCTCTGCGCTCGGATTATGTGTTCTGTCGTACGTAACAGGACGAACTTGCCAAGACATGGATCCCGCGGAGGTTGACGCACTCCGATCGGCGCTCGCCCAGCAGGGGTCTTGGTTAGGCCAACATTCTGCCCGTCTCTCCTCCACGTCTCAGGAAGTTGAGGATTTATCCTCCCGTGTGGCGGACCTCTCCTCACGTGTCGACCAAGTTCGTCTAGAAGCCTCTCCTCCCCGGCACTTTTCCGCCTAAGGGAAGACTTTATTCCTTATCGGGTCCTGAGAGAGAGGCTATGGACCAGTATATTAATGATGCCCTGCGTGCCAGTCTCATCCGTCCCTCCACCTCGCCCGCAGGGGCGGGGTTTTTCTTGTTGAGAAGAAGGACGGCTCCCTGCGTCCTTGTATTGACTACAGGAGCATGAATGACATTACTGTTAAGAATAGGTACCTCCTTCCTTTAATGTCTACGGCTTTTGAGCTTCTGCAGGGAGCGCAGTTCTTTACCATGTTGGATTTGCGCAATGCCTATCATCTGGTGCGCATAAGAGAGGGAGATGAATGGAAGACAGCCTTTAACACCCCTACCAGTCACTTTGAGTACTGCGTTCTGCCGTTCGGGCTTTGTAACGCTCCCTCTGTCTTCCAGACTCTGGTCAATGATGTGCTGAGAGACATGATTAACAAGTTTGTCTTTGTGTACATAGATGATATTCTCATCTTTTCTCCCTCTATGCAGGAACACACTCAGCATGTCCGCCAAGTCTTACGCCGGTTGTTAGAGAACAAGCTTTATGTGAAGGCGGAGAAGTGCGAATTCCATCGTAGGTCAGTTTCGTTCCTGGGTTTTGTTGTTGCCGCAGGTGAGATCCGTCCCGACCCAGCCAAGATTAAAGCGTTTGCCGAATGGCCAGTCCCCGACTCCCATAAGGATTTATTAAGGTTTCTGGGTTTCGCCAATTTTTACCGGCGATTTATCAGAAATTATGGTCAGGTAGCTCAGCCTCTTACTGCTCTCACCTCCACTAAGAAGAGGTTTATCTGGAATTCTAGTGCTCAGGAGGCCTCTGATAATTTAAAGTCCCGGTTTATCTCTGCTCCTGTTCTCTCTATTCCAGATCCTGCTGCTCAATTTATTGTGGAGGTGGATGCTTCGGATGTCGGGGTAGGCGCCGTTTTGTCTCAGAGGTCTGCTAAGGATGGCAAGGTGCATCCCTGTGCCTTTTTCTCCCATCGGTTAAATCCTGCAGAACGAAATTATGACATAGGTAATCGGGAGCTGCTTGCGGTCAGACTGGCTTTGGGTGAGTGGCGTCACTGGTTAGAGGGGACCTCGGAGCCCTTCCTGGTCTGGACGGATCATAAGAACCTGGAATACATCCGTTCAGCCAGGAGGTTATCTTCTCGTCAGGCTCGTTGGGCGCTCTTCTTTGACAGATTTAACTTCACCCTCTCGTACCGGCCCGGTTCTAAGAATACGAAACCCGATGCTCTCTCTCGTTTGTTTGAAAGTCCCGGTTCCGCTGGGGACGAAACCATCCTCCCTGAGGGGCGGTTGGTGGATGTCCTGCACTGGGGATTAGAACAACAGGTGAGATGGCCCGGCCGGGAGGGGGAAGTGCCAGATGGGTGCCCAGCGGGTCGATTGTGGGGTCCGGTTTCTCTTCGCTCCGAGGTCATCCGGTGGGGTCACGAGTCCAAGTTTGTTTGCCATCCGGGGGTTCGGAGAACGTTGGCTACAGTGCGTCAGCGTTTCTGGTGGCCCTCTATGGGTCCCGATGTCAGACAGTTTGTGTTAGCCTGTCAGGTTTGTGCCCGTAATAAGGCCTCTCATCAAGCCCCTATTGGTCTGTTTAAACCTTTACCCATCCCCTCTCACCCTTGGTCTCATATCGCCATTGATTTTGTGACCAATTTGCCTAGTTCTAAGGGAAACACTGTAGTTTTGACCATTGTGGACCGCTTCTCCAAGGCGGCTCATTTTGTCCCTTTGCCCAAGCTTCCCACTGCCAAGGAAGCAGCCCAGGTAATGATCGAACACGTCTTTCTCTTACATGGTCTGTTCACAGACGTAGTTTCAGATAGGGGTCCTCAATTTATTTCTCGTTTCTGGCAGGAATTCTGTTGACAAATTGGCTCCACAGCCAGCTTGTCTTCGGGTGTATCACCCTCAGACCAACGGGCAATGTGAACGGGCTAACCAAGATTTAGGTAGAGCTCAATATCCGAGCTCCTAGTGCCAACAGCTACCCTGGGTCGAATACGCCCATAATTCTCTCCCCATGTCTTCTCTGAATATGTCCACTTTTGAGGCATCCATGGGGTTTCAGCCTCCTTTATTCCCGTCCCAAGAACCTGATGCGGTGGTTCCGACTGCGCTAGCTTTCGTCCGTCGTTGCAAACGCACCTGGAGGAAGGCTAGATTTACATTACGTCAGGTTTCCAGACGAACCAAAGCCGAGGCCAACCGTCACCGTAGACCCGCGCCCCGTTTTATCTGTGGGCAGAAAGTATAGCTTTTGTCCAAGGATTTACCTCTCCGTGAGCCCTCTTGCAAGCTGGCTCCACGATTCCTTGGGCCATACAGCATAGTAAAGGTTATTAATCCGGTGACAGTTCGGCTCAGATTGCCCCCAGCACTCGGTCGGGATCATCCGGCTTTTCATGTTTCCAAGCTTAAACCGGTTTATTTTTCCCACCTTAACCCTGTTTCCTCTGCCCCCTCCCACCCCTTAGCTTGTAGATGGCGCCCCCGACTATACTGTTAAGTCCCTACTAGATGTGCGTCGCCGGGGCAGGGGGTTTCAATATCTTGTAGACTGGGAGGGCTATGGTCCGGAGGAGAGGTGTTGGGTACCGGCCCGGGACATCCTGGACCCTGGGCTGATCGAGGACCTCCGCCGGCGACGGGGTGAGCCTCCTCATGGACCGCCCGGTGGCGGTCGTGGGGGGGAGTCCTGTCGTGATTTCGGTCTTACTGGCCGCTTTGTCTTTGTTTCCTTATGTGTTGTGTTTTGTTTTGACAGCCCCACACGTGCGCGCCTCCCACCTGGTGATCTCATTATCGCTGACTCTTCTCACCGGCGTCACACACCTGATTCTCATTTTTGCCCATTTCGGTTTGATTTAAATTCCCCTTGTTTCCTTAGCTCTTTGCAAGTTCGTCTCAGTATGTTCATGCCCATCTAGCTCTGTCTAGTGCATGTCAAGTCGTGTCTTTAGTTTAGCTAATATAATCCGTGCTCTCTGCTGCCTTTATTCTCCCAGATCCCCTGTTCAGCTGCACACTTCCCTAAGGATTGGCTTCCAGTCTTCGCCCACCATCTGCTTGATTTTCTCACGTCTCTGCTCGCTCGCTCGCTCGGAGTGGCTACGGCCGAGCTTGCGTCTCTCCTGTTAAAGGGTCCCCCTGAGCGCTGACTTCATCGGAGCGCTGTCCAGCGTTTACACCTGCTGAAGCACCATCTGCCTTTACCTCTCTCTCTCTGTGTGTTCGCCAGGATTCCTTGTCAGAGGCATTCGGATGAACAGTGGATGTCCTACGGCTCGTGCTGTGTTTCCCACTACTTTTC
Source organism: Paramisgurnus dabryanus (assembly GCF_030506205.2). NCBI lineage: Eukaryota > Metazoa > Chordata > Actinopteri > Cypriniformes > Cobitidae > Paramisgurnus > Paramisgurnus dabryanus. The sequence continues at coordinate 8,497,029 of NC_133338.1, read as the reverse complement.
CCGAAGGGATTTCGGCAATGGACTGCCGCTCTAGTGTTGTCTCATACATTTCTGGATCTAGTGTTTTTTCCTCTCCGCACCATTCACACGAGGACACTGAGTGTTATCTCTTATACATATTGACTGTCTATTAGTGTTTTCTCATTATTTAAACTGAAGTCATCAAGTGTTCTCTCTTAAACATATTCTGTGAATAAACACCTCTGCGCTGGGATTCTGTGTTCTGTCGTACGTAACATTAGCTAGTTTATTTCTGCATCAAATTATTTTTACTGAACATGGATTGGATCTAATTAACATTCAACTGACCAACATAATAAGAGAGGCACAGATTAAGCTAAAACAAATATAATAAGACAGCATGACAACCTTCAAAGGTGGTTTTTGCTATTCAGCAACATAAACTCATTTTTTACATATAATGGATTTCTTTATGGCAGTTAATTAATAAACAATCGGTATCAGCCTTTTTCATGCAATTGCCAATATGCCGATGGTTTCAAATTCATTAAAAAATCGGCCGATAAATATCGCTGGCCGATACATCGGTTCATCACTAGTAGTTATGCAGCTGTTTGCCAGTAACTTACTGTAGATTTAAATTAATGTTATTTACTCTCAACAGTTTGTTCAAAGTTAAATGAACATTAAAGTCTTTGTCTTACAGAATTAAACTATAAAATAACAGCATCATGCAAAGCATTCTGAGAATCAGAAATTTTCAGTTTTTCCTTCAGATTTTGGTTCCCAGAATGCTTTGCACGAGGCTGTTATTTTATTCTGTAAAGATAAAGACTTGTTAATGTTTAATGTTCATTTAACTTTGAACAAACTGTTGCCAGTAAATAACATACATTTAAATTAACAGCTGCCAGTATTACAGACATTTTTTACAGTATAATGTTACTGGTTACACATTTAGAATTTTATAAATGTATTAGCAAATGAACCAAGATTAATAAATGCTGTAGAAGTACTGTTTATTGTTGGTTCATGTTAACAATTACAACCTTATGGTAAATGTTACCCAGCCATTCTGAGGTTTTACTGTGTAAGCAGATGCAAGGGGCAAATGGGAGATATTCAATTTCACAATCAGATACAAATCACATCTTCATCTCATACCATCCCGCTGCTTTCCTGTAATTGGAATTAACGATGATTTGGTGTTTCACAATAAATTCCACAAAGCACTGATATTTTCTATGTACTTTACAATCTCGTTCACAGTAAGGATTTTAAAGGAAACTTTGTGGTTTGAATCCTTTTAGAAAGCATCCATAGATCCTTGTGTCTAAGTTTTAGGGCTCATATGATAAACATTTAAAACTCTCAAACACATGTGACATCATGATATATATCCCATATGTGTGTGGCAGGGAGTGGTGTACTGTATCTGTGTTTGCCTGTGTGTAGGTGTGTGTACCTGTAACCTAGGTGTTTTCTTACATTGATGTGAAAAACTCTAGACAGGCGTTGCCTACAGTATATAAACAATGCTGTGTCAAAGCCATAACCACAACATCTACAGCATCATACACAATACAACAGTCACAGATCCCTATTGTGCTCGAAAACTTTTGTTTCACTTATATACGAGTCTGAATGAGTTTTGCAAAGATTCAGTAGAACAAATTAGCCTTTTCATGGGTCTGCTTTGTTGTATATGCCGACTCTAAGTATGCCAAACTATGTTTACTAGTCATTTAATATGGCACAAAAATACATTTCTCTGGCCAGTTTTAAATAGTATAAATACATTTTGTAGAAAGTAAAGTTTTTTTAGAAATATTTCTAATTTTAAAAATCCTATACGGAATAAAAAATATTTTTCATGATCAAAATATATTTTGCTCCCGTCTTTTAACGGGAAACTCAACTAGATACATGTGCACGAAATGTGATGCACCAAATACTGCTCGTTTGTAATTGGGTTAAAGGCGGAGTGCACAATGTTTGAAAGCCAATGTTGATATTTAAAAATCACCTAAACATACACGCCCCACCCCGATAGAATCTGGATCTTTTGATAGACCCGCCCCACACATACGCAACCCCGGCAAGGATTTCAGTTAGTAGACACGCCGCTTACTGCTGATTGGCTACAAGTGTGTTTTGGTAGTCGGCCCGACTCCCTTTTCCAAAGTGTTTTTCAAACATTGTGCACTCCGCCTTTAATTCACTCAAATCTAAACAACAAATTAAAAACATGTGCGGAATAGTTGTGGCAAGTTGAAAAGAGCCAGGGGAAAAATCGTCATATGACAAAGTCGGGGGGACATGGCCCCTGTGTCCCCCGCTCATGGTATCTGCCCATATAGATAGCATCTAATTACTATTTACGCTTATTGCTAATTTGATAATTTTATTTATTAAATCAAACTTATTTTTACCTACTATAAATAGCATATCACTAAGAAAATTCTGACATGGACAATTAGTTTAAATAGAAAATATTTCTATATTTTTCCTTAGTGTAAATAGTATCCAACACTCATCTGCAACTATAATGTGATATGTTTTATCTTAACTCTGGGGCTTTTCTTAGCAACAATTATCATTTTGGGAAGACTATTTCTTTAAGTGAGATTCATTTGAATATTTGAGACATATTATATAAAATTCAAAGTGTTCCTTCCAGTATATTTATCAAATGAAAAATAGAAAAAAAATCTCCACTATCCTGAAAGTATACTGTGTGACTAACAGGTGGTTGAAAGCAGTCCAGATTTGCCTACCGCCCTGAGAACTGATATGATCACAACCGTCACTGGCCACAAATGTAATCTGACATGAAGAACAGCCGCAAACTCACCGGAATGATCGCGCCGCACACACCGATGGGCTCGTGTTTGGTGAAACACACAAAGTTTTCATCTGTTAGGAAGAGAAACAAGAGAAATGAGGACGTAAAGAGGCACTAAAGTTAATAACACACTAAAGCTCCCCTTTGATATACACTCATTGTTTCCTCTGGAAGCTCTTGGATGTGGCCACCAAAAACCAAACATGAAAGACAAAGATGGAGAAAAAACACAGAGCGATGGTTTCAAGGGCCCACACAAAGCTGTGGTCAGGAAGAGTGTATATGTTCTGCTGTTTTTTCATCTTCTTTCACTGGAGACACATTGAAATGAGAGAGGGATGAGGTGTGTGAGAAGTCTGGGCAGCAGTTCAAACCCGGTGCAGATCTGCTCTTGGCTTGGGTGCACACCTTTGTTCACTCTTAGAGGTCTGATTCTCTTTTTGCTTTTTCTCCCAGGAGTCAGATAACCAGCCAGGGGTAATGTAAGGTAGCAATGCTGTTTTATCACATCTCTTCGCACTTGAACCTTTCCGATGGAAAATGCCACTGAGATTGGGCGATTTACCACTTCCTTGTTCTAATGTGTATCCAGTTGCCTTGCTATGTAATTGCACAACGACTGATTATTAAAGAACATTTTTTTACTTTGTCATTATTTGCTCAGCCGTGTGTTGCTCCATCTGTCAAACTCCTAAAAGAACTATTAAAAAAGTCCACATGTGATATATTCCAAGTCTTATGATAGATTTGTGAAAGTAACAGACTGAAACTTTTGGGCATTTTCAATCAGATTTAAAATGCAATAGGTTCAAGTGTGTCTGAGGTAAAATGTCATGCATAGTATAGTATAGTATAGTATAGCAAAGAATAGTACCGCAGTAAGGTATAGTACAGTGTTTCTCAAACAGGGGGCTGGGACCCTAAGGGGGGCATCAACATTTCCAAGGGGGCCTCAAAATGACTAAAATTATTTAAAATACATGTATTAGAAAAGGCAAAAAATCAACACTTGTTTGGTTATTCTTTGTATTTTTTGGGGTATAAATTGTAATTGTAATTCAGATATTGTTGTGGCCAATAGAACGGCGGTAAAAAAGGATCAGAACCAGTGGCGTAGCATCTGGGCATGCAGAGTATGCATGTGCAAATGGGCCCGGGCCAATAGGGGGCCCGGCCCTGGGCCCGGCTTTTAATAATTTTTTTTGTTTCAATTTAATTTTTATTTGTGACCGAAATAAATATATTTTGTATGCATATCATGTGTAGTGATTTCAAATTTCTCTATAATGTCTCATTTCTCCGTCATTTCTTGTTTGGGTTTATTTATTTTTTTTTGCACTCCGCGGCTGCCGCAAACAACTACGCCATCATTTTTTTACATGACGCATCGCCGCGCCAAAACAAAAAAAAGGAAACACAGTGAGAGGTTACTATAGCGGCTATCTACATGAACATTAAGGATGGACAAATATAAACAAAAAAATGGGGCCTTAAAGAGAAAAGAAAAGGCGGAGAAGTTAGTCATGAGTCAAAAACTACTCAAAACATTTTGTTTTTCTTTATTTAAATCTACCCTTTAAAGTAAAAAAGTTAAGTAAAAATATTTAACTACCTTATTAAAGGTATATGTTGTTAACAGACCTCCGCGCCACAGTTAACAGTGCCAACGGGCAAGGTCAATGGTTTCCTCAAAGAACCATTCAGTAAAACTGAACCATTTCTTTCATAGCTTTTTATAACCTAAAGAATCTTTATTCACTCCAAAAAAGCTTTTGTGAAACAGAAAGGTTTTTCAGATGTTTAAAGTTCTTTATGCAAACATTTAGCCAAAAATGGTTCTTCTCTGGCATTACTTAGCACCTTTAAAATATTAACAGGGAGATATACTGATTAATTTAAAATGCAATGGTCTATTATTACCTTATTTGAAAGAGTCATGAATAATAATGTTTAGCTCTGCTCTGATTGGCTGTTTTACAGAGCAGCTCCTTTCAGTAGCTCTGTCTGTGTGTAAACGAACCTTTTGTTTGAGACGAAGATATGGAATTTGAGGAATAACCAATTATAAGGAGACTGGAAATGGAAATTTCTAAGTGGAAAGTTTTTTTTTTCAGCCTAAACGCTAGCATATAGCATTAACTAGCAGTCACAACTTTGTTTTTAGGATTACCATGTACAGAACTTTATTCGCGCGTGAAAGCCGCATGTGAAATTCTAGTTAGTCGAGAAATTCACGCGGAAATTTGCGTCATGGGAGGGGCTTCTGCGACTCTGCGGAGACTCTGCTACTCCGCTCACTTCCTGTAATCACGTCACTACTACAGCAAGATTCTGATTGGTTAATGCGGCGCGGAAATACGCCGAAGTTCAGATTTTTCCACTAGCGCACTTCCCGTGGCAACGCTCAATTCGCGTGGAACGTGCGGCAGAATAATAATCTGCTTTACCATGTAAATCACCCGCGCTTGCCGCCTCTACCGTGGCTGGTGTAAACGCAGCATTATTATTCATCTATGCCTATGTAATTACAGTTTTACATTCTACGGCACCTTTAGGTGAAAAAAATCCAACAAGATATTTACTTATAATGTAACTATTAAAGTTAAATGTACTAATAATATTAGTCAATATTTGTGTTTTTCACTTTTTAGAGTATACCCAAATGTTATGTTATTTTTAACCCAGCATTGGGTCAAGAAATAGACAAACATGGCCATTGGGTTAAAGTAACCAATAAAATGTTTATATTTGACCCAACAATAATTTAAAACAATCCAGCATTTTGAAAATAAACAACCCAGCGTAGGTTAGATTACAACCCAACACAATGGGTTCATCCCTTTTTGACCCAATGCTTGGTTGAAAATAACTCAGCATTTGTACAGTGTATTGAAAATGCTAGCTAAACAATATGTAAAACCAGACTAAACTCTTGACACAAGGAATTGCGTTACTTATGAGGTTTCCTTCCTGTGTCACAGCGTGGATTTACTTTGGGTACTCCGGTTTCCTCACACAGTCCAAAGACATGCAGGTTAGGTGAATTTTAGATGCCAAATTATCATTCTTCAATTTGTGTATAGATTAACCGGTTCTAACCTTAAATATAGCCATAGATGCTGAAATAGTATAAAAAAAAAATAATCGAACAAACTAATGAGGTTTCATGTGCTGCAATAGAAACAGCTGCTTACTTAATATTAACAAAGAAAGCAGCCTACTTGGTTCAACCTAATAAGACTTTCAAAGCCATTATCTAACACTCTACAACCGAAGTACAAACTGCATGAAACTCCCACGCACATACATGACATTTCATATGTCATCTATGGATGGATACGGCAGAGCCACGCCTGTTAATCTACTAAGCTGGCTTCTCGGAGACATGACCTTCTCGTGTTTCCCCACACTACAGTGTGTCGGGGTGATTACAGACTTTACGACTCCCTTACACAAAGCTCATCTCTGACTAGGATCAGCCAACGGCCCTTTCTAACTGATCCGACAGTGCCGCTTATCAAAGGTTATATTTTCATGGCTAGGGAGTGGTCGCAGGCGAGAGAGTTGAATCCATACAATCCAAATCTCGCCAACAAACATCTGGAGTTGTGTCCTAACCAGGCAGGGCATGGCAAATAGCTGAGGCTGGTAGTTTGGACCAATCAGATTTCATTGTGGGCGGGGCCACCCAGTATTATGTTGTAGAAACACAAACCGATCCACCAACAGAATAAAAATTTTCCATTTTGTCTGGTTTTGAAAAACTTGGATAGACATGGAAAACTACCTTATGCATAATTCGGATTGTGTGATGTAATAGACAGCCACCTTTGACTGTGGAAAGTGGAAATGTCAAGTTGGTCAGATTGTTATTATAATTGATATTGACATTCCTATTGAATTTGGCTAACCCAATAAGGATAAATGAACCATAAATGTCACATTTTTCCAAATAAACACTCAAGTTCGTCAGTGGGTGGTTGACGTATCCTAATTGGCAACCATTATTAATGTGAAAATTCAAAGCCGGTTGAGTCACGGACCATGTTCCAGGCCTTTAAAGAGCGAGATATTCAATCTGAGTGCTGATCCCCTGATCTCCAGCTCATCTGCAGCACCATCGGTCGCACCTCAGCGATTAGGATCAGAGCGTCTTCCTTTTCTTTTGTGTGCCAGTGGCTTTCGTCTTTTAACACTTTATTTGAATCTAATCAGGGGGAAAGAAGGGAAGCATGTTTTGTCTATTGAGTCTCCTGGAGTGGATGGAATGCTGGGGGAGAGGAAGAATTAGAAGGGGGATGACAAACCTCCCAGGGATCAAGAAACCCATCAACACTTTTATACTCATTAACTCATCTCGAGTGGGAAGAGGACGATGGCTTGGTCATGTAAACAGGACTGTAATTCAAAATTTAATGTCAAATTAAGATCCTTGCACACTGAAGTCTGAAATTTTTGTATGTGTTTTTACGCATGTGTCACACACAAAAATCAGAAAGAGTCTGATAGGTATTAATTATTCGTTTGCAGAAAATGTGCAAAACAAAATACAAAATCAAGTCTTCATAATGTTAGCACTAGTGCACAAGCTATTGTTTAGCTAACTGAAGCACAATACTGTATAATCTTTCGTACATCCTTGTTTTGAAATCCATACCATCCAGTTTTTCAAGCTGTTAGGCAATCATCTACCACAATCTCTTTTTATTGTCTTTATATTCTGCACTTTGTTTGTCATACAGTGTTCAGTGCCGTACGTTTTTACGGTGAATTGTCAAAACACCTAAAAAAAGATGCTTGCTACAGATGCGAAAAATACAGAAAATTTAATTCAATCCGAATTTTAAACGACAAATGTTTCGGAGGCAGCGTGTAAACGTGATTGACACAAAGTGAGGTCGTATTATTTTTACGTGCGAAAATTTCGGACAAGAATTATGTAGGAGACGAGAAAACTTCTTCAGTCAATTCATAGTCTGATAACTACTGAATAAGTAAGGAATAACTGAAGACCGGCCATTGAATTATAAGAAAACAATGCACACCCAACCCAGCTAACACACAACGTAATTTATTGGCCATTGTTTGTAATTTCATGACTTACCAGCTGGAAACGTTACTGTTACATCCTCGGGAGGTAATTTCAATACCATAACAGTACAAGTACGGTCTCCTAACGTCGCAAGATAACCAAGTACGTTCCAGTTACGTAATACATTCGTACTATTTTGGTAATTTTTATAACTTACTGGCAATGTAACTCTTACGTCCCACGGAGCTAATTTCATTACCATTACAATTAAAGAAACATTCATTTTCCATTTAGGTTAGCTTGTTAAAACTTTTCAGTCTCAAAGTTTCCCTTACAGCACGGCATCTGACAGGACCGGTCATTTCTCTGAGACCCAAACACAAAACTTACCAACACAAAACTTTTAATCCATTACGTTGTCACGACGTGCCCACGACAGGCAAATTACGTTGCGAAGTTACATCGAGGCGACGTAAGTTTGGTCATCATAAAGTTACGCATTTGTGATAGCTGGGAAGGTGGTATTGCGTTGTGCCGTTACACCGCAGGTATGCATTATTTTCAAATAATTCAATGGCCCGTCATCAATTATTCCTATTATACCATGGTTACCACAAACATTGCTCTGGTGGTTAATTTTAAGACATTTAAATAGTTAGGTGTGTGGTTTACAGAAAAATAATCAACACCCACGGAACATTTCTCAGCCAATCAGAACACAGCATTCAACAGCCGAGTGGTATAACTTTAATAATGCATTTCAAATTTTAGTATGAATAAAAAAATTACGAACCCTTTTCTGTGTATACCTGTGTTAGACTTTATGAGGCTAGTTCTAGTGCACCTTATGTATTGCTATTCTTTTGTTGCTCTAATTTCTTCTATTGTTACCTCATTTGTAAGTCGCTTTGGGAAAAAAGCGTTTGCTAAATGACTAAATGTAAAAATGTAAATGAATTACCTGTAAATCAGAAACAATACATTATATTAGAGGGGACATTTCGCAAGACTTTTTAAGATTTCAAATAAATCCCACAGTACATATGTGAAGTTTTAGCTCAAAATATCACATAGATAATTTATTATAACATGTTAAAATTGTCACTTTGTAGGTGTGTGCAAACTGGATGTGCTGTTTTGGATGTGTCCTTTCACATGCAAATGAGCTGATCTCTGTACTAAATGGCAGTGACTTGGTTTGAAAGTGCGGGATTATCCCCTTCTGACATCACCAGGGGAGCCAAATTTCAATGACCTTGATTTTTTGGCATGCTTATGGAGAATGGTTTACCATAACTAAGTTACTGGGTTGTTCTTATTCAAATTTTCTAGGTTGACAAAAGCACTGTAGACCCAATTATTGCACTTAAACATGGAAAAAGTCAAATTTTTATGGTATGTCCCCTTTAATAATCAATATTTGAGGCCACTTGAAAGATGTGTATTTAATTCAGATGCAGTTCATTGCATGTAGTACTTTAAATTGTTGAAAAAACATTTACTGTATTTTAGAGGAGTCAAACAACTTGAAGCAGGTTTACAAGATGGAAACCTAAAACTCACGTTGGACAATGAAATTATTCTGTTTTACAATAAATTCCTCTTATTGTCATTTTGATTAAACTTTCAGTTTAACCTCCGGTGGGGCTTTAAAGTTTTGAAGATTTGAGTTTTGTCTGATGCTTTTTACACAACATCCAATTATTGTACGAAACAGTTTAGCATGTGATTGAAAACACAAGTGACAAAGTAACACTTCAAAAAATGATGGGAAAAACATGGTTGTGGAGATGACGTCACACACATTGCTATGACTCAGTTGCACTTGGCATCGTTTGCACGAATACTCACCGACTGGCAAGGTTTTCCCGTGAATCTTGTCTGTCCAACCAGCGTAATATCTCAAGGTTTTAATGCTGCCATCCAGATCGACAAAGAAAGCATGCAGGAACGGCTTGCCAGTGTCCATTGACTCTAGAGTCTAGAAACGAAGAGGTACAGTAATCGGTTTAATTGCTGCAAACCAATTCTAGGAATGTAAAAGCATAAAGTTATCATTTTTATTAGAAATCTGTTTCGAATAGGCATTTTTATTGGGCTTTTTCATTTCGAGAGCTTCAAATTTGCTACAAAACAACTGTTTTAATGCACGTCGAAGGATGCCAAGAATTTCATGCGCATTGGGAGTTTGCAGGTCCAAAAATTAAACAATAACAAAAATAATAAATTCTGCGGCCTTCTAATAATGAAAATAATGAGGGAATGGGAAACACAATGTGGAGGTGGCTAGGACCATGACTGCGGTCATTGGCAGAATTCTGACCCATGAGATTTACCGAGCTTTAATATGGGAGGCTAGCCATCAGTGCTGTAATGAATTGTTTATTATGTACGTTTCCAAATAACATATTGTGCTACTCAAAATAAGATTACAGTACAAAAGCACGATCAGTTTAATAGCTGCATCATTTAATACGGTAACTAAAGCTACTAACAGACCCAAAATGATCGAAATGGATCGCAGGGTGTGCTTTCCTTTTCCCTGTTTAACTTAAACCCTTAAACGTTTCAAAAGAATCTCAAACAATCAAAAATTGTGACAAATACATGTGTGTTACATTTTATCGGTCTCATTCGCTCAGCGTCCTTCTGTAAACGGTTCTGTAAATGACTTAATAAAGATGAGGGGAATAGATCACTTTTACTGCTTTATCCCCAAATCTGTTCTTTATTTCCCTACGCAGAGCTCAAGAGTTATTGAAATTAGCTATACCCCAGTGCTGAATCGTAAGGACATGTTTGCAATTAGCAATCACATGCAATCTAAAAACATTACTTCACTCACATCTGTACAATTTCTTTCACGAATGTGGCCACTGATATGATCTGGCAGTAGAACGGGGTGAAAACAAACAAGGTTTTCATTACAATGTAGCATTGTACAACTAAATAAAAACTACTCTTGAACAATACTGGATCACTTTTCAAAAGCAATAATTATTTGCAGCATTATAAAATAAAGTCTTATCAATTGAAACCCTAAAGTAAAAGCGCAGCGTCAATGCGAACACCTGCAGCAGCGTCTGACGGACGCGCTCCGACAGGCGTGACAACCAATCTACTACAGTGCAAGAGTGCAACCAGCACTATGCATGCTACCATTATTTTCAACAACACTCATTTCAATCAAATAGAAATTTATTTTGGATAGATTAGTTGATATATGTGTCTATATCCACCATAGCCATCTCCACCAAAAAGTTACAAAGCTAAATATGCCAATTATTATGTTTTATGTAATGATAAATTTGATTTGTAAGTTCCCAAATGGTTGACATGGTATATAATTATGGCTAATAAATGATTAACACAAACTGGTGTCTGATAATTTGCAGTATATATTATATTAATAAAAATGGCTTTATAATGCTCAATCGTTTTAATTATATATTACATCCACAAAAAACATCATTTTTTAATTTCTGATTCATCAAACTTTTCCGAACATTTTCCGTATTGCCAACTTTATTAAGATATTTCTCCCTGTTTTCCTTACAGGAATAAATAGATAATTAGGATTTATTTTCTCACATCTACAAACCTACATAACATTAAATAATGACCGTAAAGCTACTTGTTAAGGGATTGGTAACAAGATAATTTGCATCACCCTAAAAGCAAAAAAGTTGCACTGTTATGCAAATGAGCAGATATGAGATGTGGTAAGAACCAATGGAAATCACTTATCAATTCATTGGGCAAGTGAAAACGCCCACTAACAAACAGAACCCTCATAAACTCCCTAATTATAATTAATGCAGCTAATTTGTTTAAATAGATCAGAAGATGACTTACTGCGAGCAGACAGCGCTCTCTCTCCAGCAGATCTGCCAGTCTGTTCAGTAACTCGCCCCGACTCGACGCATCCATCTGCCGCCACACAGAGCCCCTCTGCCCGGCTGATCTGGCAGCTTCCACAGCTTTATCTACATCAACCTGAAATATCAAAACATTCACATTAAAACACTGTCAATTTCACAATTACTCAATAATCTCAATTAAACTCCACTTATATCAAAGATTGATATCACTAATCATAAATTATGGCAGATTTTTATTATTCTTATTTTCTACACAATATAATAAATTTATGAATACTGAAGTATTAAAAATACCCACATAAAATTACAGTAGTATACTTTAGTATTTGCTATACACTGTAAAAAAGTTGGTTCAACTTAAAAAGTTACTTCAATTGGTTACACCTAAAAATGTAAACTTAAAGTGAAAATTTAAGTTGAATAAACTTTTTTAGGTGTTACCAATTGAAGTAACTTTTTAAGTTAAAACAACTTTTTTTACTTTTTACAGTGTAGTACACTAAAGTAAAATTTAGAAACCTTACAATAGTAAATTTTAAAGTACACTGCAGTATTTTCTAGTTTATCATTTCACTACAGTTAATACAACGGAATACTGCACTGTAAAAAATACTTTGCTGCCTTAAATTTTTTTGTTGAATCAACTCGGATTTACAAGTCATTTCAACTTACTATTATTTATCTTGACTAGAGATGAGTTGTTATAACTACAGGTGAGTTGTTATAACTTAATAAATTAAATAAATTTAAGTTGACTTTTCTCAACTAATTTCTGTTGACATGACTTGTAAATCTGAGTTGATTTAACAAAAAAATTTAGGGCAGCAAAGTTTTTTTTACAGTGTGTACATTAATAAGTAGTAATTACTACAATATACTACAGTTTACTATATAAATACCAATGTATTCTGCATTATTTTTTATGTGCGATAAAAAATATGAATACAAAAATATGAATACAATTATCCTATATAAATATTGAATATTAAAAAAACGAACAATGAAAGTTAAATTTGATTATTTAACCCATCAGCTTTTTAACTATTTAAATAAAATTTAAATCATATTTATACAATAAAATATAAATTAATAAGTATGCGTGCATGATCGTAATAAAGTAGAAATGAGTTATATAATGAATAAATTTATCTTACTTTGTCTGCCTCCTCAATGTCGCTGATTTTGACACCTGTTGCAGGGTTGAATGTAGGAAACGTCTTTCCTTTGACTGAGCTGTGCCATTCATTATTGAAAAAAATCTACAACATATACAGTCAAACTACAGTTTAATGGGTTTTTCTATACAGTGTCTTATTTTATAAAGATATGTCATTTATTAAGCACACCCTTAAAAGCAGGTTTAGTGGTGCAACACACTTTAAAAAGAAACAATTTCTATCTGTATAAGAATCTTGCATTCTTTAAATATAGATTAAAAATGTTATTGATGCAATATTATCGGTTCTTCATATGGTTCTTTAAAGCACAAGTGCGTCTAAAGAACTTAAGAATAAAACATTTTCTGGACTGTTATCAACCTGTAATACTTACTAAACCTTAATAATTTATAAATATTTTTTTAAGAATAAAACAATATATTTTAAGCCCACTTACAAGCTATCATCACATGCACTACCTAAAAAAACTACTCTTACCTTAGTGTGTTTAATCTCTGGGTTTTTAACAGGTTGAGGCAGAGGTGGAGGGGCAACATTTCGAGAGCCCCCGTTCTCTATAGTTCCATTCTGTGCCATAGTAGTTGAAATTGTGAACGTGTACAGAAGTGATTGGAAAGATTACAGAACACTGTTCACTGCACATGATTCAACATCCAGCACTCTTTATAACAACTTTTAAAGGTCCTCCCCCTTTGGGCAAGTGTCTCTCCGCCCACTGTGACTCTCTTGGGCTGAGTACCACCTGCCAATGAATCTGTCTTTCAAATAAACAACATTTGCAGGTACGTAGTTGATCATTAAAACATTGTAGGAGATCAAACCATTTGGGACATTTTAAAGATAGCTCTGGTATCTTTTGCAATGTTAAAAACCCTTATGCAACTGTGCCCCCCCCAAAAAAAATTTGATTGGCTGTGTCTGTATGTCAGGCATTAGAAATAATGAGTGTAAAATAATTCACCAGCAATATTTACATTTTAACAAAGCGGCTTTGATCAGCTCGCGGAGGGATGGATTTGAAGCGACTGCGGGCCGAGCATCAGAAGGGCCAAGGTGTGATGAGTTCTGATGTTCATCGCAAAGTTGGTTTTTGCACCTGGGTCTTGTGAAGCTGAATGGAGTTGAATACATGCAAACAAATGCTTTTGTTTCGGCGGGACAAAGCCTTTCCCAGCTTCGTGCTCATACTCGGACACTGTTGCTATTGTTTCCCCTCCATTGCATCTTGTCACTCTTCTTGTCAAAGTTTAATTAGGACAACGAGCTCTTGCGGGGCCATTTCTCACTTCAGCAGCTTTCTAAACACCTCCTAATGAGCACAATGCTCACAGAGACCTAGGGAGGACGTACAGAAAGTAAAGCAGGAAAAGGAAAGCTGGAAAAGTTTGGTAGAGAAAATAAAAGGGGAAAGATGGGTTTCTGATGGGACAAATGTTTAGGTGCATCACACCACACCATAAAAGAAAAAAAAAAAGAAGTAAACTACCAAAATGTACAAGTACTGCTGTCTTTTTAATACAGGGTACTAAAAAATTCTACTTAAAAAACAATTTAGTGTACTTATCCGTGGTATTTTGAGGCACCATGAATGTGAACTAAAATGTACTTTAAAAATACTATCATTGCATTAAAAATATATTTAGTTACCACTTGTAGTAAACTTGAACCCATCTTTTACACAAAAATTACTACAAGTGGTACCTAATTTTTTTTTTTTTAAATAAATTTTTAGCACATTTTAGTTCATATTCATTATCTTAGTACTTAAGTAGAATTTTTGTATATTAATTACCAAATAAGTGCGCAAAAAGAGAGCAGTTCAAGAAGTGTTCTTCTTTTCCATCTGGCAAGGGTTATATGCTACAATGCCATAGAAAAAAAATTGCTTCTCCGAAGAACCTTTTTAGTTAAAGTGTAACTAAACCCCTGGTCAGAGCGTGACTCCACCCACTGGCAATATTTGAAAAATGCAAGAAAAGTGGGCAGATCCCAAGGAGATAGAGGGGACGAACTAAGTGTGTGGTGAGATCGTAACAAGGGCGTGGTGATTTTGAACCTGCTTACATCACGAGTCATTTTTTGGACCCACCATCCAATAGGAAAATTCAACTGCAGTAGCCACCGTTCAACCTGAAGAGGGCAGCACTTAGACGTTTTTACACTATTGTAGTATTGAAACACTTTACATCCAAATGTCAAAAAACTTACTAAAATCAATGAACAGCACTAATAAAGCTAAAAAAAAGTTGGTTTAGGGTTTAGTTACTCTTTAAGGAGCACCAATAACATTACTAAAAACAGTGTTATTTTGTATGGTGTAAAATAATGTGTTTGCGTGGTCTATGGTGCAAAAACAACATTATAAAACAGCCCTGCTTCTGGATCTTCATTCTGATTGGTTGAAATGCCTTATAAGCCGTGATAAAATACCTCAGTAACCCCACGGTTAAGAAACGCTTCTCTTTATTGTTCTTTAAAGGAGCATTTAAATGTTAATGTATATTTTAGCTGAATGTTGATTTATTAAAATAAACACCACAGTCTTTCATCATATTTTAATTTTGCTGTGCTGTGTTGCTTGGGAACTGCGCTCTGTTTCATTCACACTTGATTCTGAGGAACTACTTTGTTTGGCGGAAGAGTAATTTTTGTAACTTATTTGTGTTTTATTTTATGAAATCCTGCTATGCATATGAAGTAACCATTTTATAAAGACAATAAGCCCCGTGAAGCAGTGGTGTTACATTGCATTTTATAACAGGTAAGGGGGTTTTAGGCACTCCGCTTCAGGGATTTAAGGCACCCCTTAGCTGTTATAAAATAGACTGGTAACCCACGGCTTATTGTTTTATTATTTTCCACATACTGTACATTATTGTTGCTCCTCTATGCCCTGCATCCCTGAAATGCGTTAAATTTTCTACAAAGCTCATCATTCTGAAAAGCGCAGTTTCCTCCGTTTGGCCAGCTAACATGTACGTTGTGATTGGCTGAATACCTCTTTGGAATCTTTGGAAGAATATTCCCACTGCAGGAGTTAATAACGTCTTTTCTAGAAAAAACAAACAACAAGTGCTACTCTGCACTGCACTTAGACTGATCACGGAAAGTTGTTATTGTAACGAAAAATGTGATTAATTTATATGTGTCTATGGCACAAAAGTATTTTTTTTTCATGCCTTCAGCACAAATGTGTTTTTGTGCCATGGACATACTGTAAATAAATGATCACATTTTTTGTGACTATAACACGACTTGCTGTGAGATCATGTTGGTTTAATCACTTTAGCAGTAAGCAGTAAATTCTTTATGTAAACGTAGACTACTTACAGGCTGTGAATCAGAAGCAGGTGGAATTATGATAATGACCGTCATGTCCACTTAAACAGGCCAAGGAAGAAAACTGTTGTCCACAATCCTTGTTTTCATTGTAGCAGTGGTGGCCAGTGACCAGAGCTTTGAACCAGATTTTTTTCCCCAATTGGTACGTTCCAAACAGAAACAGTATTTTAACATTTCTGGTTTTCAGTTCAACCCTAAAATTGACGTTCCTGAACCGGTTAGAACAAAAAAATAAAGTTCCCGGTTAATAACGTTCCATGAATGTCAGCTGTGGGACATACAAATAAGTAGGCTGATCATTATGACATTAAACTTAAATTATTAGTCTAAATAATTTTCTCTATCTTGTCATTAAACATTTAAAAAGGATATATGATGAAAGCAGCATAACTGTAATTCTGACATGCCTACATTTGTTTTGGCATTATACATGAATTAAGACAAGGCAAATTTCTGCATTGTCGTTTACTGGCAAACAACGTTAACAAATTTTTTTATTAGAAAAAGAATACTGTGGTATTTCAAGATCATTTTGTTTGTTTGTGTCCTGTGAAGAACAGAAAGATTGTTTGCTTGCTTTTTAAAACGCGTCTCTCAAGGTATGCACTTTTGAGTGCACTTAAACACGCGCACACACACACAGACGGAGGATGAATTCCAAACGGTGCTTTGGGAAGAAGATGCAGCATAAACATTTTCTCCACATAAAGTGAAAATTACGTTGTTTTTCAGTGCTTTATTCGCCAAATGTATTTTAATTGACTACAGTATAAGACACAGTAGCACAACTCTCTCCCAAGTTTACACATCAAGAGTTCTGATCTTTGAAGGCCATAGGGATAATCACGTTGTGCATCTGTGCGTACAGAAATTGCTCACTTTAGCGCCTTTTGCAGTTAAATTGTTTAAAATCCCATAAGTGTTAACATTTGCAAGCCTTTGAAACACGTGCAAATCATAAATTTTCACACGATTTAAATTTGCGTACTAATCCGCGATTCGCAAGCGAGCCGAACCGTGGGTCGTGATCTGTAAGGATCAACTGCGATCCGTTACACCACTAATTAGTATTAAGAACAAACAAACATATACTTAGTAGCCTACAATATTTAACCTCTTATGATTGAGCATTGGAGACTTGGGCTTGAGTAGGCTAATTACTGGTGGCAAGCTTCTCATATCTCTCCAATAAGTCAACGACGACCGGAAGTGAGCTTCGACGAGTCATATTGCACAAAAATCTTGTCAAAGAATGAAAAAAATAATGGTATTAAATGGTTACCATTATTTTAAGTAAACAATTCTGTTCCAGAACATATCATTTTTTTTAAGTTTCTGGTTTCGTTTCTGTTCCTAGCAAAACATCAAAAGTTTCTGGTTTTCGTTCCGTGAACCGGTTCAAAGTCGTGCTGCTGACTTCTTTTATCCAGGGCGCACAATGCAAAGTGCGTCACAACATGATGTAGCCCGTCATGTGTGTGGTTCGTAATTTCAAAATATGTGTTCAGCGCGTAGAGTGAACCTGTGTGCATCACGTCTTGTCAAAATAAGTGCCTGCTGCAGACGCTTCTAAAGGGTTTATGTTAAAAGAGATGCTCGCGTTTGCCAGATACTCGCATAATCTCATCATCATCATTTACTTTGGGATTTGTACCTTTTGCATATCGTTAACATGTACTAACACACACTTACATACCAAAGGCAATGTAAAATCGTGAATCGGATAATAGATGCTCTTATGTTTTTGTGCAATAGAAAGATTCTGCACTGGCACAAATAATGGTCCATAGCTGTCATCTAGGCAGTACCCTTTATAAAGGTCCTAATATGTAACATTTAGGTGATATCCTCTACTGACCAAAATAGTGGTCCACGGACCACAGTTTGTAACCTAATCAAACTGGTAATTTATCAACTAGAATGATGATTTAAATGTTGTTGGATTTCAAAATCATCCAACAGCGGTGTTCCGGGGAATATCGTGAGAAAGTTGAAGCAGGTGCCCTCATCCTCTAAGCTTGGGTGCTCCAGTTAATTGGCGTTCCACACCTTTTAAATGAAGGTCAAGTCTCTTCCCCTCTGCAGGCTTCAACGCTGTTATCAGCATTAGCCGGCTAATTGTAATGACTGCGTCCTCAAAGAAATCACATGACTGTGGACACACACATCTGAAAAGAAAGATTTAATGGTTTATTTGGAAAATCTACAGCTCTGTTGAACCAAATTGACACAGAAATGTATCCCTGATTTCCCCACAGATGAGAACAGATGCTCTTAGGAACTTAGGAAAACAGACACTATTTCATATACAATAAGATAAAAGTACTTAAATTATGTATTTGTTGCTTTTGGAACATGTGTTATAAATGGGAATTATGCCTACACTCCAAAAAATGACTTTCTTAGTATTTTTGTTGTGTTATCAGTAAAAATATCTTAAAATTCTTAATTCAAGATGAATTTTCTTGAAGAGTTGTTTAGAGAATGTTTAGACAAAAAAAGTGAATTTGTGCTTAAAACAAGCAAAAAATTGTTGTTTAATTGTGATTTTAGCATGTAATTTTCCCTTCTGCGTCTTTCCCCATTCAAGTAGATAGGACTTTAATCTTGGATGGCTGAAATGACTGCCCAGAGGCATTGCAAACATGGCAATCTAATGGAGTGACTTCCCTATAGTGACTTTTGGGTGGGCTTTACAACATATCACTGGTGCTAAGTAAAGCCAACGTGTTAGTGGCTACAGTATCTTACTGCTTTGACAATGGCCATGAGTTTGATAAAGACTGACCATGAGCACTCTGGAAGCAAAGGAGGACCTGCGTTAACTCCCTCCAGGTGTTTAAAACACCAGACAAAGGCCCTTTTCAGTCACTTTTATTAGAAGGAAGAGGGTTCAGGTTTGTTGCTAAACATTCTGGATAAAAGTAACCAAAACAAAGGCACATGATAATATTCTCATAAAGCGGCTGGGGATTATTAAAGGTTTGATGAGGTTGACTTCTGGTTTTGGAGATAAAAAAATCTGTGGGGTTACAGGATTATAGTGAGTATTAACTAGTGAGTCTGCAAAGCATCAATAGAGATGCAGCGCTTTACAGTACATTACTGTACAGTACAAAGCACATAATGCTACAATAATAATGAATGCATGGAACATGCTGATGACATCTGATGTCTGTGCAAGTTATGCAAATACCAACATACCTTCAAACCCATTCGAAAAGTATTTCTTTACTCAAATACAACCCATAGAAGTGTTTACTAATTTAACACCCCTACTAGCTGCAAGTAATGCCACAAAACTTTCGTCTTAATGCACTGTGGGGTCTGATCCGCGCAATAATCTGTGATTCCTGTAGCCTAGTTGGTAGAGAACTGTGTTAACCGCTCAGATATCATGGGTTTGTGACCATAGGGACACAATAAAAAGTATACCTATGAAATGCTCCTGTCAATTGCAGAAATGTAAATTTGGCTCATTGAATGCTGGAAAAATGGTAAGGGACAATGTAAAAAGTTTACAAATGCCTTAAAACAAAATCATATTTTGAAAACACAATGCTCTCAATTTTAAAGGAATATTTCACTTTCATAAAAAAATTTCTTTCTTTGTTCAGTCGAGAAGAAATAAAATTTTTTTCTGCCTATATTGGACCTTTAAAAAATCAGTTTACAGTTTCAATGCAGCTTCAAATGACTCTAAATAATCCCAACCGGCACAAGGGTCTTGTCTAGCGACACAATCGTCATTTTTAGCAAAAAAATGAAATCTCGTCTTCCACTGGCCGTGTGACGCCCCAAGTTAATTTGAAGAGTTTGGTTCCAAAATGCAATAAATCCATTTTGACTAATTTGGGTAAAAATGTGTTTTCTGTACCAAGAAAGTGACAAGATAAAAAACAATATTTTCTGTTACAAACTTTCACTTAGCATCTTTAGGTTATAATAACATAAAAAATCAAATCCATCATTTTTGATTATTGAAATTTATTATTTTTTCTGCAAAATTTTATAAACCAATGACAAGTTTTTTTTTCCAAAATGCTATAAATCTATCGAATCAATATATAAATGTGCGTTCATCTTTACCATGTTATATTCATTTAGTTGACTAGTGGTATACACTGATTAAAAAAATAAACATTAATGCCATTAATCAAAACACTTACTTTGTCATATTAAGAACACACACTGCAAAAAATGACTTTCTTCCTTAGTATTTTTGTCTTGTTTTCAGTACAAATATCTAAAAATTCTTAAACCAAGATGTATTTTCTTGATGAGCAAAATGACCTAAGAAAATAATACTAGTTTTTAGACAAAAAAATATACAATTTAAGTGAATTTGTGCTTAAAACAAGCAAAAATATCTGCCAATGGGGTGAGAAATTTTTCCTTGAATTAAGTGTTTAAGAGAAAAGAAATCTTTTTCACAATTTTTTTTCTCACCCCATTGGCAGATCATTTTGCTTGGTTTAAGGACAATTTCACTTAAGTTGTATATTATTTGTCTTAAAACTAGACTTATTTACTTACTAGTATTATTTTCTTAGGTCATTTTGCTCATCAAGAAAAAGCATCTTTATTTAAGAATTTTTAGATATTTCTACTGAAAACAAGACAAAAATACTAAGTAAGAAAGTCATTTTTTTGCAGTGCAGTCATTGCTGCTATCATCCTTGGGACGTCGTCACTGAACTTTTTTGACAGTGATCAGCTGTGAAATGTTTTGGTCCTGCTCGGTTTTCGTTTACTTCGAGTAAAATAAAAGTTTTTCATAAGATCCCCTGGGGTCATGACAGAAGTTTGATGCTGTCAGGCGAAAAAGCAACAACTGGCATTTTTCTTTGCCTGAGTGCCTCTCGCGTAAATTATTTGATGGCTTACGTTGATTACTATTTTGTTTTTGTTTGTTTGTTGATCACGAAGTACAAAGTAGATGAAGAAAACTAGGATTCTGTGTGTTTTCAAGGTGCTGCCATCATTGCTTACAATGCATGGAATGGTGTGCTGTGGTTGGTTAAACAGATTTATTGCATTCTGCAGAGGAGGACTGGCGTTTGTCGCGGTTTGTAAAAAAATGGAGAAAAGATGACAGAATAACATGGCGGATATTAGATTTTCCATAAAATGAAGAATTGACTTTTTTATACTGACCTGGGCCTGGTTCCCCGATAACGTTCACTCTTAGCGTGCTAAGAAGACTCAAAAAGATATATCTTACCAAAGTTGTTGATGTTCCTAAGTGTGTTCCCGAAGTGTCTCTTAGGAAGCTTCTTAACACGCTGCCTCTAAGTTCGACGTACAATGGCGCTGTCCCAAGTGAAGGTGCTGAATTATTTGCGATTGATCACTCAGGGATCGATTTTCCACTTCACGCGAAGGTGCATTATGACGTTAAGAAAGACAATATACAAATGGAACATTACTCAAATTATTCCAGTCACATTTATTTTAACATAGTTTAAGTTATCCGTAAAATATAGACTATTAATTAAATGATCTAATTGTCAGTAATACGGGTAGCCGAACCGGGTATCCCTTGCTATTTATCCACCCTCCTTATCCCGTTGTGCCACTTGTGCCGCTTCTTGACATGGGTTTTGACTTAAAAAAATATGTAATACATTTTTATACGAATGTTAAAGGTTCTCTAAGCGAATCTGCGAGACGTTAGTTATTGTTGACGTTTGAAACTGTTTTCAAACAGACGGAGCGTAGCTAACTCCTCCCCCTCCCTTCCGTGCTTTCATGAACGCGCCCAACCCCCACCCCCAAATCCTTTTTGTCGTTTATTGGCTGGAATACTTTGTTTTGTTTTGTGATGCTAGGTTTGGCTACTTGTTGATATTGCCGTTTGTGAAGCCTGGGCTGTCTACAGAGATCGCGTTTTTTTACAGTTTGATCAGCGGACAGGCAGCAAGCAGATAGTGAGGAGATGTTTCCGGTATGTAACAAAAAATGTTTTATGGTCTAAAACGCTTCAATTCGCTTAGAGCGCCTTTAAGGTACTTAACAATCAGAATTGATTGCAGTATTTATGTTTAATGCGGTATTTCTTACCAGTAATGTTTTCAATAAAAAGTAACCTAGTTAGATAGAGAATATGGTCTGAGAAGATCTAGCAGCTCCATAATGAGTTGTCTTGGAAGGGGATTTTTTTTATTTAGCCACGTCAGGCAAAATGTCAAAAGGTTTAAGGGTTGACGAATAAAAAAATTGGCATGGACTAAACAGTTACGCGGCCGGTGTTGTGTGGAAGTCTGTTCCCCCTATGTTTCCCTTTAGTGTAGTGTTTTTATAGCATTTTTATCACATTATACGTTTATTCTTTATATACATTGAAAGTTTTAATGGCTACTAAGATGTATATGTGAGCATTTATGTAATGTATCTTTGACTGTTCTTGATTGTAAGTCAATTATTTTTACAGTATGAATCATATAATATGTATAACATATATTTATTATGTTTGGAAACATAACAGTTTTAAAACAAACAGTAGAGAAAAAAAGAAAAGAAAAAGACAGGCTAAATGTTAAAAGACATAAAACTGTCAAATATGAAATATTTAATTAATTGTATAATAGAATACATGATATTATTGCTTTTTAGTATAACCAATTGAAATCTTTAATCTTTCTAAGTAAATTATAAATGTAACGTGATGAAAACGCAATAAACGTAGAGGGAATTCAGACTTCAATGAGGAACAAACACCGGCGCCGTCTTTGATTCATCAGTTCTGATACCAAATAAAGTCAACTACATAAATAGTCCTGTATCCATTGCAAACATATTTTATTATAAGTCTTGAAAAATGTCCATAACATAAAATCATTGTCAGCATACCATAGTTTGACTTGTACTGCGCTGCGCTGATTTTTAAAGACTGCGGCGATAGCGTTTTGCGCTCAAACAACGCTAAGAGAGAGCTTACGAATGGTCCAGACCAACCTTACGAAAGTGTGACTTACAGAAGATATACTTAGCGTACGAACCTTTTGGGAATCGTGCCATAGAGTTAAGAGAGAGGTTAAGGAATAGGTTAAGAACTACTTAGCGATAAGAACGTTTTGGGGAACCGGGCCCTGATACACTACTGATTTTGGTGGTAACTAATTTCTTTTAAAAATGGCGTTTATTGTGTTTTGGAACCATACTCTTAATTTCTTTTCGACTGAAGAAAGAAAGACAAACATCTTGGATGACATGGGGTGAGTAAATTATCTGGATTATTTTATTAAAGTAAAGTACAGTAATCCTTTAAGACATAATTAAGCTGCTGGGGTTCACTGCAAAAAAATGACTTCCTTACTTAGTATTTTTGTCTTTAAAAAATTCTTAATTAAGATTTATTTTCTTGATGAGCAAAATGACCTAGGAAAATAAGTCTAGTTCTTAGACCAAAAATATAAGCTAAGTAAATTAGTGCTTAAAACAAGCAAAAAAAAGTTTGCCAATGGAATAAGAACAATTTTCTTGAAATAAGCTTACTTTTATCATAAACACTTAATTAAAAAAAATTGTCTTATTCCATTGGCAGATTTTTTTTTGCTCGTTTAAGCACAAATTCGCTTAAATTTAATATTTTTTGTCTAAAAACGAGACTTATTTTCCTGGGTCATTTTGCTTATCACGAAAATACATCTTAATTTAAGACTTTCTTACTTTAAGAAAGTCTTAAATTAAGATGTATTTTCTTTTTTTTTATTGTGAACATTTTTTTAAACACAAAATTCCAGAAAATTTCAAGAAAAAGTTTTTTTGCTTGTTTTAGGCACAGTCATTTAAAATTGATATTTTTGGTCGAAAAACGACTTATTTCTTGGGTCGTTTTGCTCATAAAAAGCATCTTAATTTAAGAATTTTTAGATAGTTTTACTGAAAACAAGATAAAAATACTAAGAATTGTTTTTCTTGAAAATATTTTTTTGCAGTGTTAATTATTCCCTCCGATATTTAAAAAAATATACTTTCGTAAGTGCCTTCAATGAAAATGTAATTAGCATGTAGTGTAGATTAGGGCTTCTTAAACCTGTCTTGGAGGACCCCTAGTCCTGCATATTTTCTGTGTCACCCTCATGTGACACACCTGGTTCAGGCCTTGCAGTTTCTATGAATGAGCTGAATCAGGTGTGTAAGAGACATACAAAATGTGCAGGACTAGGGGTCCTAAAGGACAGGTTTGAGAACCCCTAGACGGTTTCAGCAGCAACAACATAAACAAATGGCTTTTGTGGACTAAACCAGGGGCGTCGCTAGACCACTTTTACTGGGGCACGTGCCCCAGTGTAAATATTTTGTGCCCCGGTGTAAATCTCAAGTTTAAATTTTAGCGGTTAACTAGTGCACTCCTTTACGAAGACAATCGCGGATCTATATACAATGTAGTTCCCAATTTACGCTTGTAAAAGCGAAGAAGCAGTCGCATTGACGCGTGCACGCACATATCCATGTCCGCGCGCGTCTTTTTTGCGTTCATCCGATCCGCGCACAACCGCATTCAAAAGGCGGTGCCGCGGCCACGCGAGTGAGTTAGCTTATGAAAACATGACAAGACTAAAGTAAGTTTCTAAATCATAATGCTAATCTTATTTTGACTCGATCATTATTGGCTTCTTGTAGATGTACATCAGAAATGTTTTGTGCAAAGCAGAAAGGGAAGAAGAAAGGAGAGATGATGAGTTTAAGGGAGTTTAATCCTCACCCAGTCAGGTCTCAAACATTAGAGCAAAAATCTCAGGAAAACCTCTTGTCAAGTCTATAGAATTGCATTGTTGCTGAGAAAATCAACAGATGTATGTGTTGTACTGTTCTGTATTTTCAGATATGAAATTAATATTTAGTTTACTAATATTTCTCTCTAGGACACCAACTTACATAATAATTAGCAGTGACTGAGATTATTTAGTATAGCAGTCATAAAATGACTGGTTTCTTAAAATATTCTTGTAAAAATAAGTTATTAATCATTGCTATCATTGTATAATGTAGAAAAAATATTTCTCTGCTGTCATTATATCCAAAGATGTTATGCAATTTATGCCTCCAAACATGTTAATAATGTTAGGTATGATGAAGATTACACTTGTATATATGTATCTTTCGCAGTAACTGTTGCACTGTAGAATAGTGGGTTAAGCAAAGGACATTGTATAGAAGTGTTGCACACTTCTTGCACACAGCAGGCTTTCAAAAAAAATTCAGCAAAAAATGGGGGGCTTGTGCCCCAGTAAAGCTTTATGTCTAGCAACGCCCCTGGACTAAACGCAATTTCAGGTAGACTTCCACATAGAATCAATAACAGAGTCATTTTAAAGTAGTTTATTTCTGATTACAAGGGAAATAAATGACGAGTAAATTACCTTTGTTCATCTATCATATCTAACAGGTATTAAATAGCCTACTACACTGAGCTAATGCTACTTTGTAAAATTGATGTATTCAATATTAGCTAAAGATCCTTGAATTCTTACCTGGCTGCCAAACCTCTGCACACAGTTGTGATCCATGCTCGCCGATCTTCCTTCATCTTTAGCAAACCAAAGCATTTTATTTTTGCCAAGGTATTTGTTTTAGTGATTAGTTTAGCCACTAGCCAGACGATAAATAAATACAGACCGGAAATTCATTTCGGTTCCAGCACGTAAACCGTCTTTAAATAACTGCTTTATAGTTTCATCTGCACAAGTTTTCTTCTGTGAATTACAGCTAAATAAAGATCATGCTAACATATCACAGCAATGTTAAAGTAATTCACCACAGTTAAAGCTCATCATGCTGTAAAAATGTTTTCTGGATGACTATGTGATGTCATTTAGTTCTTCTTTGTTAACCAGCAAAATGACAAGGTTGTGGTCAGGGCTCACAAACCTAATCTGACCAATCAAAAATGACCCGACAAGGCACTGTTTTGGACTACACAAACACTCATTAGTCACTAAGAAACAGCAAGGTTCTTTCAGCACTTAGCTGAAATATTTGTATTATGGTTGTTGCTACCAAGCATTTTTTCAAAATGAGCTGCTCTGTTTCCACATGTCAGATCATTATGTGCTATGCATACAATTATATTATTTGCCAAACCACTTTGAATGTGATATGGCCATAAAACACAAATGAGACTATTTAAATATCCCTTACTCATAGTCATTTAGACATGATTATATAAAAACTGAGTTTTGCATTTCTAATGTCAAAACATTTCATCAAAGTTATGAGGGTGCCTGTTTGGAGCTATGGATGCAGTTGACTATGTCTGTAGATTAAAGTGTGTGTGTGTTTATATGAGAAGGTTTTTGATCATTTATCTACACTTATGTCATTCAAAACACATTTAACTGCAGTGAAACACAAAGACTTTTTGCATTACAAAAAGCATGCAGTGACCACATACTGTATATTAAATTATGACATGCCTAGTAAGAGTTAATGTCTGATGTTGAATGCCACTGGATCCTGCATGTCTCATGACTGAACCAATAAGAATAATTAAGTCAGTCAGTGCCGCCATGTCCGGGTTATCCTTGTGTAATGAACCGTTTTGTGTTTCCATGATCCTGTCTCTTATTTTGAAGTCCTGTATACTGTGGTCCATGTTTGTAGTTTTGTGTAGTTCTTTTGTTCATTGGTGCTCGTGTTGATTGTTTCCCAGATGTGTCTTGTTATCTTGTTAACCCAAGTGTATATCTAGCCCCAGTGTTTTAGTTGGTCATTGAATGTTGGATGTAATGGTTTGGTTCCGGTCTTTGGCTCCATGTTATGGATTACCTGTCGTGGATTATTTTGGTTTCTGTTTGTTTATCTTGTTTTATGTTCACTTAATAAATGCTGCACTTAATGATGGGAGAAACAAAGCTTTTAGAAGCTTAGAATCAATTTCTTCAAAAATTGACTCAGTTTTTCGAAGCGTTCTAAACACCACACACACTGGCAACACCTGCTGGTCAAAATAGTGTAAAAGCAGTTGTATCCAAACATTTTACACTTTTTTACAACTCCCCCTAGTGGTGAATCATCAGATTTTCAAAACGTTTCGAAACAGTTATGACGTAATTAAGCCTCGTTTGCTAAAATCACGTGACTTGGCCAGCTTTGAAACACGCTCCGCACCAATGATTCGAAACTAAGATTCATAAAAGTAGCAGTGCTTCAAAAGCGACCATCACTAGCTGCACTTGGATCCGCTGCCTCTGCCTGGCTTCATCTCACCAACGCTACACCTTGGTTATAGAAACCTTAGTTTGACTGCATGTGGCACTGCACAGATTGATTGGTGTTTGACATCAAATTATCACAGAGTATTGTTTTAGAATCTCTCTTTTGATAGTTTGATGTAATAGGCCAATCAGTGCAGTAGTAACGTTTAGCGCATGTTGCTCTATTGTGGTGACGTATTGACATAAAACTTTATTTCAATATGTCAACCTTGAACATGATTTGTGGGTCCTGTCAGATTAAATCTTATCGACATTGAAGGTGAAGACGACAACTCCAATCATTCCATGCGCTTTATGTCATCAAGCTGCGACTGTGGTTGATGTTTAATCACATATTTTGCCTTAAATGGTGCCAAAGAATCCATTCAAATAATATGTTAAACTGTCCTTTGATGTCTATATTCAATTTTTTTCAGTGTATGTAGATATCAAAGGGCAATTTAACATTAACATTATTGGATTTACTTAAAAAAAAAAT
This sequence comes from Paramisgurnus dabryanus, assembly GCF_030506205.2. Taxonomy (NCBI): domain Eukaryota; kingdom Metazoa; phylum Chordata; class Actinopteri; order Cypriniformes; family Cobitidae; genus Paramisgurnus; species Paramisgurnus dabryanus. The sequence continues at coordinate 8,469,090 of NC_133338.1, read as the reverse complement.
GTTCAACGTATTCCACGCAATTTGTTTAAGTAATCTCAACAAACAATAATTGAGTTCATTTTACAAATACTTGGCCACATATTATTCACGTACCTATCTATTGGTGCTACGCTTCTGCAAGAAGGTGCCAGAAAAACAATTACGCATAATACACTGCAAAATCATCAGCCAATGAGATGCCAGGCTGTGTTGGTTTTATTAATCTGTAAATTTAAAAAAATATATTATTTGTTGAATTAACTCAATTAAACAAAATTCACATTGTTAATCTGATTTTTTAAGTAATCACAACATGAAAGGATTAAGTAAAAGTTAATTTTTTTGAGTATGGCTTTATTAAGTGCAAAAATGACCCAGATGAGATACGTTTTTCCATGTCTATTTACAACCCTAGGATTTGTCTTTAGAATACAATTGTCACCAGTCACTAAGGGGGCGGAACGAAAAGTGGCAGGAAAAGATTCGCCCGGGCGGATTTTTGCAAACACCGGCACTTCCGGGTCACCCCGGGAGACAAAAATCAATGAAAATACACATCAGGTGGGCATGATTAGGTGGCGAATGCTAATTGGACAGTTCAATGTTGCTGTGGAGGATAAAAGTACCGTGTATAACACAGGAGAGGAGAACTTCAGGCACTTCTGCCATGGGCAACCTAACTACACGTTCCCGCTGAAGAGTCCGCGAGCCCCGTTGATCCGGCAGACGCTAGAGCGAGTGGAAAGAGTGCGGGGCCTTTAAGGGACGAAAGGAGGGAGAGGTAGTTATTCAGGAAGTGTGGAAGTCGCCGTGGGCAGTTGTTCTCCCCCGTTGATGACGGTGTTGGTAGTGGGTGTTGTGGCAAGTGGCAGTACAGTGGACGAAGAGGAAGTGGAGAAAGAGCGGACCTCTTAAAGGAGACAAAGACAGAAGGATCGATTATGGAATCAGGTTTGAATTACCATACGTTTGGAAAGTGATACGTTTACATAAAAGAACTTATCTGTATTGAAGACGGGCGATCCTTAAAGGAGAGTGTGGACAGCTGGGGACTTATTCAGATAACGCTAGAATAGGAGAGAGGACGACGCCAAAAGGGGAGAAAACCATCAGGCCCGATCCGTGAGTACAAATACTGCTTATAATGTGATAAAAGCTTGGAGATACGAAGCGTCATTGCTGTGTGAGAAGTGTATGATCACGTAGTGGCCCTACCGTGGAATCTGAAGTCGGTGGGTGAGCCAGAGAGATCGGAGGATACTCAGAGCGTAGTGTGGGGGTCCGCATCAACCGTCCAGAACGCCCGTGGCCGGAAGTGGGAACATCAGTTCCTCGGCGAAATGTACTGACCAGTGTGGAGGTATGAGCCTTAATTTTCACTGATAAAAGTGTGGAGTGCCGTGTGTGAGGAGTGCAATATTGACGTGTGCGCACTTGAAGCATTTGCAGTGCTGTGCTGTGTCCTTGTCGCTCATACCGCCCCTAGGAAATACCTCTGTCGCTCTGAGACACACTGTGGAGCCGCTGGGACGTGCCTACCATCAAGGACGACATTGTTACTTCCCCCCCGCCTACGCGTCTGTGACCTGTACGCTGTGAAGAGGATCTTAGTAGGGAGCCGTAGCATTGTGAGGTATTTCCTGGTGTGCAACTTACCTGTCGTCCGCCGTGGGTCACGGCCAGGTGACGTACATCCCTCCTATTCTACCTAACTTGTAATACTGCTGTGCTGTGTCTAGAGTAAGGAGAACAAGAGTAAAGTTAAAAGTCATACTCACCTGAAGAACCTGTGGAGTAAAAGCCTACAATCAGGGTATACGTACCTGTGCAGTCCCGCTGCCACATTCAAGACGTCATTGAGTGACGAGGGCAGAGCTACGCTTCCCTAGCCCGCCGTGTCTTGTAGAGCCACTTGTAGTCCACTTGAAGAGCCACACACCCCAAGGGCCCTGAAATCATCAAAAGCCGAAGGTCAGTAGAGATTAGAGCTGAGTGCTACCTGTATGTGACACTGTTTTGCGGTTACAGACGTTGTGTGCCACTGAACCCCAGAACCACTAGGGAGCTGAGCTGTGAGTACAAAGTAAAATACTTACCTGAAGAAACATACCTGTCACGTCAATTGCCCAGCCCCTGAGGGTGAGTTAAAGCTGCCTTACCTGAGTGTCCCGTCGATCCTGCCCTGTACACTGAGCAGAACCCTGACCATCTGGCACAGTCTTCGGCCCAGGCTAGTGGCGCCCTCGAGGTAACCTATTGGGTAAAGTAGAGTGGTGGTCACTAAACCTTTCTGTTCTCCAGCTCTGTAGGCCGACGAGAGACCGTAGTGCACAGTGAGTCCCCCTGCTAACCTGTTTCTTGTGTATCTGTGACCGCAGCTTGATCCCCCGTCCAGGGAAGTGTGCCGGCCGGCAGCGGACGGAAGAGAGTGGCCTCAGTGTCCTGCAGAAAAGGAATCAAAGAGAAAGAGAGTTAGTTCATGGATACAGAGAGAGAACCCTATACTTACCTGGATCTTGAAGTAAGGCCATCGGAGTCAGTCGCCGGGCGACTACGGAAGGACCAAACAGGTAGCTGTCACAATATCCCTGCATAGTCTTACTAAAGTCTGTTTGATCTGCCTCCGGGAGCTAAGGAGCGCGCCACGGATAGCAGGACCCAAGGAAGGAACTCCGCTCCTCACGGCCCCTCTCCCCTTCCCGTGCTCAGTAGTGCCGGTTCGGCATTTGGCCCCTGCCCGTGAAGATCTGTGGAGGACTAAAGAAAGACTTTTTAACATTTCCCCTTGCCCCTTTCCCTTTGCACAGAGCATTTTAATTAACTTAATAAAAAATTTTTTAACTTACTTACCAGTGTTCGTCTTATTGGTCATTGGGGTGCTTTTGGGGACCTCCTCGAGGTGGAACGCGCTCCGGCTGGTAACACAATTGTCTATTATTACCTTTTTGAAAGGGTCATGATGAATAATAATGTTGAGCTCTGCTCTGATTGGCTGTTTCTCAGAGCAGCTCTTTCAGTAGCTCTGCGTGTGTGCAGACAGACCTTGGCCATTTCTCAACCCCAAGTACGACAAGTTCGGACTTGCGTCCTTTGTAGTTCGGACTTGCAAGTTGAGACTCGAAAGAACGAACTCTTGAGGACGAGCGGACGCGAGTCCGCTTATATTGCAAATGGAACAGCTGAGTACTTGAGGTCGTCATTCAGTCTAACCAATACGTGCATTTATTACAAAATTAATAATATTTCGAATATTTTGAATTCATTGCTGTTGACGCGAAATGCTGTCAGAAGTCCGCACAATTCACCTCCTGATGCATCCTCGATAAAATGGACGGATCAAGAACACATCCGGGGATGTTATGTGAACTTGGCTTGATGCTAACTTTGGAACAATACTTGGGCCGTGACTGATGACGTTTTGAAAGTCCACAAGAACACAAGTACAGACAAGAATGCATATTGAGAAACGGCCCTTATGTTTAAGCCTATATCAGCTGAAGATAGAGATTTTGAGGAATAATGAATTATTCTTAGATTGGAAATAGACGTTTCTGAGTGGTAGGTTTGTGTTTTTTTCAGTTAGCATATAGTGCTAACTCAGCAGTCATAACATTGTTTTTAGCATTGTGACAACATTGTAATTAATTTAATGTCACAGTCTGTGTTATGTTGAGATTGGACTGTCTTTTGCATTCACAAGGTTTACATAAGAAGGAGGAAACAATAGTGTTTGATGCTCACAATATGTCAATACCATGTACAGAACTCTTATTATTCATCTAAGCCTAAATACAGTATTACATTCTACAGCACCTTAACGATCTAAACAAAACATATGTCTGAGGACTGAGGATTACTGAATTGCAATGCATGTCATCCACAAGGTTGTGCACATGTTTGTTCATTACATTTGTAAGGCCTTTTTAGTGATTATAGCCTACTTTAATCTTCTAATCTGAGTGCAGTACACTCAGCTCTCTTCAACATTCTGTTCATGCTCTGTTTCGGTTTTCGGTGATTTATCCCTTTAAGTGTGCACAATGAAATGAATTCCCAAATGTGAGGCTCTATCATCTGAGGAAGGTAGAGGTGTTCACATTCCCCATATGTGGGGTTCTGGTCCCATGCATTGACAGACGTCTTTTCGTACCCACGCTTGCTGTCACTGCCTCCGCTTTGAAATAGACCCCAAATCTAAACCCACTGCAATTCCCATCACCTCACTTCTCCAGCCGGTTAGCTCCATCACTGTTAGAGTGAGAGAGCGCTTTGTGTTTTAGATCTGAGCAATTTGCAAGCTTATTAAGGGAACTGTCCAACAAAAGAACCTTAGATATAACATCTGTCATCGCTATTTTTCTCCAGCTGGGGCTCACGTTTCATACCTGATGAAATTGCCCGCTTGTGGACAGTTTTGTGAAATTGCCATAACTTCTCTTTCATTCCCTGTCTTGTGTTTTTTTCCTTCAGCTGTAGTACAACAGGATAGAATGGACTGATATGATATTCAATAAATGAGTCTTGCTGTTTGTACTACTATTTTATTAAAATAAAAGTATTACACTAAACTATATTAAATAAATAAATACTCCTATAATAATGTAATAGAAAAACAAATTAAATGAGAAAATTATACCCATAATTATACCGTATGATGTGAGACTACTTATTTCATTTATTTACTATTCCTTCTGTATATGTTGTAATAATATATTGACTTTTTACTTATTTATTTGAAGTTATAGTATTTAATAAATAACTGTAATAATATTTTAAATATAATGTTTATAATGTTGTTAAGACATTAAATGACTTCAAATTCTAATTCATCATATTTCAACATAATAATAATAATAATAATGTTGCCAAAAATTACTATCCTTATTATTTTGAGGTTTTTAAGAATCAATGTTTTTGTTAAGTATTATTTTTTCAATATATTATTTACCACAAACCATTATGAATGTATATATTTTACTGTTTTGTCATATAAACAACCAATCAGTAATTACACAAATTTACTGTAAGTCGCATGAGCTTTAGATACACATAACGTTAGAGAAATTTTGTGTACATATGAATGCATATTGCAGAAATGCATTACTGAAAATTAAAGGAATGAAAATCATTTGTTTTTGTAATCTTAATTTTTTTTCCTTTTAATGCTATCTCATGACAATTCATTTCATTTTCATTTATTTATTTGTTTAAACAGGGACAGTGTAAAATATACATTAACCTTAAGAAGGAAAGATGCATTTTACCAGGTTGTAGCACTTGTGATAATTTACACCTGTAGTCCCTGGACAGGCTGATATCAATTTATACGTATTTTACAAGGTGGTTAATTCGTATAAAGTTGTATGAACATATTCATAAGCAGTGTTGGGGAAAGTTACTTTTAAAAGTAAAGCATTACAAAATTAAGTTACTCCCCGGAAAAGTAACTAATTGCGTTACTTAGTTACTTGTCATGGAAAGTAATGCTTGCGTTACTTTTAAGTTACTTTTGCGTTATTTTTTCTTACTTGGCTGAGGCTTGATCTCTTTCAGGCCCTGCAGGTGTTTTTTATGATCGCAAAAATGTCAAATTCAGGCCTGCCATCATCGTTTCTGACTCAAACTGTTCCCGCTCAGTCGCACAGAGTGCGTAATTCTACGTTTTTATGTTCAATTTAATTCAGTACATTATTTTATTTTTAAATTGAATGAATTAAACTGAAAAGTAACTTGCATTACTTTTTTAAAAAAGTAACTCAAATATTAATGTGTACATTTATAAAGTAATGCATTACTTTACTCGTTACTCAGAAAAGTAATATTATTACGTAATGCACGTTACTTGTAATACGTTACCCCATCACTGTTCATAAGTATTTTATCGATTTGCCATGAGTCCTGTGACATTAAGATAATCGTATTTTTTTTGCGCAATTGAAGTCAAAATGAAATAAAAATGAAAAACTGTAATATATTTTGGATATTGTGGTATTTTTTTGCAAATGACTTATCTGTGAGCTTCATTATTATTTTAAAATCCATGTGCCCCCATAATCTTTAATCAAAAACGCAAATCCCCCTCCTCGAAACGATCTCACTTTACTTCCATTCATATGGTATAGCATGGGGGCAGAGTCTGAAAAAAGATCGAAGTGATTAGCAATTAGCAACATGACCCAACTTTAAACGATCCAATAAATTCTTAATAATTCTTCCGTTTCATGGCGACTCTTACTTCATTAATTCCTTTCAGGATTTTTTTAAATATTCTGTTACTGTACAATAAGGATTACACTTCATTCTGAACTAAACATACTGAAAGCTTTACTCTGGTCTGTCATGTGCTGTTTTTCCTTAGTCAGTTTCAAAGTTACAAAGCTCTGCACCTGTATGTTTAGCAAGGTCATCACATGGGAAACGCGGTCCGCTAGATAATGTGTCATGGGGGAGGCGGGCTACACCAGCGGCCTGTTCAGACGGCTGGGAACTGAGCCTTATTGTGACTACATGCAGGGCTCCTTGTCAAAAGCTCTGTTCCAATGTAGAAGATTGAATGACTGAACACTGTTTACATCTCGCTTTTGGCCTTGCGTAGCTTGTAAGCGAGCGAATGCTTCTCGGCCGCATCGTCAATGTTAGCTATTGTTCGATAGCCGAATTGCCGACTCCGTGTGAAACTGTTTGTGTTATTACGATGGCTCGACAAGATAGCTGGCATAATTGGAGCGATTACATTGTTCCCCCAAGCGTAATAAATGGGCAACTGACAGAAGAAACTTGTTATTAAAGAGTAGGAAATAAACTTTGAAAGGGTTGTGGTTATGGCTGATGAAATTCAAGCCCCCTCTGTTAGGTCTGGGGTTTTATAAGATGGCAAGATGATGCGCAAAGGATTCGGTCTGCGGTTAAGCTTAATCGCTTACCTGAGTCCACAGGTAATAATACAGGTGACCGCAGGTTTAAATTTACACTAATAACACAAACACTGTTCTCCAAGCATGATGATCTCAAATGTGACAATAGTATCAGTATGAAGAGGCGTCTTCTAACTACTGAAACAAACATGGTTTACAACGTATTAAGGACAAAATGTGAACCCAACTTATACTGACCTTACACATCTATGTTTTTTAGTGATATTGGTTTACTGTGTGTATGAGCGACCTGTAGTGTACCAAACCATGTTTCCAAGGATAGTTTGACTGTAGTTGAAACAATTTAAAACATTAAAGTCTTTAATTTCTGCACTGGGGGCACCAAACAACATTTTATCGCATTAAAATGTATTATTATTCTTAAGCAATATCCTCAAACCCTCCCCTATCTTCAACTGGTTGGATTAGCTAGCAGCCAGATCGCTAGTAGGCAATGTCTATGGACATGTTACAGTATCAAGGCCAAAGCCGAAGAAGCAGCTGCTTGTTGATTGGCCTAATGGCATTGGTCTATGTGCCTTTCAAAGCCCTCAAACAATGTTTTAGAAGCATTTTTCAGGAAAAATGTTTTTATATTATGTTTTTTTCTACCCTGTTTCCCCTTCAGTCCATTTTGTGTGTTTACTCTTCAAGACTTTGGTGCAATTGTCATTAAAAACTAAGTGGGATAAAGCATTATTCCACTTCCATAAATAAATGTGATAATTTACTCACTCCCGTGTGATAAAGGATGTTTATTTCTGTCTTTGTTTAGTTGAAAGAAATTAAGGGTTTTGAGAAAAACATTCTAGGATTTGCATCATATAGTGGACTTTAGTGGAACTCAACGGTTTACAGTTTCGATGTAGCTTCAAAGGGGTCTAAAAGATCCCAACCGAGGCATAAGCCTCATTTCTAGTGAAACCATTGTCATTTTCACCAAAAGAAGTACTTTTTAACCACAACTTCTCGTCTTCCACTAGCCTTGACGTATGCTTAACTACCGCTCCAGTGTTTTTTAAGTGTCCTCAAACTGATTTTGCCAAGTGAGAGATAACCATTACAAACCCTAAAATCAGAGGGACATGATAAGTGAAAAACAATGGTCTAGAAACAGCTAATCCTGGTTGTAAGCTTTAACTTAAAACAAACTGTAAACGTATTTCTGAAATCTGAATGGTTGATTGAAATGTTGTCCCAGGGTCAACATAATGTTGCCCTGAGGACATCAACCACTTGGCAAAATCAGAGGAGCCGAGTTGGGAGAAAGAGGACCATTCAGACATGTATGTATGTTGAATAGGGATGTTCATATCAGTTAATTAAACCGACAACCGCAGCTTATTAACCAAACATTAACCGTTAACTTATAAGATTTTAATATTAAATTGTCATTGAGTAAACATACAGTTGACGGTTGTCTGTGACCTGGTAAAAACAAAACATTTTATTTCATTTGAACATGCAAACAGCAGTGATAGATCAACAACAGAACAAGGATTTATACATTATCAGATATTCACGCAACATTACCTTATCAAAGAACTCGATCAGTTCAGATGATTAATATCCAAAAGGGCAGATTGTCTCTTTTTCATCTACCACAGTGGCCATTTTTAAAGCAGGACGCATTTCAAAAAGTTTTGCTTTTGCGTCGTCTTTCTCCGTTTGTGCAAAAAGAGAGATGATGGTCAGAGGCCATCAGCGAAGGTCAGTCTGGACGTGTGCGAGATGGAGACAGACCGCATCATCTTGTGCGCAAACACGCGCGTGTCTCCGATCAGCTTCCAAACCATACTCAAACACGCACACAAATGATTTATCAGACCGTCTGGGCAGCAATAATATGTGTCATTTACAGGACATTCACAAATTAAAGATACACTGTAAAAAATACTTTGCTGCCTTAAATTTTTTTGTTGAATTATCTCGGATTTACAAGTCATTTTAACTTAATATTTATTATAATTGGTGATTTATCCCTTTAAGTGTGCACAATGAAATGAATTCCCAAATGTGAGGCTCTATCATTTAAGGAAGGTAGAGGGGTTCACATTCCCCATATGTGGGGTTCTGGTCCCATGCATTGACAGACGTTTTTAATTATTATATAATTATTATAATAATTATTTATCTTGACTAGAGATGAGTTGTTATAACTTATAAAATTAAGTAGACTTTTCTCAACTATATTTTATAAGTTGTGACAACTCATCTCTGTTGACATGACTTGTAAATCTGAGTTGATTTAACAAAAAATTTTAAGGCAGCAAAGTATTTTTTACAGTGTAGAAAAGTGGCAAAATTTATGTTGGCTCATGACGATACGCACCGTGCGTTAACAAATATTTTTTCTTTTAACAGATAATGTTAATCGGTTCTACATTTTTTTACCTTCGGTTAACGGTTAAACAGTCAATATGAACATCCCTAATGTGGAATAAGACTAATTAATGTCATTGTGTTAGTTTATTGTATAAAATGGTCCTTAAGTGTTTCACATTTGTAACGTGTGACCTTTCAACGTGATTACATCTAAGGTCGCCCTGGCGTGTCACGTGGCTCATGCAAGTGGACAAGTTGTGGTTTAAAAAATTTGGGGGGGGGGGGGCCAAATTGACGATGGTTTCCCTAGATAAGACCCTAATTCCTTGGATGTGATCGTTTAAAGCCCTTTAAAGCTGCATTGAAACATGTCGAAATATCTTATTTGATTTTGGTCTGTGTAATCCCACCCACTTTCAATTTATTAGGTTGCCAATTGGCGACAATCACAGCTGCATCAAGAAAGAAAACTAGACCACTGCTATTCATAAACAGAAGTTTTGTTGAGCCACATGCAAGGAAAATAAGACATTATACTCCATACTGTGGGTTAGCAGAGATGTGGGCTTTTATTTTCGGCAGACTGAATTATAAAAACCCACAGCGTGTTTGAAATTTGCAAACAACATAAACGTTGTAAAAGTTAGTAGATAACCTTACAGTTTAAGGCTTGATGCTTTCCATCATCAAATGCACTCCTGTAGGTGTCTGACCACCTATGTGAGCGTCAAGTCTCAGGAGGAGGGAAGCATATTTTGAATTTGGACTGGGGTATCAAGTTCAACCACTAGCGGTCAAGATCACATGCAATGCCTTTAATGATACAAAAACCTCTTATATGTCAAAAACTCAAGGGATATTTGATTCCTCATGTCATCACCCCTTTAACCTATTAATGGTTTGTCTATTTGACAGTCTCCAAAAGTTTAAATTTTGACATAATTTCACCCTCAACTTATAAATGTATAAATGTCTTTGTTCTGCTGAATACAAAGGAAGATATTTGGAAGAATGTTTGTTACCAAGCAGATCAGTGGCACCACTGACTTTCATAGTAGAAAAAAGAATACTATGGAAATGAATCATGTCCCAGATATTTTTCAAAATATTTATTTTGTGTTTAGCAGAACAAAACAATTTATACAGGTTTGGAACAACATGAGGGTAAGTAAATGATCATATATTTTTCAGTTTTTGTTGAACTATACCTTTAAGATAGATTTGCAGAAAACTTTTAACATTGGAAAAATTACGCACTGCATCTTTTAATCATGAATAGCATGTAGCTTTACAAACTACAGTTTTCCCGAACACTTGAACTACCTACAGTGTATATGTAACAGAGGCTTCCATTAGAAAACATTAATAAATTTGCCTTTTCATTGGATGCAATTATACAATCCACTGCTTTCCAAAAGAAACCCCACTGGACCTATCTGGATGGCTTTTTTTTGAATCACTACACTCTTGTGTTGAGAAACTCGAACCGCCTCTTTCAGTCACTGGACCTCCATTCAGAACAGTCCGTCTGTTCCTCTCTGTCGTTCAGCTAGAACTCTCTGCATGAGTGCCTATCCCGGCTAATCGCTAATAGTCTGATCTCTCTTTCTCTCTTTGGGTCTTTGCCTTGGTGCTGAAACCCATCCAGCAACTCTCTGGACCTGTTCTCTTTCTGGTGAAAGACTGGCAGATCTGTGCTGGTATCCCCCAGGGAGAACATGTTTTCGGCTGGCCCTGTCAACCTCAAGACCCGGCTCGAGCTTTTTATTGACCGCCGATTAAATTATGGTGTCACTTGATATTTCATCAGCAAGTCCAGCGGGAGAAAATAAAATTGCGATTGCAGAAGACAAAACATTTACTGCCCGCAAGTTTGGCATGCCAGCTCATGAGAAATCTTTGTTGGAGCGTTTAAAAAATGATGTGGGACTCGTTCCAATGAGAAATCATGATAATTTGCAAAGCAAATGCTTTTTAACGTCTGGTACATAAGTGACTGAGAGTTTAGTTTAAGAATGGAAGCCCTTAAACTAAAACATATGCAATCATCATAGTTCTGCTAAACAGCATGTTAAACTTGATGAGCGCTTGAAGCTGAAAGCAAGACAAGGCTTGGGTGAATTTGGACATATACTATTACCCACTCCACTGTCATGTTCCTTTTTATTTAACGTCTGAATCTCAGACGTTGCCCCAAGCAAGTGGGCTCCAGTGATGGAGTCATTTTGTTATTTGCCTATTACAGCTATTGTAAGTCATTGTTATGCTTTGTGTAAAGTATACTTTGGTTTTCTGTCTGCTGCCACATCTTACACGTATGATGTAAGATGTACACAAATGTACATCTAGACTACACAAATGTAGTCTAGAAAACCCACTCTTCGATGACTAAATGTATGTCATGAGCAGACTGCAGTTTCTAGATGTTGCATCTGCACACATGCTTTGGATTGAATGCCCAATAGGAAGGTCTGATAGTTGTGGTATGCATGTAACATACTTAAATCTTTCTTTAAAGCAACCATTAAAACAATGTGATTTGTCAGTGTTAATCCCATTAAATCAATATCATGTTTGCACCCTGCATTAATATTGAAAAATATAGAGATTTAAATTAACCACCATTATGGTGATCGGTGTTTGCTTTAGTCAAGCACTTGACTCTTGACTTTCGCCAAGTTAAAATAAAAAATCTTTAGTTTATTATAAAGATGTCAAGATGAGATCAAATTTAACTGCTTTACATGTTGAGGTTTATACTTTTGTGACTGTTGTAATTGTTCTGATTTGTAAATGCAATGTGACAAAGTAAACAGAAAAACATCAGTTTCCTGAAAACATTCAGACATCATCACTCATTTTACAAATCTCAACAATGGTGAGCATCATCAAACTAATTCAAATGAAATTATCAACTGTGATGCATGCAGGGAGCTATGGATTAGTTTAGTACTATTGATACCCAGCATGTATTGCAGCATGAAGCTTTCTTTTGTTGATCGTCACCAATGATGAGTTTCATAGACTGATTTATGATGTCAGAGATTGAGTCAGTACTGTAACCTTCTTAGTGTGTTTTTTATGATTCAGAAAATAAGTGACCTGACACTGCTTCCAACCCAGCAAGCAATTTAGGCTAAAACAAGGCAAAATTTGGTCTGTCAGTGAAAGTCTAATAGACGTCTAACCATAGCCCAAGAATAGATGATGCATATACGTTTAAAACTTACATGACGGAATATAGTACTTCTCCAAGTTATTTTGGCAAAAACAGCATGTAACCAAATTCAAGGTTATTAAGGGTAGAAGTAGGTCACTCATAGCCAGACTATATTGGGTGTATAGTCAGCTGTCATGTCTCGGTTTTTGCTTGCTGGGAACTTGCACTGTAATATCATTCAATTTTAACACATTATTATTACACATTAGAACACAAGAGTCAAGAGAAACAAAAGAAAAGAAAGATTTAACTTAGCGAAAGTCAAGAGTCAAGGGCTTAACTAAAGCAAACACTGATCTCCATAATTATGGTTTGTTTAAATTATAATGGAGGATGCAAACATGATATTGATTCAATGGAATTAACATTAACAAATCAAATTTTTTTACATTGTTTTAGTAGTTGCATGCTATCTGGATAATTAGTGTGGACACTAATAGAGTTATCGTTAGATTTATTGGTGTGAACAAGCCCTTAAGAAAGTAGGCTCAACTTCAGATGGCACACTGTCTGATTCACATTGAGTGCGTTTACATGCAAAGAATAAGCGGATAACTATCAAAAAATTCTGCTTATTATAGAAAACAGTTTTCATGCATTTACATGCAAATCAAAAAGCCGGCTATGCAGTCAACTGCGTTTACATGGGACTTTGTCAGGTTTCTCGCAGGCAGTGATGTCACTGGCTATAGTAGATAATAGTCGTTCAAAAAACAGACAGTTTTAGGCTATATTGTTGAATCCTGTCTGCAGAACCTGTAAATGTAACATGAGCAACATCTTTCAACTGCTTCAGTCGAGCAGAGACTTTTATGCGTTACTTTGTGCTTACTTCCACGTGTGACGTTTATCTTTCACACACGGAGACATGCGCACCTGGACAAAACTGCAAGAAAAACCGGATAAATGTTGTTTACGTTGCATGCGAAATCGGGTTAATGAGCAAAAACTGCCTGTGCCGATCAGTTTTTGCTTATGCCGTTTATGGGCTTTCCCCGATAAAAGAAAACCGTTTTACGTGTTTACATGAACCCCCATGTTATCAGTTTAATAAGCATAATCGGCATAAGACTGTGCATGTAAATGCACTCATTGAATTAAAAATGAAAAGTACTCCTCTTTTTTAGTCTGTATCTAATTGGCTGGCTACATGCTTCATAGAGTAAGAGCACAAAGTTTTTAACAACTGTATGATATAAGCTACAGTAGAAGTGATGCCGAAATAATCCAAAATGTGGATCAAACTTTATGTTACTTGTCAAAAGTCTAGCATGTATAGATCACTGGTATAACTGGTCTTACACAGGGATTAGATCCTTCCTGCACCAATTACACTACAACAGGATTTTTAAAACCAAGTGCATTAGGCTAAAGTAGTTAGTTGAGGAGGAGACCAACACAAACAGCCACAGCTGCATGGATATTAGTCAACCCACTTAAATCTTTGTCATCACATGAACATTCACTCGCACAAACAGTGAGGATAAAACAAAACAATGTTGAATAATCAGCACAATCTTTACTGTGACTCATCATCATCATCAGTAAGGCATATGGTACGCATACTTATATAAATGTTTGATCTTTCTGGGTCTTCTGCTATAAACCCAATATGGAGTTTCTGTGTTTGACAGTATGCAGAATGGCAAATAAATTTTTCACTGGATCAAAGACACCGTTAGACCCACTGCTATTAAAAACCAGACCGGGATGTTAAATCATGTTTATGTTATCTTCTTAAGTCATACGTACAAATTAAAGATCATTCGTAACAGAATAAAAAGGATGTCTGGTTTTCCATACAGCTGATAGAAGACCTTATTAAAGCTTTTAATCGGTTTTCAATTTAATAAATGACCCTGAAAAAGTGTCCTTACTTACCTAGATATTTTTTTATTTTTGGGTGAAATATCCCTCTAATACCAAACCGGTGCCACAGGCTTCATGTTTAGATACGATTTAAGATTATTAATAAATAACACCTTCAATTTGGATTAGTGCACTAGACAGCATTATTAGACATCACATCTGTTGTCCCATGGCAGCAGCAATCCCCCCCTCCCGTCAGCTCTTGTTAATGAGAGACGACCTTCCATAGTCTCATTCCCCTCATGCACCTGTACCTTGCTTTTAAAATGAGGGGCTTTACATTACATAAGCACGAGAGCACAAAGAGCGACAGTGTACGCTCGGACAGGCCTCGAGCTCTCTGGTCGCCGCGGGGCGGTACGCAGGGAGGGAAGAGCTCCGTTCTGCTCCGCATGAGTGGGAGTCTGCTCTTTAACCAGATAAATTAAGAACTGAGGAAAAACGGTACCGGAACAGGCAAATAGCTGTGGAGAGAGCAGAAGAAATGTTCTGCGATCCGGTGCCACATGGTCAACTAACCGTGAGAGTCAAAGCCGACTGATAAAAATCCCTGTGTGTGTGACAGCAAGAGTGTTAGAAATACACTTCTTTCAAACATTTAGGGTCACTTTATATTTTTTCCATTTTATCCTCATCGAAAAGTAGGAATTATGGTGTAGACACAATTTAAAATAAATTAAATTGTGTTATATTTTTACAGGAGTCATCCTTTGCCTAGAATATGCAAAAATGAACTCTTGGCATTTTAATAAGCAACTTCATGAGGTCTCACCCTTAGATGCTTTTAAATCAATATTAAATATGCTTTTTGTGAACAAGATTTTCATTTTGTAATTTAAAAACACAATTATATTTGTCTACAAAAATCTTTTTAAACATCCAAGCGTATTTTTTTTCAATTCAATTTTATTTTATTTATATAGCACTTTTCACGATTGTTTAATTAGTTCAAAGCAGCTAGCTAGCTACTACTAGCAAGCGTCGTAATAATGTAACGTATAGAAAATAGTTTTAAGTTAAGCCAATGTCAGCTGACACCCTAGGACATGGGTCTTCAACCACTTTATTTTGATGGCCAGATTTAAAAAATGTAAATATGATGCGGGCCAAACTTTTACCCCTTATTTATACCGTTTACATATATTTGATCTCACTAATATCCATAGGATAGTCACAGATTTTTTTGCTAATTTTTCCGTGCCATTCTTACGGATCTCCGCATTTTTCCGTGGCCCTGCTACGGACTGTCTTTTTCCGTGGCATTCTCACGGATTGGTTACTCAACTGTTTTGTCCTATTTTCTTACCATTTTCGCTTCAGTTTAGGGTTAGATTTACATGAAATTACATCCCTACCCAAACCCAACTCTAACCCTAATGCCAGGCGACAATTATTTAAAGTTTAGAAAATATAAAAGAATAAATCAGAAAATAGTTAAAGTGACATACTAACGCAAACACCAAATCTAACCCTAAACCGAAGCGAAAATGGTTTGGAAATAGGAAAAAGCAGTTGAGTAACCAATCCGTGAGATTGCCACGGAAAAATTAGCAAAATATTCTTTGTCTATCCCATAGAACTTTGTGAGATCAGGTTGTTTAACTTTTACCTATTATATGTGCCGCATGTGGTTTAGTTTTTTTATTGGATACGAAAATTACACACCTGCAGATGGTGGCACCCCACCCAGCCCCTTTGCGACTCTCCATAGAGAATTACTTCTGTGTTATTGGCCATTATTTGTCATGTACAGTATAAAGACGGCTTTAAAGTAACCATGCTGATTTTAAATCTGATAAATGCAGGCCGAATAAAAATGACTGGCGGGCCGCATTTGGCTAGGGCCCCCTGCCCTAGGGGTTGAAAAAACATATCTTCAGATGAAATTTTTAAAGATCATGGTAAACATAAATAATTTAAGTAATACAAAACACAAACAATTACTGTTATATATTAAAACATAGTTGGCTTTTGTTTTTTTTGCATTTTCCTGAAAATGTATATACTATACAGATATTATAATCAAATTGAATTAGTAAAAGCAAAAGTGGTTAAAAATTTACCAGATTTTACAAATAAAAATAAGTGTCAAGAAACAGTGTAGACTCGTCAATTCATCATCTTAATATATATATATATATATATATATATATATATATATATATATATATATATATATATATATATATATATATATATTTTAGCGTTGATCAGTTCCATGTTTAAATGAAACTTTTTGTTATTTATTTAATCTTAATAAAATAAAACATATAACCTAAAATACATTTACTGTGTGACATACAAATAATGGAATTTAATTTGTCTGTCATGTTTGTATGTATAACAAAAATAGATAAATATGAATAAAAATATAATAAAAAAATAGAATGTTGAATCTATAAACAAACACTTTTAATAATGTTGAGTTGTTTCAGTTGAATAAAATAAGGACAAACCAAACCGTTGGTTTAAATTAACCCAAATTAACCCAACCATGGGTTACAATAACCCCACAGTTTTGTGTACACAAATATACCTAATGTAAAGAAGATACACAGTTAATATTGTGATTATCTTTTATGTAGTTGATTTTTTTGGAACGCATCAACTAATGATTTACTTCAATTAATTTAATAATCAGAAAGAGCTTTATAAGGATATTGTTGTGTTTTTTTAGTTGAGGACTTATATATACAGTAAATACATAAACACAAAACATGAAAAAAATCAATACATAAAATTAAAAGTTATAAAATTAATATAGATAAAAAATAAAACCATAAAAATTGATTCTAGTGATTGAACTTGATGATGAATTTATACACAATATGTTGCTTATGTTCAACCCATTTACTGTATCATTTAACATATGCTGGGTTGTTTTAACCCTTTGTTGGGTCAAATATTTTCTGGGTTAATTTAACCTAACAGCTGTGTTTGTCCCTTTTTGACCCAAAGTTGGGTTAAAAATAACCCAGCATTTTTAGAGTAATACCATGTTACCTGTGATTCAAACAGAACAAAACAAAGAATTGCACTGTTTATCACAGTACCTAGTCACTGCTATCTGTACATGTAGGTATATTTGACTGTATATATTTAACGGATGGAAACACAACATGGAAATTTCTATTATGCCGTGAAACTTTGCTTAGTGACCTTTATACAATCACCAGCTTCCTACACTATGCGTTTAGTGATAAACACAATCCGTGACACACAAAGCAGTGTTGAGTTGTTTTGCATATTTCCTTCTGTGGACGGCTGCTAGCGTTAAATAATTTCAGAAAGCCCACACATTCAAATAGATCCTTCCTGTTCAACATAGATACAGACCTACAGAGAGGGAGTTTCCCTAACCCAAGGGAAAGGGCTCAAGGAAGACCTGTTTCTAGCATTGCTGAGGACACCATCTATCCAGCAGTTGCACATGGGCCACCAACAATAGCCGCATTGTTCTCCGTGTCTGCAAGGAAACATGGGCTACAGAGAGATGCCATTGTTTTATTGTGTAATGTTACCTGTGATTCGATAAATGATAGTGCACCGTGTTTTTGTCAGAGGAATGCGCAAATATATCATCAACATTCTTAGGTCACTGCAGAGTTCTGGCAAAGGCCCCACTTGTAGGGGTTTAAGAGAATTAGGAAAGCAGAAACCTTTTTATTTAAGAACGGCATTCCTGGGAAACTGAGAGAGCGAGAGAGATCGCTTTTCAAAAAAACATCACCCATTCTTAAGTAAACAATGCATTTAGGTCTCTGGAATAAGTTCTGATATGGTGCCAAGCTTTGTCGTGTAAGGTACCCCGTACTGAGAAATCTGTGGTGTTACTGAGATAACATGGCACAGGGTGATGTTTTCTCTCAAGTTTTGCCAAAACTTTGGTCGGGAGGCAAAACAATGAGAAGTGAACTAAGCTCACCAAAGAGGGACAAGCAAAACAAAGTGTGAAACCGAGAAATCTGTCAGCAGTCCATGAAAGAGCGTTCCCACACTGAGAAATACAGAAATACAATGAGTTAAACAGGGTCCGTGTATACTAAAGTAAATAAAGTAAACTCTTTATATATCCCATCAGTTGTTATTCTTTGAACAAGCGTAAATAAACAAAACATTTTCAGGTGCAAAGGCTTATGGGTATTCCTTGTGACTTCTGTACTGATTATTTTAAGTCACTGCACATTAATGTAGTAGTTCAGGGTTTTTAATAAGATTGTTAAGTTATGGATCCAAAATAATTTTTTATGTCATATAATCATGACTTTACTTGGCTTTTTAAGTACTTTCAGTTTAACAAAAGCTTTCAGTTTATACAAATAAAAACTTCCTCTATGGCTTTATTTGATAAAAGGATTTTCCAAGCTTGTTCCAAAAATTGTCTGAGGAAATAATACAAATAATTAAATAATAAGTAAATAATAAGGATGTTTACGGCTGCTACTGTAAACTCTCGCGAGGTTTCGTGATAGTCACGTAATTTTTTGATTCTTTTTTCGTGATTGTATAACGAATTCCTGTTTTCATGTGATTATCACATATTGGTTGCTTGTTCCTATTTTTAAACCGTTGTCGCTTCCGTTTAGGGTTAGATTTGGTGCTTGCATTAGAATGTCACTTTATTTATTGGTTTATACAATTTTTTCTGATCAATTTTTTTATATGTTAGGGTTAGAGTTGGGTTTGGGTAGGGATGTCATTTTATGGAAATCTAACCCTAAACTGAAGCGACAATGGTAAGAAAATAGGACAAAACAGTTGAGTAACCAATAGGTGATAATCAGACGAAAACAGGAATTCGTTATACGATCACAAAAAAACACGTAAATTCGTGATAATATCACAAAAAAAGAATCAAAAAATTATGTGACTAAATAACGAAATGTTCGTGAGGCTGGGCTGACAATACATTAAGGATTAAGGGCATAACTGTGAAGCTTGTGCATGTTTAAAAGCATTTACTGTATATTAAATCTTTTATAGAAATGTGTAAACTGCCTCAAAAAATTGCCTAAATTGTGGCCGCTTTAAGCAGAACATGTATGTTTTATATTTATGTGAATGTCTATATTATTTAAACATACTTCAGAAGATCTGTTACTACTTAATTTAATGAATTGGTGCAAGTTAAAAGTTCTACTTTATTGATATCGGGCTGGTTTCCCAGACAGGGATTATCTAAAATCAGGACTAGGCCTTAGTTTAATTAGGAAATATAACTAGCTTTGACAAACATGCCTTACTAAAAACATTACTTGTGTGCATTTTGAGGCATAACAAAGGGCACTGATGTATTTTATGATATGTACAAGTTGTTTTTAGTTTGGACAGCTCTTAAATTTATTTTAGTCTAGGAATAGTCTAATCCCTGTCCGGGAAACTGCTCCTTAATTAGACATTTTAAGTTGCAAAATTATTTAAAATGAGTTGTCCTAACATATTAATGTTGATAACTTCAACCTAAATAACTAATTTTATCATTTTTAACACATTTTTTTTTAAGTACATCTAACTCAGCATAGTTGGTTTTATTTCATTTCAGAAATTGATTGGAGGGGAGGATGGTTTTGTGAAACTCTTTTTAAAATCTGACAGATACGAGCCAAACAAAAAACTTGGCAGAGAGAAAGATTTTTAGTAAATATTTCTAACATTTAAGGGGTAATTTTCTTGGACGGGGTTTAGATTAATCCAGGACTAGGCCTTAGTTATATTAGTACATTAAAGTAGTTTTTACAAACCTTACAAAAACTTGGCCCTTTAGGTACATAATTGGTCCTCATGGTATAATATTGTACCAAGACACAACATTTCAATGTGTTGTATACCCATAAAGGTACAAAAATGACCCTTAGAGGGTACCACCCCAGTGACAGAAAAGGTACGGTTTTAAAACTTTTTTCTGACAGTGCTTAAGTGATGTAAATACAACTGTATACCTTGATACAATCACTGTAAAAATTACCGTAAATTTACGACCTAATTTTATGGTACTGAACTATTTTATAAAATTACAGTTTCCTACCGTAAATGGTAGCATGAGTAGTGGGGGTGGGGCGGAGGAACTGCATTAAAATTACTGAATGGTATGAGGGCCACTTCTCAATATGCATTTTCTGTTTGTATTTGTATAAAGACTGAATACTTTTAAAATGTCATCAGTGGATGGCCAAGGACTGAGAATATGGTAATGAAACAGTAAAATTATGTTGCACTGCTGGAACACCAACTGCCAGCTCTTTACCGTAAAATTACAGCAACATTTTTTACACACTGTAAAAAAAATTCCGTAGAAATTACAATGTTATTGCAGCTGGGTTGCCGGTAATTTACCATAGATTTAAATTTATGTTATTTACTGGCAAGAGTTTGTTCAAAGTTAAATAAATTTGAAATATTAACAAGTCTTTATCTTTACAGAATAAAACTATACAATAACAGCCTCATGCAAAGCATTCTGGGAACCAGAAATCATCATCAACCTTTTTCTGTTTTTTTGCTCCAGATTTTGTTTCCCAGAATGTTTTGCCTGATGCTGTTTTTTTAGTTTTACTCTGTATAGATAAAGATTTGTAAATGTTTAATGTTCATTTAACTTTGAACAAAATGTTGCCAGTAAAAAACATAAATGTAAATCCACGGTAATTTACCGGCAACCCAGCTGCAATTTCTACGGAATTTTTTTACAGCGAGTGTTTCTCAAATATTATCAGCGTGTAGCCCCACAAAAAAATTATGAAGTAAAACAATATAATACTTAAAACTGGAATTAAACAAAACATTAAATGGTTAGTTGCCTTATTGTTCTGATTTTAAGTTACACAGAATTTATGATAAGTTAATGTAATTTATAAAATGTAATTAAATTGGGGCCCCCTGGCACCGTCTCAGCACCCACAATTTGAGAACCACTGCCTTAAGATAACAATCATTAAATTACTCGCAAACCATACTGTACTTATACAAATACATTTACGCCTATTTTAAGCAAGGGATCATTTCAATTAAGTTTTGTGTGGTGTTTGTTTTGGAGTTACAGATGGTGATGGCAGTGATGGTGAAACCACAAATGCAATACACAGTCACAAAACAAGCAATCCATCAATTGATGCGTTTATCCGACATTTTATTACGAAATCATCAAACTTTTGAAAAAAAAAATGCAAATCCATGAGCACGGCACAATTACTGCTTCAAAAAATAACAAATGAGGACATTATGAGATCCATTTATTCACACAACTGTACACTTGAAAATCGGCTAACAGCAGATTATATACATTCAGTAGTTGACGTTTTGGAAGACCTCCGATTATTAAAGACAATTCAGAAAGCTCAAGCAATCCCTGGGGTATGAAACACATCACCCGAAGCCTGTTCTGAAGTTCAATACGTTACGGTAACAAGCACTCATTCAGAGATTGTTTCAGTCACACAAACACATACAGCAAAGTCATACCAACAACAATGCAACTGTAGTAGAAAAGAAAAAACTGCACACAGAGACACAAATAACTTAATGTTGTGGCAGGTGGATTTAATGCACTTGAAGCGTGTTTATGATGTGGCGAAATGCCGGAGACTTACTGCGTCACTGAATGAAAATAAAGGCAGCTAGTGTTAGACCTGGCTTGAAAAAAATACTAGATTAATAGTGAAAAAAGTATGTTTAGAGTACTCAGGCTAACATTTTTAAAAGTGGTCAACATTAGTTTCCTTACCAAAACTCTTTGTCACCTTGATTGATGTTTTAATGGAATAAAATGATCGATGTACCAAGTGCCAACTTAATGCTATGCGGACGTTACAAGAGGGCGTGACACGTTTTTAATTGTTTAAATGAAGTGCATTTAGTTATGTTAAATTATGTTGAAAAAGTTACCTTTGCTGGCTGCAGATACTGAAAATTGTTTTTATAAGCATAAACCTTTTAAATTAAGCATCAAAAATAACGTAAATGATTCTGTCAATCTTTTAATTACAGGTTGAAACGTTCTCACATCAAAGCCCTTAACATGTCACATGAAAAACACAGAATCACTTAACAAAATTTCTAAACATTTTGATAACACAAGCTTGTGGCTTAAATAGTCTAAAAATATCTGCTGTACATACGCATTTATTTACATAATCTTTGTTAATGATGTATGAGTGTATACATGTTTACCTATATAAACGTGTCAAGACTATACCTTTTCCTATACCTTTAAATGAAAAACTTAAGCCAAGCACCTTTGACACTGAAGAAAAGAAATCTGGCTCGGATTCATGGTTGAATTGTAAAAATAAAACTGATTTAAATTCAATTAAACCATTTTTAACCATGAGGACAACTTGCTTTTGTTATGATTAAAAAATAAAAATACAAACTGCTTCTTAACAGCTATTATAATGTTTATAACCTGATTGACAAAAGATTTGTGGATTGAAATTATTTCTCCAAAGCAGAAATTATACGGTCACTGCATGCATATTTTTATTATTATAAAATGGGGCGACATGAAGGGATTCAACTTTTCCTTGTCTGAGATTTAAGACAACAGAAAAAATTGTATCCTTACAAAGGCCTTCTTAATAAAAAAAAGATATTTGGTACTTATCAAACTTCATAATTTCCCCTAAATGTATCTCTCACATGGTTACGAAATTTCACTCGGCATGCCCCCATGGTGCACAAACCAAACATATAGTAACACATCAACTTGGCCGTACAGTGCTCCAGTTTCACAGTCATTACTCCGTAAATATGCGTTTTCACTCTGTACCGACACAATTGTACAAAACTGTGCACTTGCTCTCAGAGG
Organism: Paramisgurnus dabryanus; assembly: GCF_030506205.2. Lineage (NCBI taxonomy): Eukaryota > Metazoa > Chordata > Actinopteri > Cypriniformes > Cobitidae > Paramisgurnus > Paramisgurnus dabryanus. Next base: position 8,445,980 of record NC_133338.1, on the reverse strand, counting down.
TTTCAAGTAGAAATAGAAATGAGTTTGCATAGAGTCTTAGGGAACCTAAAGGATCGCTCAGTGAATGTGGGCCTCTGTCAAACATTGTCGAACTTGTGTTTCAGGTAGTCCTTCATGACCTTGGCAATGGGGAGATCTTCCAGAAATTTTAAGCTCTGAAGGCCGATACACTGACGGATCTTTATCCTGCACAGATCCTGCAAAGTCCTGGGTTGCCCTGAAACAAAACGTTTTAGGTTAGATTACAGCTGCTTTTCAAGTCCATTAAAACTGTATGGTTATTTTAGTGCATAGTGACAGCAATAGATCCACAAAAGTATTTGAATCATTTATCAATACTAAGTTGCTATCCAAAATATGGAGATTAATCTTTGAAGTTCCTGAAGTCTGCATCTACACTGAGCATGCAGAGATGAATTTAAGTGGTACAATTTAATATTGTAAGAAATATGATATTTTAAAATGTATTAACTATAAAAACTAGCTTCCAGTAACGACACCATCTTGGATTTGCAATGTACCCATGGCCAAAAACGCTCCAAAAACTACAGAGGTCATGTTCACATATTGTGCGTTAAGTAGATAAAGTCATTATCGCGACAGGCCTACTTGGATGACCTACTACCTCTGGCAAGATCCTGAAGTGTTCATTCGACAGACCCTTTACTATCCCGTGAGCGCACGGGAGAGGAGTAATCCAATGAAGAATAAGAAGGGGATGCCTGTTTTTTTTTCTTCAAAAATTTAACGCTGCTCTATTCAAATGCAAAAAGATATATTGAACAGCTTTACGTTGTGGTTATATTTCGCTAAATTAACGTCTTTCCAATTAACTTGGGCTGGGTATCGATTCAGATGTTCCAGATCAACTCGATTTCGATTCACACGCTATCAAAACGATTCGATTTCGATTCTCGTTTCCGATTCTCAGCTCGATTTTTATACTTGATTATTGATTGAACTCAATGAATATAAATTATATAGAATATTATATTATAATATATTACAATATAGACTGAATGAATGAATGAATGACAGGGTCGCCTCTCTCTCCTTGGTAACATCGCGCAAGGCAAAAAGGAAAAAAAGGGTGACATCTAGTGGAGAAGACTAGTAATTAGATTAACGTTAAACTTACGTTCAATGAAATTGAAAAAAAAAAACTAGATTCATGGCCTGTGAGAATCGATTTTGAATCAACCACGGAAAAAAACCCCAGATTAATCGAAAAATATTTTTTTTTGCCCAGCCTTACAGTTAACGACTAACTTGTTGTTATGACGACGTATGTCAATTGATGTATCAACATGGCGGATGTAGTATGTCCGAATTAATTCATACTATCCATATTCATACTATTTTTGAACCTACTGTTTTAACATTCAATTTATCTAATTCATTACCTACTGTCACAGTATGCAATTTCAGATGCAGCCTTATGGCACTTTTCCATTGCATAGTACCCCACGGATTGGTTTGGGGCAGCACATCGACAGACACCACACAGGTGTTTGTACAGTTTTGGTATTTGACTCAGGGTTTCCCGCAGCACATTTCAGTTTGGGCGGCCCGCCTAAGCTTGGAAACCCTGCCGCCTTAACTAGGTCGTCCAAAAAAAAGAATGTCGTCGCTGCACATCTCTGAGAATAGCGCGTACGTGCTTCACACCGCGAGCGGGGACGCGTGCCACACGGCCGAAATGAGAAAGACCTGATCGGACCATCCCTGTCTAGAGGACTAGTCAGTTGATAAAACATCTCGCGAGTGTGCATACGCGCCACACTGCCGAAATGAGATAAAGACGTGGTCCGTCTGGAGGACAGCCAGTTGATAAAACACATGGCCGTGAGAACTGTAACCCCGGATTTCCACCGACTGCGGAGCAGCTGCAGATCAGCTCCGCTGCGTTACGTCTCCGCACTCTGCCGTCCGCCAATACCCACCAGTTCCGTTTTTGTTGCAGAGCGGCTGCGTGCTGAAGTGACGAGGTCTCGCAAATTCACGTGATGATCGCGCGATACCTTCTGTCTCTGCCCATTATGCCGTTGAATTATGACGTTTTTACAAACCAGCCCAGATCACAACACGAGATCTCGCATAGACAGAGCAGTACATCAAATCCATCCAAAATTCAAAAAATAAGAAGGCTGCTAAAACATTTATATATGCTTTATCTTTAATGTATTTATTTGAAACTCCCCTGGCTCTGTTCCTGTCTATTATTTGTTGTTTCTGTATTAATGACTTTATTTGTGTGTGTTTGTAATGTTTGTATTGCAAAGATTTAATAAAAAAACACGAGTTCTCGTGAATTCAGGTATGATCACGCGATAAAGTCATGGCTCCGCCCTGCGGAGCTGTCCGGCATCCGTCAAAAATAGAAGCTCTGCGTATTTGTGCCGGAGGGCTGCGGATGGCCGGAGCTGTGACGGATTCGGAGCGCAGTCAGTGGAAATACACACATTGACTTGAATGGAAACCGATTGACTCCGCCGCCGTTCCGCAACGGATCCGCAGCCGTTCCGCAGTCGGTGGAAATCCGGGGTAAGTGAACTTATGTTTTAGGTTTATTTATGCCTGTTATTGTATTAGCCTAAAGTTCCGGCACATTTAAAGTAAGTTAGCTGGTGATTTTGTTGTCTGAGCAACCTGCTAGCTAGGTTTCATGTGCCTGTTGATTCGATATAATTGTTAAGCGCTTTTGCTCACTTTATTTATGTGCATTATTTACATGCTACAGTAGTTTCACTCCTTTAAGATAATGTAATTAATAGTGGGAAATAATCAGTTTTTACAATTTTTGCGCCATCTATCATTGTTCGCAAGACGTTCTACAACATCTGCTTTAGTTTGTGTTTATTAACCCTTTAGTTTCACTTCATCACGCAGCTATTCCAGTTAGAGGTAAAAACATTTAATTCATTAATAATCTAGTATGTGTTCATTTTCTGTCATAGTTTCTTCAAAATTAAGTGTTTTAAATAAAAATATTTTAATTTTCATCATGACGCATACGCCCCCTTTGATTGCCATGCCCTCGGTCCCAACTACCTTAACTAACACATTTTCTGCGGGAAACCCTGTGACTGGAGTATCCCTTTAAGTAAAAACAAGTTCTCAAGATAACAAGTACACCCACATTACAAGAAAAAAAACATTTTGTGTTTCTGCTGTCTTAAAGACACTGTGTCAGAGAAGTTTAGAAATGAGTTCCAAGATTCGAGAGCACACAGTTTATCAGTTTTAATGGGCCAGCTTTTCCAGTCCCAACACAATATGGCACAGGCTGTGCATACACAAATGAAGCCAGCTGGAAAAACCACTACAAAGCGTTAAAGAAGGCCATCTGCAGCCGCTGTCTACTGTCATAGTCAATGCCTTACTGAAACTCTCAACTACAGGTGACAACAAAGAAAGCCAGGGAATAAATGTACTCAGCGCTGAGAACACCAGTCATTTCAGTACAGACATGAAGTCATGCTTTACATTACCGGGTCAGACATAAACACAACCGCTGAAGTGCCCCTTTAATAAATATTTAAGGTGAAATCGGATCGTGCCCATGGTGGACCGTGAATGAGTCTGAGACAGGTGGCTTTGATATGGTGATATCAAAGTTGACTCGAAGCGCAGGAATGTGGCCATTGTTGCGTACTTCATCATTAGTGCTTCAGGTAACACGGCTCGCTTTTTTCAGACTCCCGATTGTTCGCTGAGGGGCACAGAGATCATAATTGTGTTGTTAAGGAGGTAGTGGCCTAGGGTTAGACTGCGTCTCAGTTGAGTCTTTGCTTAACTTACAGATTGACAGATTTTCACTACAGTGGCCCTCCTTTAATGATATTCTTGTCATTCTGAAATAAAGTTCAAGTGCTTTACGTCTGACTTTAAAAGAGATCTTTCCTCGAGCTTAAAGTAAATTATTTATAATGATTAATATTAAAAATACTGTTGTTGAATCATAAAATCCCGGGAAATGCCAGTGACAGAAGCAGCAGTAATGCTTTTTATCGTCTGCAAATAAAGTTTAAACACTGTGTAAACTAAATTCAGAGAACAATTTCTAAACATTTTAATGTGTTTCAGCAATACATTTCTAACATTTATAAAATCTTAAAGATTTAAAGAGTTTTAAAAGAAGCACCAAATACAAGCGTCAACATGAAACAAAGAGTCGACTTACTTGTGACCTCTTGCAGGAAGTCCAGACAGGGCCGACTGAGGCCAGACATGCTGACTGAAACGGCCACAGGGGTCTGGCCCTCGTAGTTGCGCGTGTTCGTATCGGCTCCGTACGTGTACAGCATCTGAGCGCACAGCACATCGTCTCTGAGGGCCGACAGGTGCAAGGGTGTCTGTCCGTCCTCCAGTCGGCCCAGGTTAGTGTCTGCTCCACGCTGCAGGAACATACGACAGTACGAATGGTTGCCTTTAATGACGGCGTAACGCAACAAGAAGCCGTTCTGAATGTCTATGTTGGCGTTGTGATCGAGCAGAATTCGCACGCAGCTGGATCGCTCGCGGATGATCGCTAGCTGAAGTGGCGTCGTGCCTTTATCGCTGAGCGGGTCCACCTCAGCTTTGAACTCTAGGAGGAGACGCACAAAGGAATCGCGGCCGTAATGAGCCGCCACGTGTAGAGGAGTCCAGCCGTCATTGCTCTTGGCATTGATGATGTCGCTGCGATACTCCGATTCCAGCATTAGGCGGGCGATGCGGGCACGCCCGTGCATGGCTGCGTAATGCAGGGCAGTGAAGCCTCCGATGAAATCCTTTACTGTGGGATCAGCTGTTGTCATAGAGATAGATAAAAATCAAATAATATTAAGCATTAAAAAGAAATCATATAGTAGCTTTCTGAAATTGTACTACTGCTTTCATATTAGAGATGCAGAGAATGTTTTTCAACCAAAACTATTTGGCTGAAAAATGCAAAAAGCATCTTCCACACCAACACCAATTTATAAAGCGTGCACAACCCTGACTCTATATTGGTTGCTATTTGATTGCATCATCGAAAATATATTGTTTGATTATTCACTTATTCAGCCAAACGGCAAAAATGCTTTTTTGATATTTTCAAATAGCTTTGGTTGCCAAACATTCATTTACATCATGAGGTGCAAAACACAGACAAAATGTGTGTGTGTGTGTGTGCGTGTGTGTGTGTGTGTGTGTGTAAAGCTATATTACATTACATGTTCGCATTTGGCATATGCTTTTCTTGCAGTGCATTATACAATATACATTTAATCGGTTTGTGTGTTAACTGGAATCAAACCCATGACCTTTTGTGCTGCTCAAGCAATGCTCCACCAGATGAGCTACAGAAACATCATATAAAATGTGAGTTTATTTTATTTTTGACTTTTTGTGTTTTTGTGCGCAGAGGAATAAAGAATAGAAGGTGGGGTTTATTGGTCAATTATAAAAGTGATCTCCACCGATATTTTAAGCTACTGTTTAATGGTACTGATGGATCCAATGGCTGTTTTTATTCAAATGTATTAAATATTGATTTATAATCAATTTATATGAAAATCAGTCATATAGATTCAGTATAATCTGTACAATATCTGAAAAATCACAGTAAAACACATACAGTATATTTTCCGAAATAACCTAGTTTTATAGCGCCCTCTGATGTCTTGCATACGTTTTACACCTTAACATACTGGCATATGTGTCAAACTCAACAGTATTCAAAGGAACTTATAGGATGTACAGAAGTATCTGGGCTCAGGGTGACAGTTGCTTCCAACAAGGGGTTTCCTACGGGGGATTTGGGGCACCTTAGGGGTGGTAAAACAAGTGGTCCTCCAAATAATGTTTGAATTTACAATTTTTTTTTTGGAAAATTTTAATTAGGCATGCCACAAAATGCATGAATAGGTGAATAATAAAAAGGTTTCCACATTAAAATCTATTCTGTACATTTGAAAATGTTATATTTTATGTTAACAGTATATAACAAAAATGTATTCTTGTAAATTTGTAATTTAACCATAATAAAGTATATAAACCCACATCCTTTGGGCTGTTAACACAGTGCTATGCAAACTAAGCTACTGGAATATTAATAACTACGCACACAAATCTTGCACCTACTCAATGACTGTTGCTTGTATTCAGTGTCCTTACTGTTACAGTTTCTAAATGTTATTTGCACTTTTGCCCTTTATGTAGTTGTGTTGAATCTGTGTAATGTTTAGTTTTAATTTAGTCTACTTTAGATATGTATTTTTTGTCTATTTATGATAATTTAAGGAGTAAATCTGTTGTCTTATCCAGCATTGTCATGTTTTGCTTTATAGCACATGGGTCCGGGAAAACATTTTGTTTTAACCTGAACAAGTTATATATAGTTAAAATGACTATAAATTGTTTACAGCTTTATAATACCAATACGGTATTCAAGGTAAGTATTTGCACTGTTGAATCAAAGCTAAACTAAGAGTCTTGGTCATGTGATATTTCTTAAGTGATCAAGAAATAGTCATGTACATGGTTTACTGTTAATCTTCCCATTTGCTTTGGCTATCAAATATCATTAGTGACCCTGGACCACAAATAAGCTTTTCATTGTATGTTTCGTTACGATAGGACAATATTTGACCTTATCTTGGTACAACTATTGAAAAATCTGGAATCTGAGGGTGCAAAATAAATCCAAAAATTGAGAAAATTGCCTTGTCCAAATGTAGCCCTTAGCAACACATATTGCTAAAGATAAATACATTTTTGATTATTTACAGTAGGATATGTACAAAATATCTTCATGAAACATGATCTTTACTTAATATCCTAATGATTTTTGACATTAAAAAAAGATAATTTTGACACATACAATGTATTGTTGACAATACAATACATTGACAATACAATACCATAACATCTTGTGTATAGATCTGAGGTGCTCCTATTAGTAATGGCACATACTAACAGATACGATCAGAGTAACACTTGTCCAAAAAAAATAAACCCAGTAAAGCTGGGATTTATACTGAACAATCACTATTAGCTGTTTAAATTGAAATGCATATTTTATCATATTTATTTATGTTTTAAATATTTTGAATATTCTTTTATCTTACATAACAATTTCATATCAATATTTCTTTTTTTTAAACCTTAATATTCTTTAAAAAAAATCAAAGTTGTTTTCTTAGAAAGGAATGTACTTGCATTATTATGCTATTTTATTGTCATATATAATCAGTGACATAAAATGGTCTCAAAAAGACAAAACTATCAACTATCGCCATTATTTCTTGGGCTATTAACCGATTTATGAGAAGTAGCTGTCGTGACAGGCCTATACAGTATGCGATTTCGCATCTTTAGTGATTTGACATTTACCCATATCAGGTGACCTGTAAACAAGTTTTTGCAATTTGAAAGAAACGCCACTATTGTCCCATAACAAGCAAACCCATTTTACCTCCATGTTCGAGGAAAACGCGCACACAGCGCTCCTTTCCCTTTGCTGCCGAGAAGTGCAGCAGCGTCCAGCCGTTGGCATCTCTGATTTTGGGCGAGTATCCCTGCTCCAGCATCTTACGGACGGTGTAGACATCGCCAGCCGCCACCGCTGCCTGGATCTGCAGCTCCTCCTGTAACTCCGGATTCCTTCTGCAGTGATGGTTCAGCATCCTGTCACATCTCGCAGTACGAGGGTCACATGTGCCTATGTCCCTATAGCCAAACACACACTTCTGACATTAGGAAGGTAACACATTACCTATAATTTAAGAATTTTTCATTATAGAGACAGAACGGGATTGTTTAATCAATAATAATGAAAAAATAAGGACTCTTCAATAAAAAAGGCATCATATGTTTCAAAACATTGCTTGTTTTATTTTAGCATGAAAAACTTGGACAATGCAACTAATGCAGAAGATTTGCTGTGACAAGAGTTACCTTTCATTAATGTCTCGTAGATCTGAAACAGTCCTTGTGTTCTGCATCCATATTCACATCCAACTCCATTCTACAGATGCAAAGATAAAAGAAAAACATAATCAGGCTCACATATAATTTAGTTATGGAAACGCATATACTATATCAATAACTTGCATATACAATACTCTCCATCTAAATAACCTGTACTGTATATGTACTATATATAATAAAATTTTTGTCATGTATATATATTAAAATCATTAAGCCATGCAACACCACAGCTTCAAGTAACAGCAGCATTCAGATCTTATTTGGACTTTACGATACAAAATTTGGGGATTACGATGTTATTGTATTTTAGCTTCTGAAAAACAACTAATGCGAGCGTTTGCACACCATGAGTGTCTATAACAATGAGTATATTCGTTTACAGATCTGGTATATATCATTAATGGCAGTTTAACTGGTTTATCACCTCCAGTTTCGTAAACAACAGGTAAATAAACATGATTGTGTCTTCTGGACAGAGAACAATGAATCTGTTAGCAGGTGTGCTAAACCAGCTAGGGCTGCTAAACCGATCCTTAAATCACATATTAAAGCCGCTGCTTTTAAAAACAAACACGCTTTATTTCAATTGTACTGATATTTACATTATCATATGTATGATATTTGTGATTAATGTGAAGGAAGACTGATTAGCTCGTTCACTGGCATGAACTGTTACTGCATTAGCATAGTTAGCATAGTTAGCCAGCGGTTATTGACTATATTCACAACATTGCATTTAAAGTTACTCAAACTCTCCTAACCTGACGTTGGAGGACACGCGTTAATATATATGTTTATAAAGACAACAATGACTCAGGAAAGAATAAAATAAAAACATATAATATACATACATATTAAAAATACAATCAGGTAGCCATGAACATCATCTCCAAGGCTTCAAACAGCAGCGACCAATCGGATTTAAGCTGTCAAACACGTCATCCTGCAGCAAAGAACCCTGCCGGATGACGTCTTTTTTGCGACAGTGTAGAAAGCTTGACGGCAAACAGTCGTCCATGTGTTTTTTTTTTTTAAGTTTGTTCAGTTTGTGCACTTAATTTATAAAATGCGTAATACAAACTAGCATTGTTAGTGAAATGTTTTGTGTCCTGAAGCTGATTTTTACTTTTTGTTATGTTTTTAATTCTGCTTTAACCCGGAAATCACGTTAGCAGGTCTACCGTATGTAAACAATTTATTTGGCGTATTTGATCATTTCCTGTGAACCACGAAGGTCTACAAGAGCTAACGTTATCATGGACTGTAATATGCAGCGGATATGCAGTCCAGATCTCAAGTCTATCCATTTGAACATACGTTGCAAACGTACACACGAAAGATGACTGATGTTTCTTCTGGATGCAGATCTTCATGTTCTCTTGATCACATTATGGATGCTTCAAGTTTGGATTTCCACAACATTTTCCTATCGTTATATTCAGGAACACTTCCCAGCCTGAGCAGTAAAGACTTGGCCAGCAAAATAGCATCGTGTCTTACATCGCAAACAGCTGGATCTGTCAGTCATACAGACGTTATGTGCTTGTGTTTGACTCTTACTGAAAACATCATTACCAGACTGTCATCACCGAGTCTGCCACAAGATGTCAGAATATGCTATGAAGACGTTATGAGAAGTCTGTGTGAAATGGATCTGATGGCAAAGCTGGTATGGTACACTTATTTTATGGATACATCTTACCCATGTTACACGACAACACAATCTAAAAAAAGAAAAAAACTTTATTTTGCTCTAAGAGTATCAAGCATTTATTGTTACACACACACACACACACACACACACACACACACACACACACACACACACACACACACACACACACACACACATTCTGGTTTCCATGTTTTGTGGGGACACTCTTAGACGTATTTTATACGTATAATTATTGTATTAATTGTTTACTGGAAGATGTGTGGATACAGATCATAAGTGCCCGTGTGCCACATCTACATTCAGCTCTTTGTGGATTATGGTCAAAACAAATTTTTTATATTTACTGCATTTATACCAGCTATTATGGCAACCCCTAACTGCACAAATTATGCCAGTTTTTCTGGATTTCATAATAAACATTAACTAACTAGCCATTCAAAAGTACCATACGACTACCATTACCTTTAGCGACTCACCAGAATTCTTACACGAAAGAGATCAAGGAGGCAGGGTTTTGACATTTATGTCAAAAATAAGATGGATAAAGACTCTTAAAACGTCCAAGTTAACCTCTCCCTTTGATTTTGGGATGAAATCCTTGAACAGTTTATGTTAATAACTGGTTGGTTGATAGTTTGGATTTGATTCCTTCAATATTTTGACATAGGTTTCCCTCCTTGACTGTCAGGACCAACTGGTGTCTCATTTGTCTACAAAGTGCATGTCAGCTTGTGTCATCAATGACATTTCCATGACTGTAAGTATATTTCAAAGACAACCTGTATAGAGTGAATAAATGATGACAGAATTTTCTTTTTTGGGGGAAACTATCCCTTTAAGAAAGTAAATGGACTGTAAAGGCAATTTTATAGTAATGTAACAGGATTAATGTGTGGAGCGCATATTAAACCTTTGGTATTTCATATGTAATTGTTGATTTTAGGGAAGTAGCAGCTCACTTTGGAGAGACACTTGTGCTAAAGTGTTTTATAAATCAACTCCCAGCGGTGAACTGGATTGCTGTCTGTGGTCTCTCACTTGTGTGATTAAAGGAGTGCTGAGGGGAGACTGCAGAAACAAAAACGGTACTGAACCGTATCTCTTATGATCATACACAAACTTAAACTGTGCTTTCACGACCCTTCACATTGCGCAAATTAAAAAGCCTATTAATAACCGCATAAGCTAACAATTTGTATGCTTCTACTTTGTACAACGTAATTGGCTTTCTAGGCCGCTAACGCAGACGAGATATCACAATGACAAATGTTTGACCAGGCATTAGTGCTAGGTACCATTTGGGGTCCTAGGGGAGACCGAATTGCTCATGACACCGGTTTGGACTACAGCTCTCTACTTCCTGCTTTAATGACGTCAGTAGAACAGTTTCTTGACTAAACTCTGCCCAAAGGAATACGTCAGTCTCCAGCTAAGCTAACGGCAAGCTAAACTGCTGTCGAATCACAACACACTAAACAAACTACACAATAAGAACTCATTTCGACTTCATAGAACAAGGAATATATCAGCTCGTTTTTAGGAGTAAATTGTGTGAAATACCGCATTTTTAACACGTGAAACATGAACCCATGTTATATTGCTCACTGTAAACACAATCAAAGCTCAAAGCTTCAAAAACACAGAAAGAATGGGACCTTTAGGAAAATAATGCAAAAGTTTTACAGTCTTTAAAACTCTTTAATGGAAAACACAGCTATAGATCTCACACTTATTCAGGCGCCAAGCTTATATTTGATATGTAATTAATTATTAAATATGACATCTGTATAGTAAATGCCCGCTGTTTACCCTGCTGCGTCACTGATGTGTTGAATGGCCATATCATTCAGACCCAGCTGCTTTATTTCTCTGTGAATAAGTAGCATTTAATAGATGTCTGTTTTTCCTCCACACAGATGTTTTGACAAAGCTTCTTGGAGCGGTGGATCCATCCCTCACTTGCTTGTACGCCAGCCTTCTTCCTCAACACACACTGGAACCTCGCAAAACTGAAGTGATGAAACATTGCAGAACTTTGTGCACTTTCTTTGACCTTCTCGAAGTCCTCAGCGCTGCTCGGCTGAGATGCGGTGTCTGTTCATCTGTACAAAGAATCGTATTCACTGAGTCCCGAGCTCTTCTGCATGTCATGAGAACCGACGTGGAGTATTTTGTAAATAAAAGAGCGTTACTTCTTCTGAAGAGAAATCTTCTGCGGAGAGCTGGAGAGGACTGGGCGTTGGGTGACGTGCAGTCTGGGTCACATATGGATGAAGGGCTGAATGAAGACCTGTTGGCGGTGGCAGATGCTGTGTTAAATGAAGTGAAGGCCGGTTGGCTCCAGGAAGTGTCTGTGAAAGCTCAGCCCAGTTTCTTTGGTGGGAACTTTGATGTTCATCTTGGAGGAACTTGGAGAGATGATGTGATGTTAAGAGCTTTGAGTCTAATTCTGCTGAAGTCACTAGAAATAAACATTCAGTCCACTTGTGGGAAAGGTAACACTTTCATACTGTTGTAGTTTATTAGGTTAAGAATCAAAATAAAATTCAATAATCGTATTACTTTTATTTTCAAGAACTGAATTGGAACTGATAGAGCATTGAGAGGTTGTGGGTTCAATTCCTATGGAATAGATATACTGATAAAAAAAATGTATACCTTGCCAAGTGCATATGTGTAATGTATCCAATTGCAGCAGCTTAACCCATAAAGAATCACACAGCATTTGATTTTAAACATCAGGGGGCGATGTATCCCTTGATAATGCATTTTCTTCCATTTTCAGGAGCTCAGAATAACATTGACGTCCACCAGTATCTAACAGAGCTCATGTCGTTCCTGCGGCGTCACGCGACCCATCTGTCTACTGAAGCTCACAACTGTTGCTGGGTGACTTCAGTGTTTGCTGAACAGGATGATGACATGATCGAATCAGCCAAAGCTCTCATTGCCTTGTACTTGTATCAGAAAAGGTTTGTCATTTATTACAAGCTTGTTATATAGAGCTTTTTTCTATAGGTTGAGAGATTGTGGATATGACAGTGATAATTAAAGGGGTCCTTGATTATGATTTCACTTTTTTTTACTTCAGTTAGTGTGTAATGTTGCTGTTTGAGCACAGACAACATTTGTAAAGTTACAGAGTTTAATGCAAAGGGAGATATTTGTTGTTAATCTTTTTATAAAAAAATAAAACGAATGGCTGGATCGCCTACAAATGAGCTTCTTCCCGGGTTTGTTACCATGCCCCCAGGACACGCAACAAAGGGGATGAGGGGTTGTGGCTAGAAGGAATACAGCTACGGCCAAAATCATCGGTTGAGCACTGTTTTCATCCTAATCCTACCCCCAAACCCTATGGCCCCTATTTTAACTCTTTCACCGCCAGCGTTTAAAAAAAAAGTTGCCAGCCAGCGCCAGCGTTTTTCATGATTTTCACCAAAGTTTAATGCCTTCCAGAAAATGTTCTTCTTTAAATATATAAACATACAATATACCAAATGAAAGAACAGACCCTCTGCTTTCAAAAAAACAAAAACGTTTCATCCTACCTTCAGTGGTTCTTTTGTAATCAGCTTTTGAATATGGGTAGGTTTTTGCAAAAACACCATATTTTGAGCAAAAAGCAGAGATAATTCCATTTTTATGACGGACTTTTCATAGAGATCCCATTCAGAGCAATCTTTAAAACAGACACGGACATGCAGCAGCTTGCCATAGGGCAATACTTCCGGTTTTAAAAAATTGCGGAAGGGCGCCACCTGGTGGATAATAGCGGTATTGCGGAAAGACGGAAAATCTCGTCATTGGCGGGGAAGCGTTTTCTCTTAACTGACGAGATATCTCGTCAATGGCGGGGAAAGAGTTAACGATCTAAGCGCACTGTCACAGCGCAACGTCTAAATGGGCGTGTCCGAATAAACTTTTGCTAATTTAACGACTGGAAAAATGGTTTGTGCGTCGAGTGCATGGTCGAAAAGGGTTGGTCCTATTTTTTTAATGAGTAATGGGAGTATTTTGGGCGTAACGTACAATAAACCAATGGGAGTCTCAGCTCTCATCCCCTTTAAAAGCCAGTTGCGCTAGCGCTATCTAATCCCTATTTAGATGACGGACTTTGTAAACTGAAAAACTAAGCGGAGAAAGAAGACCACCAGTTTAAGATTAATGTAAAATAATTGTGTTGTTTTTCACTTGTATTGAAATTGTTATTTTTTTATTAAAACCTTTAAAACCCATTTTCTTTTAGTCATGGAAGTAAATGTAAGAAAAGGTTTGTACTCTAAAAATACTTTATTTGTAACAAACAGGAGATAAAGAATTTACAAACGGCTCTCCGCACGTTTCAGCACTTGGACAGCGTCAGTTTTTTTTTAAGCATTACTTAAAAATGTTTCTCATCTCACCATATCCACAGGTCCAGAGTCATCATATACAATAAATCCGTGAGGGAGCGTTAAAAAAAAAAACATTTAAAAACAGATGCATTTGTTTAAAGCAAAGCATTTATTTACTTACCAGGCTACAGGTGAAGCAGCTCTTTGTGCCTTCTAACGTCTCATAATCGGTCCTCATTTATGTCCAAGAGACTCAATAATAATCTTTTACATTCAATCCTTTAATCTTTCATATTTTAAAGCATTTTTGTGCTGCTGCGCATTCATGTATGTGATAAGCAAACCTGCGTTGTTGTCCCGTTTACAGGCACATATTACTAATGCGCTCTTTTAATAACAAAAACAGATTGCACCATTGACTTTAGACCAGGTTTTAGTTGGTCACTAGCGTAGTCTATTTTAGTTGCCTCAAAATAGCAATGCGCCAACAATGTGCCTGAACACACCTCGTTTTCAGACCAGAATGCCCATGGGCGCAAATGCATTTGCTATTTAAACAACGTGGCGCTAAATGTAAAAATGATAATTGCGCCCGGGGGGGAACTAGTAAAAGACACTTGCATTGCGCATTGCGCTGCATTGCGTCGGGTGTAAGATAGATCCCTATATCTCTTGAGATTTGGACGTAGCTGTATCCCCTCTACCCAGAACCGGGGTGAAGCCATGTTGGGATGCTTTTTATATTGTAAACGTGTGTAAGGTGTAAACATGGGACAACGTTGTTTGGTTCCGCTAGCCAGTTAGCTACATACTAATTCATACTTATATGACAAAGTCTACAAACTTGTTTTAGTTTCAAAAAACCAGGAACTCAACTGTCTGTTTTTAGGAGAATGGAAACAACGGTAAAAATATATAAAACAAAACTAAGCATGAACACAGTGCACTTCATAATCACCATCAAACCATCAGAAAACGTCAGTTTACCACCGCTTTAAAGATACATACAGCATTGGGAAACTTAAATATATATATATTTTTACAATATTTACTAGAATTAGACTCAATATCGCTTAGGGGGCTTTCAAAGTAACCTGCACATGCATTTTATCCAATGATTATAAGTGTCCACATTACATGATTACAACTGATAAATTCCACTTTCCAAAGCACATATGCGCAGCTGTCGCCCTCTCCATACCAACGCTGGGGGGAGAGCCGTGAACATTCACACTCAGGCTCGACCACAGCAAACAAGCCCATATTGTATAAAAGCTCTTCGTTATTAATATTTAATTTTAAATGTTAGATTTGCAGACATGGAATCCATATTTAAATATAAATGCTGGTAACTGAAACCCTCCTACTAAGCTACATCACTAGCTGCGTTTCCATTGCAGATTTGCGCAAAACGTAAGCGTTATTTTCTAAATGTCTGCGTTTCTATTAACTAATGATATGTGACTGAAACATAGTTTTTCCTGTCGCGCTAAGTCATTCCAAACATCACGTCGACTGATGTTGGTAGGTTTTCTAATATCAAATCCACCACACTAGGCATTATTTTTAACCGAAGGAGAAGTAAGAGTATTATCCAAACTTTAAAGGGATAGTTTACCAAAAATGAAAATTGTGTCATCATTTTCTCATAATGTTGTTCTAAATCTGTATAAATGTTTTTTTGATTAATACAAAAGAAGATATTTTGATAAATAATGGTAAGCGCACAGCTGATTGTAACCATTGACTTCCATAGTAGGATAACAAATACAGGGTTTCCCGCAGAAACGGCCCGCCTAAGCTTCGAAACCCTACCGCCTTAACTAGGTCATCCAAAAAAAGATGTTGCTGCACAAAAGGCCGTCAAGTTCATCTCGGAGAATAGCGCATACACGCTTCACACCGCGAGCGGGGACGCGCTTCACACGGCCGAAATGTGAAAGACGTGGTCCGGAACGTCACTGTCTGGAGGATATTTAGCCAGTTGATAAAAGATCTTGGAGAGTACCGCGGACACGCTTCACACCGTGAAACAACGCAAAACCAGAAACCGAGAAAAATGCCCTTTAAGTTTTTTTTCGCTCTTGCTCACTTTATTCATGTGCATTATTTACATTCTACAGTAGTTACACTCCTTTAAGATAATGTAATTAATAGTGGGAAATAATCAGTTTTTACCATTTTTGCGCCATCTATCATCGTTCGCCTGCCGTTCTACAACATCTGCTTTAGTATGTCTTTATTAACCCTTTAGTTTCACTTTATCACACAGCTATTCCCATTAGAAGTATCTGTTAAAAACATTTAATTCATTAATAATCCAGTATGTGTTCATTTTCTGTCATAGTTTCTTCAAAATTAAGTTTTATTTGAGTGTTTTAAATAAAAATATTTACATTTTCATCATGACCCACCCCTTTGATTGCCACGCCCCCGTCCCCGCCCACTCGCCCAACCCTACCACCTTAACTAACAAATTGTAACTGAAATACAATGCAATTTAATGGGTACTGTCACCTGCTTACCATCATTTATCAAAATATCTTCTTCATCATTTATCACAATACTTCCATAATATTTGTTTTCCTACTATGGAAGTCAATGGTTACCATCAGCCGTGTGCTTACCATCATTTATCAAAATATCTTCTTTTGTGTTCATCAAAATAACTCTCATACAAGTTTAGAACAACATGAGAGTGAGTAAATGATGACATAATTTTCACTTTTGGGTGAAATATACATTTAAAGCCAAGGAAAGCCCCTTAAACTTAAGAACGGCAATGTATAGGTGTTTCTTGGAGATAATAGTACCGTTTTTTAAATCAAAATAGATGTAGGAGTATTATCCAAACATCATTGGCAAGGAAAGCCTCTTATACTTGGGAGCAGACACATATTTGAGCTGTTTCTGGAAGGTTTTAGTACATACATACCGCGTCATGTTCAAATAATGATTATGTGACCTACTTGCATCAGGTGACCTGATTCCATTGCAGTTTTGCGAAATACACCTTTTATGAAATGCCTGCGTAAAAAGAATTTGCGATATATGGGAGTTTTTACTAAATTGACGTGTTTCCATTGGCCCTTATTTTCAATTTGCACTATTGACATTCACATTTACATTAACAATAGGCTTGAACAGGTAACAAATCTTGTAATAAGAAAGTATGCACAAAACTGAACCATGCACATTACATCTGAAAGAATGTCATGATGTCAACCGCAACACTAGGATCAAGTAAAACTAGTAGTAAGATCCTGCCTTGGGCTGAAGCTTAATGTCATTTTAAGTACAAGAATACAAACATTAGGTAATCATGTACAGTACCTGTGCAATATGTTAGGGAAGAGTTCACCCCCCAAAAAGTTAAATTTTTTTACTTTAATTTATTTAATCTTCCAAATTAAAAACACAGCATACAGGTAAAGTAAAAGATCAAAGTAAAGGAGTAAATTAACAATACCTTTCAAGCTAAATTAGACACATGCTTAAACAATTACACTAAATTGAGATAGATAGTAGCTAATGTGCCTGGGGGTAATTTCACAATCCTAAAATCTAGTGCGACCGCACCTTAAAGCACAGTGATTGCATTCATGCATTTGAAGGTTAAGATAAAGTCTAAAATATGCCATTGCAAACAATGCTAAGTAAATGGTGAATAGGATTTGTTTTTTCTCTTCACAGTTTGAATTTCTCAGTTCCTGTTTGCCTTTGGGGCTGTAACCCCCACTGTCATTTCATTATCTTGCTCCGGTCCCTCTCCTTCGACCACACCGTGCTACTCGATTTCCTCATTTCCACAGAAACCTGTTTCTTGGAGTATTGCGTCCGCTACTTGAAGCTCCTCCGTGAGGACTGGACGGGGTTTTGTAGGTCTTGTCGTCATGTTGAAGATTCTGATGGGAACCTCGGTGTCCCTAGAAAACTGACAGCTAATCTCATGGATAGAGAAACACCAGAATCGTCTCAGATGTATGTAGTTTCCTGCGCAACAGGAAGTGATGTCAGAGCCGCCACAGTTCCACGACTGGTTGATTATGGAAGCTCAGATGAATCTGAGGAGGCAGAAGAGAGCAGTTCTGACCTCCACACGAATGCAGTTGATTTTGGTAGGATGGAGGTAAAAGGATCGTTGTACCCATCTGTAACCACGATGGAACAAGATTGTGTATCTGAATGTCTGTTTGATAAAGTGCTGGCGTGTCTTGAGGAGTTGAAGGTGGCAATAACGAGACTGCACAACAAGGCGCTCTTTCCCTACAACCCTGCCTCCCTTTTAAAACTGTTAAACAATCTTCAACCCAAAAAGAACTTGGTAAGTCAACCAAGACTCAAAGCTGTCTAACAAGGATTATTATAACCAGAAACACAAGATTCTGCACCCACAAAAGCTCCAGATCTTTACAGATACGTACCAGTTTCCCATGTCTTGACAGGACATTAATGGGGATAATCCTCCCTGGAGCAACCTGTGGTTATGCGTCTTAAGCCTGCTGAAAGGCTTAATTTCATAACGATTTTATTTTTTTCATCTTCAGAGATCAAAAACACTTGATGTATTATAAACATATTGTTTCATTAAAAATAACTTTAAATATAGTGACCAAAGTCACATAGTCATTGTGTAGAGACCCTGTCTGCAATTAATTAAAGCAAATTGTATCATTTGACTCTTTAAGGATACAATATTGGATTGCCCCAATATTTAAAGACTACTTATTTAAGTAATATGTACAGTGTCAGAAAAAAATGGTCCAGAAAGGTCCCCTAGCTGGGGTAGTAGTAGTAATACCTTTTAAAAGCAAGTAAAATTTAGGTGCAAATATGAGGCTGTTTACACTTGGCATTAACATGCGTTTTCGTTGATCAGATCACAAGTGGACGAAGTTAATGCCAGGTGTAAACAGTGTTTAAAACGTTTTCAACGCGTCCACTTTCGACCACTTTCAACCACATCCAGAGGTAGTCGAAAACACTGTCGATCGGATCGCTTTGGAGTTGCGGAACGCAAATGCGGTTGAATGTGTTCGAACAGCCTTACGCGACACCTTCTCTCCGCCCATTTATCTAATCTGAGGTATTAAACACAAGTTTTACGTCTTTTTTTTTACTTCTGGTGTGAACATACAGTGAACAGCGCTATTTTTAGCCTTTCATTGATAAAACTACTGCGGGTGTTCTCCGTAGTTTCGTTTTGAAAGCGTGAAAGTTGCGCGATCCTATTTCATCAATTGCGCTGAAAATTCAGAGAAAGCTCCAACATATAAACGTACAAAACACTGTGCAGCATGTTTACTTGCTAAACAAGCAGCGGACTCTGACATAATATTAGTTTGCTTCCATATAAACTCATAATTACTCTCGCTTTTTATATAATATTTAAAAAAAAATCATGAAATATTAGGGATTTTGTCACTTTATCATCTTGTAAATAAAGTTTGACATAAGGAATGCTGTTTCCGTGTCCAAGCCTCTGATTTTAAGTGAGACTAGATTCTAAACCGATGTTTATTGGCATTGTTTATTCACGGTGTTAACTCACGGTGTACACTACTTTATCAGGCTTACGGCATCTCATGTACGTCATGAAAATTCTGCTTCTTAGTCAGGAAAAGTCGGTGAAAAGTCAAGGAATTTGACATTTGGCTTAGAGTGGGAACCCTGATTTGAACTCTTTAGGGGCAAAGGTGTACTTTTTGAAAGGGTAACGCCCCAATGACTACACATTCATGTGAAATTGCCAGCACGTAAAACAGGTAAATTTTTTGTGAGATCAGGTTGGGTATTCGATGTAATTGGTTGATTCTAGTCTAAAGAGCTTTATATATGAAGAGTTTGGTTTCAAAACGCAATAAGTCTTTTTTGCCTAATTTTGGTAAAAACGTTTTTTCTATACCAAGAAAGTGACAAAATGAAAACCACTATTTTCTGTAACAAACTTTCGCATAGCATCTTTAGGTAATAATAACATAAAAAAATTCAAATCGATAATTACATTTTCAAAGATTTATTATAAAAACAGATCATTTAAAAAAAAAAAAATCAAAATACTACAAATTTACAAAGTTTTTCATGAGATCCCTTGGGGTCAATGTGTTAGCATGAGAGAAGCTTGATGCTGTCGGGAGAACAAGCAACCGGCATTTTTCCTTCGCCCGAGTGCCTCTCGCATAAATTATTAGATGTTATTGGCTTACGTTTCTTTCCCCTCACAGAAAACTCTCACAGGTTTATCAATGCCATCAAAGTATTATTTTGTTTTTGTTTGTTTGTTGATCACGAAGTACAAAGTAGATGAGGGAAACTAGGATTCCGTGTGTATTCCGTCCCACCATTGTTGTTTACAATGCGTGGAATGGTGCGCTGTAATATGTGGAGCGTATTTATTGCATTCTGCAGAAAAGGAGGAGTGGCGTTTATTGCGTTTTGGGAAAAAAGGAGAAAAGATGACAGAATAACACACCGGATATTGTATTTTGCGTGAAATTCAGAATTTATTTTTTAATACTGATCTGATACAGTACTGCAGTAACTGTTTTTTTTATAAATGGCGTTTATTGGGTTTTGGTACCAAACCAAAGAGTATAGCACAAGAGGGGAAACTCTCATTCGTTTTTGGCAACAGTCACTAGGTGGCGCTTCAGTAGCGCGGCCGCCATTTTGGAATGAAAATTCTCACAGCCAATTCATTCTCAATTCATTCTCAGCAAATCTCACAGCCAAATCAGAAGCGCAATAGTAAGTTTCTTAAATTACATTTTTTTTTCACTTGCTACACCTACACGAAACTCTGTATTGTCTTGTATGTATGTGTTGATTTGTTGTTGTTATCAGTTGTGGAATCAAATCATTAAATAGATACACATTTGAGGTAGTTTTTTTCTTGCTTTATTATGTAATTCTATTTTATGCTACTTTACACATTTACTACTATTATTAGTTACCAACTCCACTAGGTATGAAATATATTTTGTACATATTAATCCCCTGGATCCCGCTACAAAATCTTATAGAACATGATGCATTGCTCTGTCTGTTATCCTACAGTATAATTGCCACTTTTGGACAATGGCTGTTTTTTTTTGACTTAATCAATTTCGAGCAATTCACATGTATATGTGTGTATATGTGTATGTATATGGAGCCAAAATATTATGTGTGGATGAGTTTATGTCGGTATGTATCTATGTAAAATTAGCCTATAGAAAAGTGGAAGACTTGTCTAAATATCTGAAAATAAGCTGTAAAAAGGGATTAATGATCACTGGTCTGATTGTATGTTATTCTGTGTTATCATCATTCAGTTTGAATTTGATCTTTTAATGTACAAAGTAGCTGATATTGCCATTACTTCTAGTTGACTCCCGATTCGCTTTCATTCCAAAATGGCGGATTCGTGGGGCTGCTGCTGGGCGCTGGTGTTGCAATGGAACGTTCTATTGAGTTTCCCCTCTTGTGCTTCTATACTCTTTGACCAAACTCTTCATATATTCACATTATACTTAACTCTTTCCCCGCCAGAGTTTAAAAAAAGTTGCCAGCCAGCGGCAGCATTTTTCATGATTTTGACAGAAGTTTAATGCTTTCCAGAAAATCTTTAAATATATAAACAAACAATATATCAAATGAAAGAACAGACCCTCTGCTTTAAAAAAAAAAGTTTCATTAGTTCTCTTTTATCACTTCTCAAATAGGGGTAGGTTTCTTAAAAAAACCCAATTTTAAGCAAAAATTAAATGATTAGATAATTAAATTTTTGCAAAAGACTTTTGATAGAGATCAGATGCAGAGCGATCTTAAAACATACACGGAGTTCTGGCTTTTTCATGCGAGGCATTACTTCAGGGTTGTAAGAGTTGCAGAAGGTGGATAATAGCGGTATTGCGGAAAGCCGGAATTTTTTGTCATTGGCGGGGAAGCGTTTTCTCTTAATTGACGAGATAACTCGTCAATGGCGGGGAAAGAGTTATATGGACTGAACCATACCTGATTGTGATTGTTCTCCTTTTCCCGCTCGTCTGCACTCACACTACACTTTATGATCCATACACGACTTACATCATCAAAACATGTCCAAGGCGTGCACTTTAAATCTATTGTATTGTGTCAGGATGCTGGTCATTCAGCCATCAAAACACTGAAAACAAATAATTTTACAAATTGCCACAGTATTTTTACAGTCTATGGTCGGGACCCACTAGTGGGTCACGCAGTGGGATCAGGTGGGTCGCACAAAGTCACTTTTTATAATGAAAAACCCCAAAAAAGTTTTGCCTCATACTGAGGACAATTTATCGCAATGGTTTTGATATCAGGTATTTCGGGGTTGCAATTAAATGTACATTTCATTTATATAATGACATGGAAAATATAAACTACTTCCTTCTTAATAAGAACACATTTTCTAAATGTAGTTTTTGCAAATTTCTCCAAAAATATTTTGTGGGTCGTGAAATTAAAACATTTTGGAACCACTGTGCTATGGAGTGATCACATAATTGTGTGAGCACACGTTGGGGTCAAACGTACTCGCGTATTGTACGGTACGCATATGGTGAGCACACCCTAAATGTTTGGCATTTTTTTAAGTGCATGTAAAAAATTTGTTTGAGGAAAGACTGATAACACGTCGTTGAATTATGTAGAGATTTCAGACAATGCATCTTAGCCTAGCACATAAACCTTTCTGCCAGTCTTCTACCAGTGGTACCATTGTTATCTTAAGCACACATAATTTTTTTCATCAAAATAACTGAATAGCAATCCAGGACATAAAATACTCTTGCCTTTATATAGTGTCAGTCCTGCATTCAATGTACGTCTGTGGGACTTGACCTGTTTTATTGCCTGCAGGTAAAATAGTTAAAAATCCAGAAATTTTGATTGTATTATTAATGTCTGAGCTTGAAAGCATATAGTTGCCTAACAAAGTTTAATACATCTTGTAACACATAAACAAACTCCTGACGCAAAGTATTAGCGCAATATTTTATGTCCTGTTGTTCATAGTCACATATGATCATTTAGCAGATGCTTTTACAGTGCATTCAACCCCTTCATTTTACAAATACAGGTATGTGTGCTACCGGATATTCAAACCCAGAACCTTTGTGTTGCTAAAGCAATGCATAACCAACTGAGCTACAGTTAACAATTTGCATTAACTGCTTGCAATGCAAACAGCATTAAAAGTTGTTCTTGTGAATCTGTAATGTCATTTTTACTTAAGATCCACACTCAGATGATCAGTCGATCTTTAAGGGATTAGGGCCCAACAGCATTAACATTTAAATGACATCACCAGCTAATGGGAAAATTCAATTTCCTTCACTTTGCATGCAAATGTCCAGAATCAACAACTATACATGCAGCCAACAGCTTTTCAAAGGGAAAGGCAGCAGTTTAGCAGATCTGGTGTCATGATAAGACTTATTATATGAAAGGAGAACTTTAATTAATTTAATACATCAAGAATCTCGGAAGATTATAAGTGGAGTGTCCTACAATTTGCAAATCTAATTGTGCCTTTTATAATGTATAATGTAATTTAATATAAAGATAATTTTTATTGCATGTAAACAAACCACCTTGTCTTACATAATAAATAAGCATATTAATTTACATACTAATTGACTTTGTACCCATTAAAACACAATCGAGTTACAACATGTCCATGCTCTAGCAACAGAAGAGTCTCGAGACTAAATTATTTAAATGCGATGTCATTTATTGCTTTTGAAAAGATATGATAATTCAGGACCTGACTCCCTAAGTTACATTATTATAAGTTGCCTGCATCAATTTTCGTACTTTACCGTGTGTTAGTAGTACTATAGGCTTATTCTTTTTTTATCTTTATCTGATCACAAACACAAAATCAAACATTCAAGTTCCACCACAACAAAAATACATTATTACAGGGAAATTTATATAAAAAAAGGAGTAACCCAATTATAAACAATTATTTTGTAAAAAAAAATTATAAATCTCCTAAAACAAAATTTCCTTAAATTATTTGTTGTAAACTGGATGGTAATTGTTCCAGAACTGGCGCCCATATCTGATTAAACAAAGTTCTGTTCACCTAACCACAGCGGTTAATCTCTCCATAGGCAAGATTTAAAAAAATGATACCAGAGTTAAATGGATGGAGGTTTATGTTGAATCCACATTATTCTTAAGATGAAAGATTTAAATTCATTTATTCATTTCATTTATTCATTTAGCTGACGCTTTTATCCAAAGCGACTTACAATTGCTATATATGTCAGAGGTCGCACGCCTCTGGAGAAACTAGGGGTTAAGTGTCTTGCTCATGAGACACAATGATGTGTCACAGTGGATTCGAACCTGGGTCTCTCACACCAAAGGTTAAATAAAGCTTAAATCGGGCAGTTTCCCGGACAGGGTTTAGATTAAGGACCAGGCCTTAGTTATATTAGGACAAGTTCTTAACTCTGATCTAGGTTAGAGCTAAATTCTGCAGAAAAGTAGATCTCGGGGGCCAAACTCACCTGCCTGCAATTTTCTGGTATTTCTGAAGACCTTGATTACCTTGCTCAAGTGTGTTTAATTAGGGCTGGAGCTAAACTCAGCAGAAAAGTGGATCTCAAGGGCCACAGTTGAGAACTGGACATTAAAAAAGTTATTTTTACAAGCATACACAAGCATAAAAATAAAGGTGCTTCACAATGCTAGAACAGAACTTCCCAAACTTCAGAGTGGTTAGCCCCCCCAAAATATAGCAAAAGCTTCTCGACCCCTCCCCCCATTTGTATATTACATATATTTAATAAAGCAGATTGTTACTTTGCACAAAATTATCAACATTAATTAACCAGTTTTTACGAATTCAATGTGAATGATGAGAACTAACATAAAATGTAATATTTTAATATTCTGGTGAAAGATTACATAAACATTCTTAACAAATATATTTAAACCAATAACGCTACATACTTTCTGCATACAATTATAATGCATCAAAGTGTGTAACAGAAGCTACATACTAGTTCACAAATCTATTGCAATGAGTTACATAACTATGTTAAAAAACAATCTAAAACCATTTACAAGCAATGTATCTCACCTCACTATAATGGAGAAAAAAATCTATATCCTTTATGTTTATGTAATAAGGAAGAAAAAAATCGCATTTCAGAACATTTTAAATTATTTTCATATTTTGATTTAGCCTAGCCAAGGCCCCTCAGCCCACAGTTTGGGAAGCACTGCCATAGAAGAACCTTTTCTGTCTAAATGGATATTAAAGCACCTTTAACTTGTGAAGATCCTTTCTGTCTCCAGGGGTGTCACTAAGAGGGGAGACATTACTTTTGGGGCCCTCAGATATAATTTTTATTATTACAGAAATAGTAGGAATGTAATAGAAATTATAAATGTATCTATCAAAGAGTTACCAATCAAACAAAGTTATGGCTTGTTTCTACAATTCCAGCAAAATTACCCAGCATTCACTGCATGGTTTCATCCAGTCTTATGTAGCCTCAAGACAAGAGTCACGTCTGTTTGTTGAGACGCGGGCACGAATAGCGGAGGCTCACGGTGTGGAGCATAGCGCGAGTATAGACAAAGCTTTAGTCAGTCACCGAGTGAGATCAGATGGTAAACTGCCAAATTATACATGTCTTTGATGAGGAAGTATAAGTCTGGACATCAGAAACAAAAACCCCTGTCTGTCTCACAAAAGCTTTAAGGTGAAAAAATGTTCTTCAGATTATTAAAATGTATATTCTTTTAAGAACCTTTTACTAAATGGCTCTTTAAAGAAACAAAAATGGTTATATGGTTTCAAAACAATGGCACTGATATATTTTAAAAGATGTCAGTGCAGGCTATTTTTAGTTAAAAGATTAGTCCATTTTCTTAAAAAAATCCAGATAATTCACTCACCACCATGTCATCCAAAATGTTGATGTCTTTCTTTGTTCAGTCGAGAAGAAATTATGTTTTTTTGAGGAAAACATTCCAGGATTTTTCTCATTTTAATGGACTCCAACACGTAACAGTTTAAATGCAGTTTAAAATTGCAGTTTCAACAGAGTTTCAAAGGACTCTAAATGATCCCAAAGAGGCATACGGTTCTTATCTAGCGAAACAAGAAAAATAAAACATGCACTTTTAAACCACAACTTCTCTTCTTCCTCCGGCTGTGTGACAAGCCAGCGCGACCTCACGTAATTGCGTAATGCCGTGGAAAGGTCATGTGTTACATATATGAAACGCATGCTTGCAGACCATTTTAAACAATTAACTGACACAAAGATATTAATTAGTACCGTTTGACAAACAACAACGTCGGAACAGTCCCCTTCCTCCACACGTAAACACTGGGGCGTAGTTTCGCATTCGTCATTCGTGACCTCTTGACGTGATGACGTATCATGTGAGGTCGCGCTGGCGCGTCACACGACCGGAGGAAGACGAGAAGTTGTGGTTTAAAAGTGCATATTTTTTATTTTTCATGTCAAATATGACAATCATTTCGCAAGATAAGACCCTTAAGCCTAGTTTGGGATCATTTAGAGTCCTTTGAAACTCAGGTGAAACTGCAATTTTAAACTGAATTAAACTGTTACGTGTTGGGGTCCATTAAATTCCATTAAAATGAGAAAAATTCTGGAATGTTTTCCTCAAAAACATAATTTCTTCTCGACTGAATAAAGAAAGACATCAACATTTTGGATGACATGGTGGTGAGTAAATTATCTGGATTTTTTTTAAGAAAGTGAACTAATCCTTTAAAACAGCTCAAACATTCATTTTAATCTGGGACTATAGGCTTAAACCCCCTGTCCGAGAAACCACACCTTACCATTAAGCTCTTTTAGGTGTTAAAATTTGATGACTTTAAGTGTGCCTCTTTTTGAGGAGGGGCGAGCAATTATACTCTTAAAGGTGCTTTATGATGCCATTGAAGAATTATTTGCTTAACAAAGAACCTTTGAAGAATCTTCTGTTTCACAAAATGTTCTTTTTAGTGAAAAGATTATAAAAAGAAATGGTTCTTCTAAGAACCTTCGACTGAATGGTTCTTTGAGGAACCAGAAATGGCATTGCTGTCAAGAACCTTTTGAGCACCTTTATTCTTAATTGGGGCGGTTTCCCAGACAGGGCTTATCCTAGTCCCATAAATGTTTGAGCTGTCTTAATTTAAAAAACATGTATCAGTACCATTGTTTTGTCTCTAGATGTACATCACAGATGCAAAAACTACTCAATTTTTCTAATATAACTAAAGCCTAGTCCTGGATTATTTTAAACCCTGTCCAGGAAACCGCCCCATTTACCTTTTGTATGCTCTGATCTTTACTTGATGAAAAATAGGTAACAGAAATAACGTTGAAGGAGGGACCGGAGACATATTTGAGGCTCATAATGTCAAAGAGACTCGGGATGGGCTCTTTTGATTTTGGGCAATAAGAATCCACTTAGTATCACCCTGGCATTGTGCAGACAATGTTTGTACACGCAAGCACCACTTTTTGTATAATACTGTATACCTGAAGCTCTGTAATTCAGGGTTATCTCTAAAGCATGGTTTAAAAAGCTGCGCTGACACTTTTTTTTAATTACAATTGTGAAACATTGCCTTAATTGATGCATTAAAGCCAAGCTTATATGGTCCCAAAAAATGGTCACAAGTTAAATGTAAATAATAAAATTCCCATATTTTGTTGTTGATGTTAAACCCCATGTGTCCAATCAGATTTTTTCCAAAATTCATGTTAAGGTTTCAAGCCAACATGGCAGGTTGTTCAACACGCCCTCAACCTACATCAGTCCAGACAAGATTAAATATGAGTTTGAATGAAGGATAAAGATGATTTGTGCCGACCATTAATGTGTTTTGCGCTGTGAATTATTAACAAGTCAAGGGCAGTCTATTCAAATGTGTCAGTTTTCTTGTTCGGCTTCTGTCCTGTGAAACGTTTCACATGTCAACGAGCCTGTGCGATTAAACATGATCGATTTCAAATCGTGTCGGTTCTTTGCTTGTCCAATATAAAATCTGAGCCTAAAAGTAAAACCAGTTCAAAATCACTGCTGTAGATAGTTGAAAGATGTCTCCTAAATACCAGGTAGGAACAGGTGCATTCTGCCCTGACACTCCCTGCGCCGCGTGTGTCTTTTGTCTTTACATGTCAGGGTTTTTTATGATGGCCCTATTGTGTTGAGACTTATCTCACCCTCATCTCACATCTATCTCTATCAGTTGTACAGTGCAAATGAGGTAAGTCCTTAGGGAGCAGTTTTTTGTGCGCTAGGTAATGAGGTGAGTTAACAGGCTTTCCCGGTAAATGTCTGTTCATCTTCTAAAGGTAAGGAGGGTGGTAGGAAGGGAGGAGACAGCCAGTGAATTTCTACTAAGCTGGGTGTGACCGAAAAGTATTTCAAACAAAGAACGTTCCTGCGTGCCCAGAGTCACGGTGCTGCTGTCATGTAGCGCACTTTCTCACTGTCAGCAGCATAACGTGGAGAGATTTACCTGGACCTGTGCTGAACCAGTGAAAGGAAGCCCAGGTAAGTGTGCTTTACTGGGATCTATTCTTGTAAACTTGAGTTCAGGGATGGTTACTAGATTTAGCTTTTATTAAACTCCTTGAATTACTTTGAGATTTAAACAGGGAAACACAAGAAAGTTTTTGTCATCTTTAGAAAATTGAATTGAATGTGGAAAACAGACATTTGTTTTTACATTTGTATATTTTTACAGTATTTTAATGTACCTTTTGCTAGGATGGGTAAATTGTTTTTTTGATTCGGTTTATTGGTGTTACTTTTTTTGGCTTGGTGGTTCCAAAAGTCTTCTGTCATGTTCTTTAAAAAATGTAAAAAATTCCCCCCAAAATATTCAAATTTGTATTTAAGATGTATTGGTGGCTGAACGTGTGCGTGAAAAGACGCCCTCGTGAAAGGAGGTGGTCTAAAAGATGACGTAGATCTCTGATGGTAGGTCAAAGTAGAGGATGTAAACCTTTAACTTGTAGCAAAATGCCATTAGCATTACTTTAAATGTTACAAGCTTTAAAACTAGCCATTTTATTGGTTAAAATAAATTTCGCAAATAACTCAATTGCAGCGTTTAACCAAAACGTATACCTGTAATGCTAAAATGTATGCGCTTAAAGCAAATAAGTTCTTGAATTCGAACTATTCCCCTTGACTAGCCTGTTTTTTGTTATCAGAAATGGTTAACAGAGGAGATAGTGGGTTTGTGATAGCTACGAGGATCTCTTAAGTTCGCTGTCAAGGTAATAAGATTGAAGGAACGGGAGATAATAAGGTTCCATGTGACTTGTACACGTGGAGCCTGCTGTGTTTACTCAGTGTATTGTTTAAACATACTTGGAGCTCTTTGTTACACTTCAACGTTATAGTATTGTTCGTGATATAGTCATTGAGAAAGATTGTAGTGAATAGTTTCTAGTTTAAGCACAACCCTGTCTGTGAAATTCAGGCTAAAGTCTCATAATCTAATAAAGAGATTGGGAGCACCAAAAATATATTTTAATCTTTCAAGGACCTTACTTAATATTAAAAATATTAAGGTTATATTTTTACTCAATGTTTTTTACATTATGTAGAATAAATGCATTTCGAAAACAGTAAAACACCAAAAATAAAACGACTTTACAGGTAGTCACAAATTATTATTTTGTAGATTATGGAGTTTAAAGCTAATGAAATCCCTTAACTTATTTAAAAATCAAAATGGATGTAATTTTATTATTCTAAATAAGATTTAAACTACTATTAATAAGGTCAAATATGTGCCAATGCTCAACAAACCAATACCACGTGTTAACACCAGGATAAAGCTCTGATTCAGTAAAACCTGCATAGCGGTGTGAAACAAACAGCGCGGTTGACCAATCAAAAACTACATGACGCTTACCTCATAAAATAACTATGTGCTTTTACACACTGCGTTTAACCATGTGCTTTTACCCACTGCGTTTTGTTTCAGTCTCTGAGAGAAAAGCAGTGACGCAAAACATGTTACGTAAGGTGATAGAGGCAATATATTTTTACAGTTTTTGTTAACAAAAGACAAATTGATTGACAAGACTTAAGATGACACGTAGGCCTGCATCACAAGCAGTTATGTAAGTGAGTCACATTTCAACATATTTGCCCAATTAGTGAGTTATGGTTGTTATTAACCTCATAGATAGCCTTTCAAGTGTACCGTGTAAAATTTCAACACCCTACCCAGGATTGATTACTGACCTGAGATAAACTGAACCTGGATATCAGGTCACACTAGACCATCACCATCATTTTTCTCATAATAGCACAGATAGGTAGGCTACACTAAGATGTTCTTGAGATCATCTTAAAGAAGAAATTTTAATAAATTAAGTACAAAATTAGCGTGTGAAAATAGAGCACTTTAGGTACATTATAATAGTGTACTACTTTTTCACCTGCGTGTCCAATTTACATTTTCACTAGCCAACATTGAAGACTTTTCTTTGGTATATATTTAAAGGTGTTTAACTTACAATTGAGGCTATGTTGATCATGGGTTAAATCACTGAATTTATTTGAATTCATTATTAAACAATGAGATGTAGTCTTACACCTGTTTTACTTGTATTTCCCACCCCACGGGTGTACTCGCACATAGACTTGTAATTTTGCCTCGGGTCAGCATCGCCCCTATTTATCATTGTTTGAGGTAGAAGCAAAGTTGTTTTTACAGCAACAAGTTTGAAGAGCTATTTGTTTAGGCGGAAAAACAACAGTCATAAATACAACGAGCAATCAATCTCAACCATGCTAACATTGATAGGAATACTACGCTCCTTGCTTTATGTTGTTCCAGATTTTGTTTCAGTTAATTCTTGGCACTTTTGGTTTAGACAATGCACCGGTATATCAGCATATGATCAGTATCGGCAGAAAAAAAGCTTTTACTACTACTTTATTTGAACAGAATTGCAGTTTGTCTGGACTTCTAGGATCTCATGACATAATTTGAGATAAGGTAACAAAGTTTTTGAATAGATGGTGTTTCTGTAGATGTTATTTTAAGTCATTAAAACAGTATTGTCATAGAAATTTTGTATTGGTGCATTCCTAGTTAAGATGTAAATTGATGCAGAAGAGCCCTGTAAAATATTAATTATAAAATGTAAAACTATATAAAATCTATTAAATATTGGGCCCAAACCGCACAACAATGATTGTTTTAAATTAGGACTGTTTTAAAACCGAAAAGCATTTGTTCATTCAAGTGCAAGGTTTCTTGGTTGGTAAATACTGAATTAAATAAGGTAGAGTAAAATGAGGTCTGCTTTAGGAATTTATATGCTATGTCAACTCGCTAAATGAATTTAAACTTCAAATGAGACCACATACAGAATTCACACCAACCCTACTTGTATTCCCAGATCATCAGGTATGTGTATAGGTCATGGAGGTCCTCATGGAAGTGCTTTTGGTTGCTTAAGTTGACATTTTGTACTGTAATTATAAAGACATTTAAGTCATTTAAGGAGATGTTTACGGAGAACCTGCAAATTATGCAAGAAGTGACCCAGAAATACATTTTATGTAAAGAAGAATGGGTTTTGAAATAATGATTACAATGTTGTTGATTATTATTATAATAGTTAACCTAATTTTTCCTGTAAAAGGAACACTGTAATCCCAAACAGTACAATTTACTAATTTTAAAATGGGGGAAATGTACCAATGAAAAAAGTTTAATCAACTTAAAAGATTTATGTGTTCAATTTCACCGCTTTGAGTTCAGCAAACGCAAATAAAACGATAAAAAATAAACTTATTTATTAATTTATTTATAACTTCCAAATTGAGTAATTTCAATACAACAGCCTCATTTTAAGAAACACTGCAAATAATAACAAACTTTGGTGGTTGTGATGAGGTTTATGCCATTTAATCTGCCAGTTAAGCTAAGAAATAGTTATTTCTGTTTTGTTTAACGTTTTTCAGCTTAGTTTCTTCACACTTACATACACATGAGAAACACTGTTTCTGTGACTTGTAAACAAAAATAAATGGTAAACACTACTTAAAGTAAAACAGTAGTTTTATTTATATTTTTTACAGTATAGTGTACTTAAATATTACATACAATGAATATAAACTTTAAGGTTTGCATTAATTTTAATTTATAAATATTTTCACTTTAATATTTTGAGTTGTTTACTTAACTTTTTAGGTAATTGGTTTCAACAAAAGTTTTGAGTACTCTAAACTTGTCACTTATTTTATAAATAACTTCAATAATATGTACAAATGTACACTAGTATGTGTAGTATGAGGTTTTTAATTTATAAAGGGAGAAAGAAAGTTATTAAATTTTGATAAAAGTTACTTTTTCCCCTTTAAATAACGTACAGCAATGAACTAAGCAAAAACCAGATGTCTGGATTACTTAAGTAAACAGGGTACATTTTTTCAATCCTAAATAGCTGAAATGCACAAAAGAGAAATGTTCACTTTCACCAGGTATTGTGTTTTCAATGGATTCTATAGCATAGTCAGAAATGCTTATCTCAGCTCTGGTCTAGTTTTTTTTTACATGAAATGCTTATCTGAATAATGCACGGCACATGACTTCTTGTCTTCACTCAACAGAGATCAGTGTGATGATTGGGACAATCACTGAGTGGTTTTGGTGGGACCGCTTCTGGCTGCCAGGCAACCTCACATGGGAGGCTCTCGAAGACAAGGATGGGCTTGTCTTTGCTAAAGCATCTCACCTTTATGTCACTGTACCTTATGCTTTAATCTTCCTTGTAGTCAGATACCTGTTTGAAAGGTGAGTTCACAGAAGTTTCCGTGATTACATTGCAAGAAAGTAGAAATTAAATGAATCACACAAGGGTCGATTTCAAGTCCCAGTGTGAAAAAAATGCTTGTTTTTAAATCAGGTCTTCACTGATTCATATTGTATTGATTAATGTGCTGAATTAAAGGGATAGTTCACCGAAAAATGAATTTTTGTCATTTACTCACCCTCAAGTTCTTCCAAACCTGAAAAAAATTGTTCTAATGAACACAAAGATATTTTAAAGAATGTTTATAACCAAACAAATCAATGGCACCATTGACTTTCATAGTAGGAAAACTAATACTATGGAAGTGAAAGGTGTCCCTGATCTGTTTGGTTACAAACATTCTTTTATTACAGGTTTGGAAGAACTTTGGGGTGAGTAAATTATGACAAAATGTTCATGTTTGGGTGAACTAGCCCTTTAAACCATGAACCCATTGACCAGGTAGAACCAGAAAAGTCAGCTGTCTAACTGTAGAAATGTCTGACTGTTTAGGTTAATAGCTACACCGGCTGCAGCTTATCTTGGGGTTACAGAGAAGACGAGACACAAGGTGGAGCATAATGCTATTCTAGAACATTACTTCACCACAAAGTCAAAAAACCCAGGACAGGTAATGTATTAACTTCTTTTATATAAAATATACTTACCATGAGGGTAAACAGATCAGACCAGTGATCGGTTGCATAAACATATAGTTAAGACTGTGTCTTAAGAACTAGTCTGACCAACTAGCAATTAGTTAGGGATAATTACTTTTCAGATTAAAATGAGATCAGCCTCCATTTTTATGTAACTGACTCAAAACATTTATGATTAAATTTGAATTAAAAAATTGATGACTAACTTGTAAAACTAGTCTAAACAGTTTATGCAACCGGCCAGAGATCAGATTAAGTGTTCGAGGTACATGAGATAATGAAGTGCTTTTGAATCTTTCTCAAACTGACATTACACTTTATGTGAGAGTCTGTCTGGTGTGCTGAATTTGTAAT
The DNA here is from genome assembly GCF_030506205.2 of Paramisgurnus dabryanus. Lineage (NCBI taxonomy): Eukaryota > Metazoa > Chordata > Actinopteri > Cypriniformes > Cobitidae > Paramisgurnus > Paramisgurnus dabryanus. The sequence continues at coordinate 8,412,172 of NC_133338.1, read as the reverse complement.
TTATTGGTAGCAACAGTATTAGTCGTGCTAGTAGCAGTGGTAGTTGGTAGTAACAATGGAGCATTAGTAGCCATTAAAGAAAAACACCACAGTTTTTCAATATTTCACTATGTTCTTACCTCAACTTAGACGAATTAAGACATACCTATCTTTATTCAGTGTGTGCACTTAATCTTTGTACAGCGCGTCTTGAACGTGTTAGCATTTAGCCTAGCCCCATTCATTCCTCAGGATCCATGCAGGGATGAATTTAGAAGCCACCAAACATGTTTTCGCTATTTAAAGACAAGTAAGTATAGTGGACAAAATATTGTTTTAAGCAGATAACAAATGAGAACTATATTGTATGGCGAAAGAAAGGTCCCGAGTGATTAAGGTCGAAGTGCTTTTCCGCCATACAATATAGTTCTCATATCCGCTTAAAAAAATCACCGCGTTTTATTTTGTGCCACCATACTTGTACTCGTGTAACTACTCATGTAACAGTCTTTAAATAGGGAAAACATGGAAGTGTTTGGTGGCTTTTAAATTCATCCCTGTTTGGATCCTAAGGAATGAATAGGGCTAGGCTAATGCTAACACATTCACAACACGCTGTACAAAGATTAAGTGCATGCATTGAAAAAAGATAAGTATGTATTAAGTTAAGGTAAAAACATAGTAAAATATTGAAAAACTGTGGTGTTTTCCTTTAAAGTCTTAGTATTGTGGCAGTAACCATAGTAGTTGTAGAATGAGAAGCATAGTATTTTAGTAGTAATGATAATAGTAACATTAACAATGGTGGTAATAGTAGCCAGTAGTACTGTATATCATACTAGTAGGGATGCACCAATATATCCGCCTATAGCCTGTATCGGCAGAAAAAAAGCAGCTTTTCCCACTTTTAGACATTGGGCGACTGTTTAAAAGTAGGGCTGCATAACGATTAATCGCGATTAATCGCTTGCAGAATAAAAGTTTTTGTTTACATCATATATGTGTGTGTACTGTGTATAATAATTATGCATAAATAAATACACATACATGTAGATATTTAAGGCGTATTTACATGTGTATATAAATGTTTATATTTATAAATAATTTATATTATATATAAATATTTAATCTATAATATTTTTTTCTTAAAATTATACATGCATGTGTGTATATTTATTTATACATAATTATTATACACAGTACACACACATATATGATGTAAACAAAAACTTTTATTCTGCAAACGATTAATCACGATTAATTGTTATGCAGCCCTATTTAAAAGCAGCCAATAATCGGGCAAAATTTAATTATTAAAGGCAAAATATGTAAGGCTGCACCACTATAGGTTGCATTTTCAGAACAACAACAAAAAGGCAAAACGTTATGAAGGAGTGTGGAATGATGGGAGATTGTTTGTTACCATCCAGAGATGAATGGAATTTGCTAATCAAGTTAACATATGATGTAATGAATAATTTTGTATTACCTGTACGTTTAATCACATTGTTTTATGCCATTGTAATGAATTAGCTGCAAGGCATAACAGCTGCCGGCTAGATGCTGTATAACTACCACTTCCGCATGTGTCCACACGTGTTCATAGTTTCTAAAAGCGGAAACCGAGTATAGCGCAGATATTACTTCATTGATAGGCAACAATGACAAGAGATGAGTCAATATTTAAAATAAGAATTTCTTTGGATTTAGAAATCTTTGCGAACTTTTGGGATAATGTAAATACACAACTGCATGAAAAATATTACACTGTGCAAATCGTTCTTGTATTTTTTCTATGACAAAAATCTTACATATTGTGGCTTTAATATGGGAATTATTGTATGGCAATCAAAAATGGTGGAAAAAGGCATCAAAACTCATGCTTCGGGATTATTTTGAATTCGGTGACAATGACAACAGAATTGCAGTTTGTACGCTCTGCGCTTCTAGGATTTCATGTCATAATAATTTAAAAAATGAGGGAAAACAAAAGTATCGGTATTGATGTCATTCTAAGTAATCAAATATCGTATCAGCACAGAACTTTTGTATCGGTGCATCCATGATGACTAGTAGTATTAGGATTATTATTGGATGGGTTGTATTGTCCTATATTATTCGTTACTCATGAGGACTTTTCACAGTGCGGTTATCTTCAATCTAAATCCTGTTTTTAACCCCGGGTAAAGGTGCGTTTCACACTTGTAATTTTAAAGTTATAGACCGTTTCAGCAGTAACAACATAAACAAGCGGCTGCCGCGGTCCGCACGTAATTTCCGGTTAACTCCGCTAAGAATAAATAACAACAAAGTTCTTTAAACGTAGTTTATTTATATAACAAGCAAAAAAACAACACATAGATTACCTAGGAAACCAAAACATTTGTTATTTTCGACGAGGCATTTGTACAAGAGATCAGTTTAGCAAATAGTCAGACCATTAAAAAACGAAACCGGAAGTAAGATTCGGATCCAGACGTGTATCACGTGCGTCCGATGAAACCGTCTATAATGAACTGTATCGTTTTTATCTACATACACCACAGGTCCCCTTACATTGAAGTTGCCGTCATGTTTCTACAGTAGCCCTTAACGGACAAACTGTTCTACAGAGCGCGTTTTGTCACTTTGTTGTCTCAGATGACGACATATTTGTCCTGTGGCGGCTACCATATGCGTTTTAAAACTGAGGGGTGAGCTGTTGGTTGCAATTTTCAATCTCACCACTAGATGCCGCTAACATTTACACACACCACCTTTAAAGTGAGGTCATCACCACATTTTACCTGGGGTTATGAAAACCTCTGAGGAAAAGCTAGCACCACTTTTGTGGAGTTAACCATGCATTGTGGCACCAAACGAATACAGTGTGAAACGATATATTTTTAAAATTTATTTACGTTATTAAAAATATTTGCTGAAGACATTAAGCCTACTTTATACATTTAGATTTCCTATGGCAAAGCATAATTCTGAAGCTTTAAACGGTTGAAATTCCATTTCTCATTTAGATAGGAGATGGTTTGCATTTTACTGAATGTGGGTATTTGATACAGGGCATGGCTCACTGAACTTTCTGTTCCTGTTAGGCGGACATAACCGGCCTGTCTAAAAAATGCAGCTGGTCCAGCAGGCAGGTGGAGCGATGGTTCAGGAGGAGACGGAACCAGGACCGACCTAGTGTTCTGAAAAAATTCAGAGAGGCCAGGTACAAGTCACAAACAAACTAAAATACACATGAAAATGTCTAGGGCTACATATATAACTGTTGTTCCCTGAGAAGGGAACGAGACGCCGCGTCTCCTTGCTTTACTTCCTGTGTCCCTGTAAAGCCTTTGGCAATATTTCAGATAGTGATATACTTCCTGGCTCCGGCGTCACCCTGTCTCTGTCGTTAAGCCTCACCATTGGTTGAATTTGATGTACACATTCAGACGCACTTACCCCTGGAGGCGTCCCCAAAGTTTTACAGAAGTGACGCAGCGCGAGTTCCCTCAAAAGGGAACTGTAACAATGTATCTTAAAACGTAACACGATGTAACCTTGCTCCCACTTGATGTGTTCCTACATTTAGTCTTTGAAATTGAGGGTATTGGACCTGGAAAGTTTTTGAATTTGAAGTTAACAAAGGTGTGGGAACCCTGAACAGAACACAACGGTGACTTGAGAATTGATGTAAAAACAATTCTCAGTTCCAAGCTGTGAACAACCTCTTTTGAGATGAATCACTACATTAAGTCATTAATGAAACAATTAACTATTCATCGCATGAAGAGTATGACATAATCATATAAGAAAAATATTAAGTTATTTAAAAATGTAAAATATTTCACCAACCATGTTAAGGCTGAGGTATAGTGCTTTTTTAACGTGTACTCGGGTGTTCGTGTATAATGTGCATGACGCAATTTTTGTCACTAGAGGAGTGCGTGTTCTGTACGCGCGACGTCATATTGTGAAACCCTGCATACATTGTACATGTAGGTCATGCATAACCGAGGAGATGCATTGCATTTTTTGTCGTAATGCGCACACGTCAAACGTCTGTGTCACGTTGTTAAATAAATCATATTTTGCAAGGCTGTGCATTCGACAATTTTTTTTTTTTGCAACTTTATAATAACAGCGACTTCTCTGATTGATGGACCCTGCTTCGTATTTATGGGTATTTGAGAATCTGACTATTAAACGCTTTATTTAATTATTTAAAAAAAAGGACCTGAGACGTGTACAGAAGCATTTACCATCTCACAGTTAGAGGTTAAAGGTGGTTTGTCTTGAAATGTTTACATATTAGAGCTGGAAAATATTTAGAACCGGTTTTATATAAAAAGTAGATCAAATGTCATGGCATTGTGCCAAAGATTACAGAATATCAAATATCATAATGTACTAACAGGAAGTACAATACTTTGTTCCATTACAAACCAGTGAGTGTAGTGATTATCGGGTAGTAGGAAAATGTCCGTACAAGATTAAAGACAGATCAACCAAAAGTAACATTCTGTCTTCATTTTCTCATCTTTAAGTTGTTCTAAACCTGTATAAATTTCTTTATTCTGATGAACAAACAAAAGAAGATATTTTAATAAATAATGGTAAGGACACAGTTCACGGTACTCACTGACTTCCAAAGTATTTGTTTTGGGTCAATGGGTATCGTCAACTGGGTACCTATCGGTATCTTCTTTAAATCTTTAATATCACTGGTTGCTGGTTGTAAAAGTGGTTAATTTGCCCTTATATGTCCACAGTTGTCTTGTTTTGATTGCTAATCACATGAACTTTTTTCTCGGTTTGATTGTCTCTAGTTGGCGAATGGTGTTTTACCTGGCGTCGTTTATTGGTGGCATTATAGCCCTGTATGATGTGAGTATATTCTCTTGTCCTCAACTACGGTCATTGAAACAGACCTGTGATGAACTAATATCCCAGCAAGCAATTTGGGCTAAAACCAGGCTAAATTTGGGCTGTCAGTGAAAATCTAATAGACGTCTACCATAGCCCAAGAATAGACGATACGTAGAAGTTTAAAACAAATGAAAGCAAACACCTTGAACACCTGTTGACTTTGCCTACATGTTGGAATATCATACATCTTCAAGTTATTTTGGCAAAAATGGCATGTAACCAAATTCAAGGCTATTTAGGGTAGAAGTGGGTTACTCATAGCCGGGCTATATTGGGTCTATAGTTAGCCGTCATTTCAACGTCTTGGTTTTTGCTTGCTGGGATGTTATAAACCCTATGTATGAGTTGAGCACCTTGAGAAAGACATTATGTTTTGTAAAACCTTAGTGCATTATAGGATTGCCAAGGACAGATTTAATGTTGCCTTAGAATTTGGCCAAAGAAGATATTCTTTAAAAACTGCATATAGTTTCCAGGATGGCTTTTGTGTCACAATGCTGTCTACCATAAAGGATTACTCCACTAAAAAAATCCTGATCATTTCCTCACCCCATGCCATCCAAGATGTTTATGTCTTTCTTTGTTTAGTCGAGAAGAAATTAAGTAAATTATCAGAGTAATCCTTTACATTTTGGAACAAAGCCAGCATGTTCTGTCTAAAATTTCATTTGCAAAAACAAGTCAGACAATAACCTTGACTGTTGATACGTGTCTGCGCACACATCTTTCTCTAAGAAAAAATGAAGCTGAACAAGTTGATGTGCACCTCACCTTATTAATCTTCTTCGAAATCTTTCACAGAAACCCTGGTTTTATAATTTGAGAGAAGTATGGAAAGGCTATCCCAAACAGGTGTGTCTCAAAACTTTTTATTACCTTTGTAAAAGTTTTACTCAATGTGCAAATTTACAACACAGCTTATAAATAATGCTGATGATAAGGCTCACACTAGTCACAGCTGTGACTTGGATGGTTTTATGCTTGTAAGCTGAGTTGTATACCAAGAAAAATGATGTCATTTACATTGAATTGAATTTCCTATAATAGTCACTTTAACAAAGTATACTCTTTATACTCCAGCTGCGCCAAAGCCTAGTAAATTAAATCAAATTCATATTGAGCTAATCTATATCAGTTAAAGCTTTTTTCTGTTATAAAATGTATAAAAGTTTGATGGTGCTAATCCCTTTTTTTGCACATGTTTCTGCAGTCCATGCTGGACTCTCAGTACTGGTATTATATTTTGGAGATGAGCTTCTATTTGTCGCTAGTGCTCAGCATTACCTTTGATGTCAAGCGAAAGGTCAGTATCACGTGATCTCAATTTGCATTGTAATGTCAAACTTATAATGTGGCAGTAAAACCAATAAATACATGAACAGCACTCTTTGAATTTATTACAATAGCTTCTTTATTTACATATACTACAGTTCCAAAGTTTAAATAAAAATTTGAAATAATTCACTTGACCTTACAAACTTTTTGATTTGAACACTATTAAAATGTTGAGGTTATTATTAACCCATAACGGGTAAATATTGAACATGCTGAGTTAAAGGAATATCCCATTTACTTAAAAGAAAAATCCAGATAATTTACTCACCACCATGTCATCCAAAATGTTGATGTCTTTCTTTGTTGAGTCAAGAAGAAATTATGTTTTTTGAGGAAAACATTGCAGGATTTTTCTCATTTTAATGGACTTTAATAGAGCCCAACATTTAATACTTAACTCAACACGTAACAGTTTTTTTCAATGGAGTTTCAAAAGACTATAAACGATCCCAAACGAAGCATAAGGGTCTTATCTAGCAATACGATTGTCATTTTTGACAATAAAAATAACAAATATACACTTTAAAGCACAACTTCTCGTCTAAATCCGGTCTAGCGCGACCTAACGTAAATGCGTAGTGACGTAGGGGGGTCACGTGTTACATATATAAAACGCACATTTGCGGACCATTGTAAACAATAAACTGACACAAAGACATTAATTAGTATCAGTTGACATACAACAACGTAGGAGCGGTCCTCTTTCTCAACACTTGTAAACACTGGGGCGGAGTTTCGTGTTCGTCCTCTGTGACCTCTTGACGTCATGACGTATTGCGTGGGGTCACGTTGGCGCATCACGACCGGATTTAAACGAGAAGTTGTGCTTTAAAAGTGTATATTTGTTATTTTTATTGTCAAAAATGACAATCGTTTTGCTAGATAAGACCCTTATGCCTCGTTTAGGATCGTTTATAGTCCTTTGAAACTCCGTTGAAAAAAACTGTTACGTGTTGATTTAAGTGTTAATTGTTGGTGTCTATTAAAGTCCATTAAAATGAGAAAAATCCTGCAATGTTTTCCTCAAAAACCATAATTTCTTCTCGACTGAACAAAGAAAGACATCAACATTTTGGATGACATGGTGGTGAGTAAATTATCTGGATTTTTCTTTTAAGAAAATGGAATATTCCTTTTAAAATTACACAATGTTGAGTTGTTATGCAACCATGGGTTATAATTTTAAAAATAACCCAGCCTTTTTAGAGTGAAAGCGAATGCTTAAACTTAGATTTGTAGCAATAAAAATGATTTACCTAAATAGTAAAGAAAAATAAGGCAATAGGTGGAAAATCCTTCAATTCTGAATAAAAAGTATCTTAAAACTTTTTTTATATTAGGATTTCAGAGAGCAGATCATCCACCACTGGGCCACGCTGACCCTTCTATTTTTCTCCTGGGGTGCGAATTACATCAGAGTTGGGACACTCATCCTGCTTGTTCATGACGCCTCTGACATTCTTTTGGAGGTAGATAGTTACATATTTTGGGCGACAGGACATATATATATATAAACACACCACAAATGTTAATGATTTAATGAACCACTCAGGGACATAAACAATTTATGTTTTTTTTTTTTTTTTTTTGCAGTCTGCAAAGATTTTGAACTACGCCAAGTGGGAAAGAACGTGCAATGGCATCTTTGTCGTATTTGCTTTTGTTTTCATGGTGACACGGATCATAATCTTTCCATTTTGGTGAGATATTCAGAATCATCTATTATGTAACTGTACTATGCAACCTTTGAAATAATGAGCTTTATTAATTTACACTTAATGAGATATTATGTTATGCATATTTTCCAGGATCATTCACTGCACGTGGGTCTATCCACCTGACCTTTACCCTCCATTTATTGGATATTACTTTTTTAACGTCATGCTCGTCATCCTGTTGATGCTGCACATATTCTGGTGGTGTCTGATTCTCCGCATGGTGAAGATGTTCCTCTTTGGAAGCGTAAGTTTTTCTTTTGTGCATATCATTGATTACAGTAGACTTCTTGTGCAAATATCGATGTCTGTGGTTTTGAAAAACCAAACATAGGCTGCGTCTGAAAGCTTAGCTTGTTGCCTCACTTCCTCATGAGGCATTTACTTCAGGGCATGAAAGCAGCTCTGGGAAACGCATTCGGACAGCCTTCATTGGCAGCGTAATGAAATTCTGATAACAAATCTCATGTCTGAAAAACTAAAAAATAAACGTTTATTTACACTAAATTTGTGCTTCAGACACTGGAGGTTTTGGACGCAGCCATTGATTTTATTTCCCTTTGATCGTAGCCCCCACCTACAATTTTGGTGTTGACCCATTCCCACTTTTGCCCCCTGTGGTAGGCTGTAACTCCATGCATAAAACATATAGCAAATGGAGTGGCTTTATTTTGATAGAATCATACATTAGCATGTTGCTAAGCTAACAAAGTGATACTTTAAAGGCATAGGCTGTGTCTCAATCAGCTCCCATGTTCAGTAAGCAGGGCACTGATCGGGGAGTCGGCCATTTTAAGATCTGTCTCAATCGCAAAGTCCTTCCAGTGCACTGAAACATTAATTCCCTAAAAATTCTCACAATTCAACGGAAAAACCAGTGAGCATCGATGGTCCCTATGTTCCCTTACCGGAATTCACATGACCTTTTCTGAAGCTGTCCAACCAAAAATTGTGCGAGCCAACTCAATAAACTTCATGAAATGCAACAAAACTTTTATCAAGACAAACATTAGTTTTAGTTTTAGTATGAAGAGACCACAATCTACTTAAATTTAAATATAATATTCCTTGAAATGTATGTACGGGTATGTGATGAAAGCATATTTAACAATATACTTTAAGGGTGTTTTCACATATGTTAGTGCGAACCGTGTTGCGGGGCCCTCGGACCGCACTAAAATACATTGTATCATTTTTCAGTAAGTGCGGTCCGTGTTCACATATGTTGTTTTTACCGTACTCGAAACACCGCACTGTACACCATGTGACAACGGTCAGCACTGTCATTGGTCTCTGACAGCTCTTACCGTCTGATGACCACCCCCCATGTTTCCACGACAACCAGCCTGACAGGAAGAGCGACGCTAGCAAGATATGGAGATAAACGATGCACGTCTTTGCGAAGTTTCTTTGCTTTAACGCGAAATTGCGCAACTGTTCTATTAAAAGCCCTTCTCACGGAGCATCACTATTTTTGTGTGTGGAGGACAGCTATGCATTTATAAAATCATCAGCTCAAACGTCCAGGAGACAGTAAATCTCTGCAACGGACCAAGATTGCCTTGTTTGTTGTTAACCCACAATAAAACACCCGGCTAACGTCAATACAGAAGCCCAGTGGATCGAACATGTTGAGAACTTCCTGTATTTGGCTCGGCTCACCACAGATGGTTCGCACCAGAGTTCGGCAGGAGCCGCTCCGATACCACCTGTTTAGAGCGGCCGTTTAGTGCGCACCAGAGTGCGACTGTTGTGTTCACACTGACCCAAACGAACCGTACTCGACCGCCACGTCATTTGCGCCGACCTAAACAATCCCTAACACGTGTTTTAAAATTAAATCAGAGAGATGTTGGTTTTGCTGGTTGTTGATGAATACAGCGCTTAAGCAGCCATGTCACAGGAAAATAAGTGAACAGTGTCCCAATGTGAAGCGAGTAAAACTGATTTACGACCTTAGGAGCTAGGGAGCGGACTGAGACACAGCCACAATGTTGTATTTTTCCAAAGTGTACTTGCGTTATCCCAAATGTTTGAACCAAGAGAATTTGCAGTTTAAAAAAACGTTGTTCATAGGGTGGCTTAGCAATGCTGTCATGTCCAGGTTACCCTTAGTTTTTGCTATTGCTGGCATAGAGCCATAAGTGTGTTTGACTTCATGTTGCGCATATGATGTCATAGGCTGTTCGGTCTGCGCAGTTGTAGTGGTTTGCATGCGTAAGTAGTATCGTCTAGTGCACATTGCTCTGTTGTGGCCATTGTTATTGTTTAGCGACCTCTAGCTGTAAAAATTACATATTGTGCCCTTAAATATACAATGCATTTAATGTTGCCGTTAAAAATTATGTTTATCCAGGGTTAAACATAATGTATAAACTGACTGCATTCTACAACCTGTGTGAATAGTTTTCCGAGCGCCAAAGCTCTAAACCTTATCATTAGCATTCAGAAATAAGGGTAAAATTACGTTACTACTCTTACCTTACCGCCCTCTGCCTAACTATCAGTCTTCTCAACTGACATGGGAAGTCTTTTCACAAGCAGTAAACATATCTGAGAGCTATATATGTGGAAAAACCGGTATTTTAAGCTATTTTGTCATGAGTTCCCCAGATTGAGTAATCAGGAAACTGAACATTGAAGTGTTGTGTTTGGCAAACAGTGATTTGGTTGGAGTTTCAGTTGGCATCTGTTTTACTGACTTACATGAATGACAGGTCTATTATGATTATTATTGCATCATCTCTGGCTTTTCCGGTCTAGTTGATCTACTAATGCTGGTTATACCAGTGTGGAGACGATACGCCCCCATGAACGTGTTTGTCTGCACTCCACCTGTGTTTAAGTGCTGGGTGGTAACAGACACCAAAGTTTATTCGTTAAAACAGTGATTAGAGAATCTAGAGAGGAGTTTTGGTAGTGGGTAGGTCTGAATGTCCTCTATGTGAAAACTAATCTGGTTGATTTGATCTTCCATGCCCAATCAAAATTAATTTTGTTGATTATGTGGTTGATTATGCGGTTAAACTCCAAAACTCACATGAGTGTCACATTTTGTTCTCAAGAAAAAGACATTTGTGCGTGTCGGTCTCACAACTTTTTTGCTTCAGGCATGTGAACTGAACAAAGTATTTTCTTAATTGCAGCTGAATCAGCAGCACGTGCATATCATTTTAAAGGTGTGATTCTTTTTTTAAAACCTGTTCAACCGTTTGGCGAACCATAATTTTAAATCAGTCAGACAACTGAATCATTTGCACGCTCGCTGAACCACAAGTCTGTACCTTTAAATGCAAATGAGCTCCTCACTCCCTTACCAACAGTCAGTGAGTGCTTTTGGTTAAAATAAATCTGATTCCCATGCTAACAAACACATTTATAAAAGCTTTTGGGTACAATGAACCAGTCAGTCAGTGGCTGTGGGTGGGGCTTTATCAGTGTGACATCACATTAACAAAATGAGACTGGTTTGGTTAATTGGGGATTATAAAAGAAGGAGAGGCTGTGGCACTGATAGTTTTGGTTAGCGCGCCGACATATAGCACCAGTGTGCTCACGACGTCCCAAGTTCGATTTCCTTCTCTGAGATCCTTTGCCGATCCCGTTCCCATATCTCCACCCAACACTTTCCTGTCTACGCTCCACTATACTGTCTAAATAAAGGCCAAAAAGGCCCAAAAACATAACTTTAAAAAATAAAGAAAATGGTTGTATTTTGGTCTTGTTTTCAGTAAAAATATCAAACAATTCTTAAATTAAGATGCTTTTTCTCGATGAGCAAAACGACCCAAAAAATATCAAATTCAAGTGACGTAAAAACAGAAAAAAAATCTGCCAATGGGGTAAGCAAAAAAATCTTGAAATTTTTTTCTTAAACACTAAATTCAAGAAAAATGTAATAAAAATTTGCTTACCCCATTGGCAGATTTTTTTATTGTTTAATGAACAAAAATCACTTAAATTGATATTTTTGGTCCAAAAACTAGACTTATTTTCTAAGGTTGTTTTGCTCATCAAGAAAAAGCATCATAATAAAAAAAAAATGATATTTTTACAGAAAACAAGACAAAAATACTACGAATTTTTTTTCTTGAAAATATTTTTTTGCAGTGTACCTGTCAACATTGGGATGTGAAAATAAGGAAATTTTCCCAACCCCAACATACCCCCCTTTTATTCCGTGGCCCACTTAAACAATTATAATCTATCTCATGACCAACCAAAATATTTTTATATAAAATATAAAAAACATGGCCGAATTTGAGAGTTTGTGTAGCCTACGGAAAGAGTGGGCAGGTGTGTTCGCTTAGTGCGCGTGTCGGTGGGCATTGCATTTTGTGGAACTTTGCACGTGGCTCGTCATCCTCCTTCCTCTGGATGTTGTTGTTTTTGTTCCCGGTGACGAACGAAGCAAACTTATCAAATACACCCAGTGGGATTTGTTTATAGAAAGATAGAAAATATGGGAGAAATATGTTAAAATATTTAAATGGGATGATAGCGGGATAGAATGGTAAAATACGGAAAATCCCAGGAAAAACGGAAAGGTTGATAAGTATGGTCCAAACAACTTGTAAAAGTGGATTTAGCATTATATGTGCCCTCACATAATATATGCGCCCTCTAGCTTGTGTGAAAAAATGACAGTGTTGCATGTATTGTCATGAAATGATCGTTGCTATCTGTTTAAATGCTCTCTCACCATCTCATTTGCATAATTTACATATATGCATTTGAAAGATGCTTTTATACACTTCTGCCAATAGAGCCATTCATTTTATTCAATGCTTCTGTGGGTGGTATTAGGGGAATTGATGAACGACCTATACTGTTATATGGGTTGAAGGATACTGGGTTGAGATAACAGCTCCATTGTTTTCACTCCATCCTAGTTTCTTGAAAAATGTATCAAACTGGATGGATTGGCAATGTAAATCTTTCTATAAAGAATGAGGGTTGCCAGGTACCCAGAGCCTATTGCTCAAAAGGATCTAATTATTCTTGATGTACTGAACATCAGACTATTTCAAATGGTTTTGCTGCGGATGATTGATTGTGTGTGCCTGGATCCTACAGGCCTTGTTACTGTAGGCTCATGTTTCAAGAAGGCAATATTTTCACATTTACGATTTTACTATTTCTTGACAGGCAGGTTTAAAGTGCTTTGTTTACATTTTCAAATCTCTGTGAATCATCACTATTTTGCTTTCTCGTAATTAAGATTAAGGATTAAGATTTTAACCAGCCCCTTAGCCCCCTTGTGCTGTGGACATTAATTATACTGTGTCAACATTTCACACGATTGTTTAGGTATGTACTATAGTTCATCTAAGCGGTCTACCTTGACATCGACAGAGGCCAGTATTAGTAAGCAACCCGAACTACTAGGGCTGTCAAAAGATTAATAGTGATAAATCGCATACAAAGTAAAAGTTTATTTTGCATAATGTATGTGTCCAATGTGTGTAATTATTTTGTATATATAAATGCACACACATGCATGTATTTAAGAAACATTTACACACAATACACACTACAAAATACTTTCTTACTTAGTATTTTTGTTTTTAAATCAAGATGTATTTTCTTGATGAGCAAAATTACCTAAGAAAATAAGTCTAGGTTTTAGACCAAAAATATCAAATTTAAGTGATTTTGTGCATAAAGCAAGCAGCACAGCAAAAAATCTTTCTTTAACACTAAATTCAAGAAAAATTCAAGAAAATTTAGTGTATTTTTTGCCTACCCCATTGGCAGATTTTTTTCTTGTTTTATGCACAAAATCACTGAAATGTGATATTTTTGGTCTAAAAACTAGACTTATTTTCTTGGATCGTTTTGCTCATCAAGAAAAAGCATCTTAATTTAAGAATTTTTAGATATTTTTACTGAAAACAAGACAAAAATACTAAGAAAATATTTTCTTGAAAATCGTTTTTGGCACTGCAAAAAAAAAATGGGGGAAACTAATTTCTTGAATTTTCTTGAATTTAGTGTTTAAGAAAAATGTTCAGGATTTTTTTGCTTACCCCATTGGCAGATTTTTTTGCTTGTTTTATGCACAAAATCACTGAAATTTGATATTTTTGGTCTAAAAACTAGACTTATTATCTTGGGTCGTTTTGCTCATCAAGAAAAAGCATCTTAATTTAAATTTTTTTAGATATTTTTACTGAAAACAAGACAAAAATACTACAAATTCCTTGAAAAATCATTTTTTGCAGTGCACTGCAAAAAAATGGGGTAAGGAAATTTCTTGAATTTAGTGTTTAAGAAAAATGTTCAAGATTTTTTTGCTTACCCCATTGGCAGATTTTTTTGCTTGTTTTATGCACAAAATCACTGATATTTGATATTTTTGGTCTAAAAACTAGACTTTTTTGGGGGTCGTTTTGCTTATCAAGAAAAAGCAAAAAGAATTGAGATATTTCTACTGAAAACAAGAGAAAAATACTTTTAGTAAGCAACCCGAACTTCTAGCAATCAAGATGCTAAAAACTAGGGCTGTCAAAAGATTAAGCATCTTAATTTAAGAATTTTTAGATATTTTTACTGAAAACAAGACAAAAATACTAAGAAAATATTTTCTTGAAAATCGTTTTTGGCAGTGCACTGCAAAAAATTGGGGTAAGCTAATTTCTTGAATTTTCTTGAATTTAGTGTTTAAGAAAAATGTTCAAGATTTTTTTGCTTAACCCATTGGCAGATTTTTTTTGCTTGTTTTATGCACAAAATCACTGAAATTTGATATTTTTGGTCTAAAAACTAGACTTTTTTGGGGGTCGTTTTGCTCATCAAGAAAAAGCAAAAAGAATTGAGATATTTCTACTGAAAACAAGAGAAAAATACTTTTAGTAAGCAACCCAAACTTCTAGCAATCAAGATGCTAAAAACTAGGGCTGTCAAAAGATTAAGCATCTTAATTTAAGAATTTTTAGATATTTTTACTGAAAACAATACAAAAATACTAAGAAAATATTTTCTTGAAAATCGTTTTTGGCAGTGCACTGCAAAAAAATGGGGTAAGCTAATTTCTTGAATTTTCTTGAATTTAGTGTTTAAGAAAAATGTTTAAGATTTTTTTGCTTACCCCATTGGCAGATTTTTTGCTTGTTTTATGCACAAAATCACTGAAATGTGATATTTTTGGTCTATAAACTAGACTTATTTTCTTGGGTCGTTTTGCTCATCAAGAAAAAGCATCTTAATTTAAGAATTTTTAGATATTTTTACTGAAATCAAGACAAAAATACTAAAAAAATATTTTCTTGAAAAATAATTTGTTGCAGTGCACTGGAAAAAAAATGGGGTAAGCAAATTTCTTGAATTTAATGTTTTAGAAAAATGTCAATATTTTTTTGCTTACCCCATTGGCAGATTTTTTGCTTGTTTTATGCACAAAATCACTGAAATTTGATATTTTTGGTCTAAAAACTAGACTTATTTTCTTGGGTCGTTTTGCTCATCAAGAAAAAGTATCTTAATTTAAGAATTTTGAGATATTTCTACTGAAAACAAGACAAAAATACTTAGAAAGACATTCTTTGCATTGCACACACAAATATATTATGCAAACACAAACTTTTATTTTGTATGCGATTAATATTTTGACAGCTCTCCTAAAAACCTTTCAAAACACCTTAGTTACCAAATAGCAATCTTATTTCAATACTTGACATCCTTGACATCTACCCACAATGCTGTAACATTGAGGTGGCATATAATGCACAAGTTAGTTTTAGCTGTAATACAAGACTTTTTAAATTTGCATTTTAACATTTGTATTTGCATATTAATCATTTGTATTTCCATATGTCTACTTTATTTGTTTCCCACAATGCACCTGACAACCACAGTTGTTGACCAAAGACGAGAGAAGCGATAATGAAGAAGACGAGGAAGAAGACGGAGAAACAAGTAGGATGGAAGACAATGACGGACATGTAAAAGTCACCAATGGCTGTGGGAATGGAGGGGGAGCTAATCATCACTGACGCCTCTTTTCTGGGGTCTCCATGACGTAACTGTGGAGGACCTTGAAGTGCACTCAGGAAATGCAAGGAGCTCGTCTCCCACGCTGGAGTGTTCAAAAACAGACATTAACCCTCGCTGACAGTAAAACATATTTTTAATTTATTGCCATGCAGAAAATATTATGTTAAACCCTTTAAAAAAAGCTTTTTTCCACTTCTTTGGAGACAAGGCTTTGTGTGTTATGGCCACTTTTCCAAAGCCAAACCTTTTTCCTTTTATAAATAAAAACAGTGTTTGTTATGGCACAGGATTACATTGGTAATCACAGTAAATGCACCAACGGTATAAAAATAGCCTTGTACCACTCACGCCGTTGAAGCTCAGAGTTTACGTCACACTGACTGCCTTCGCCGTTTGCATTTGTCATCAAGGTCTCGTCTTTCACGCGCCATTTGCCATACTGCCGCATTACATCAAGACGAGTGTCTGTGAAGATCTAATGACATGAAATGTCAAGTCTCTGTTTTTTGTCGGTGATTTAGAGAAAGAACATTTATAACCGCTCTCTTTTTTACACTCTTTTTTTTTGGCGTCAGGCTGCTACAGATTAAAGTTGTCTACACTGGAAGTGTCGAAGCTTCATGTCACCTAATAATGTTAAATAACTACGAACAATTTAGCCGTGGTGAAAAACCTTGATTTTTTTGCATAAATACATTGGAATTTTGAATTTATAATGTTAAGAGTATTGTGCAAGCAACAATTATAGAGCCATGGCAAACCACAAGTAGATTTGTTTGGTTATAGCACCTCCAGTGGTGATATTATATAAAGTACTTAAAAAGCCAAAAGTGTGATAACAGATTAAAAACATAATTACTAGATGATACCAAATTAATGTGAGATTTAATGTTTTATTTAAATGCCATGTATAAAGTTTTGTGGCAGTAATCCTCTTAAAAATTAAGGTGCTACAAATTTTCTATAACCTTTCTGCACTGTAAAAAGTGAAAGTTTGGATTAACTTAAAACATTACTTCAATTGGAAACACTTTAAAAAAAAAAAAAACAATCACATTTCACCTAAAGTGAAACAAGTAAAAAATTAAGTTGAAAAAACTTTAAATAAGTTGATCCAACTTTTTACTTTTTACAGTGGGAAACAGAAAAGGTTTTCAGATGTTAAAGGATCTTTATGGATCAAGCCAAAAATTGTGTTGCACCTTTCATTTTAAAGAGTGTAGATCACACGGTTCAAAATTACCAGCGAAATCATAAGAAATTTAAGATAAACCAAATTTTAAATAGTAGATAGTAGCTCAGTTTGTTTCTTATGAGCATGCCAAACCTTCAAACTCCTTTAGACGGTCCCAAACAGAGAAAGTAGCAACTAATAGATACAATAGCTGCCTATTCACCTTTGGTGCATGTCCCCTAATAAGAAGCCCAGAGACGAGGTTCTGTGCATCAGAAATAGATAAAGGGGATCCGAAGTTTTAAAAAGTGACATGATGCACCGCAATAGATGCTTCTAGTGTTGACAGCTTTACTGATTTTAATGGGAACATTTTAGATGTGATGTGTCTGATACAGACATGGTGTTTTTAGGCTACTGTGTATATATATGACTTAAAACAAACCACTATATGTGAAGAATATTGAATGTCTTAACAATTTATGAATGAACTTATTTTTTTTTAAAGCAGGTTTAATCACTGCTTTAATTTTTATATTCGTGTGCAACCAAATTGGTGAGAGAAGTAGCCTATGTAATTTAAGACACACATACGTTTGCGTAAATAAAATTGGTCGAACCTTCGCAAAAACATTGAACACAGTTTTTTTGTGTAATGAAAAGACTCGCAAATCAGCAAAAATTTGGAGAATTCATGTAGTGCATTATATAAATTATGCAATGAAAATGTGAAGGATGTGTTTTATATTTTTAAATGTTTAATTTTTGTTGTAATAAAAAACTTTGTTCAATATTCTGTTGTAGCCAGTCTTTTTTTCAGTTAGTAGTTTTAGGTAGTTAAGTACAACATCCAAGTTTATTTGCTATTTGCTTTTCAGTTAATCCGAATACTAGTAGCAAAATTATAATTTACTCAACATAATATTTTTCAAATAACGTTTTTAAGGCTGTTTTGTTGATGAGCTGAAAGACGATAGCTATACAAATGACAGAAAATCATCATAAAAGTAGCATTAAAGGTGGGGTGCATGATCTTTGAAAGCCAGTGTTGACATTTGAAATCACCTAAACAAACATGCCCCTACCCCAATAGAATCTTAGACCCGTCCCACACATATGCAACCAGGGCCGGCGTCAAGGGGGGGCATTCGCGGGCAGTGCCCCCCCCCGAACAGGTTGTTGTGCCCCCCTACAAAGTTTTTTATTACTTTAATATATATCAAGAATAATTAAAATAAATTAAACATTGAATGTTTCATGACTTATAATATAATCAAATGAGGAAAATATAGTTGATATATGTTTTCTTTAATTAAAATAGACCAGTTTCTCTGATTGGTTGTATTGCCGGGTCTCACCCGTCTTAAGTATATTTGTGACTTGATACTAGCAACGTGTTGTTTCGCGGCATTTTATGGATCGTGTAAAATATGGATATTAGAACATTTAGAACAAACCAGCACTGCCTGCTTCATCTTCATGCAAACACAGACATGGCTCAAACTCAGAGATTAGAGGTCGAGGTGGAATTTACAAATCTACAGGACACTGTTTTAAGGAAGTTTAATGTTCTTACACGCCGTCTTCATCTATTTAAAGGCATTCCATGCAGTTTGACGTTTTTGTCAAACAGCGACCCCTAGAGTCACTGGGGAAAATTTGCAACTGTCGTAATTTCGCACCCCCACTCTGTATGTACCTGTAAGGATAGTGTTGGGCGTGAATATGCAGAGATGGACTCCGAAGATAATGACCAGGGAATGTTTCACAATTTCATACAAATATTAGGCTACTGCATGTCTACTAAACTACAGATGATGGTAATAGGATAATAAGAAGTTTATGCCAAGTGTAGAGTAGGCATATAATAATAAAGTAGCCTACCGCGTTTGCTGGCTTATTACGTTTTTACAAGATTGCAGCTTAATCACAAGTAAACAGTCTATAGTCTAACGTTATGTCTACTGTATAATTTCATTTGTTATTTAATTGTAAACATTACAAAATCCATTGACAAAGTTAATTGTAATGTATACGTTGCATTATTTCATAACATTGGCCATTATTCGTTGGCCATAAGAAATCGAAATTAGACAAATGACTACGTACACATCACAACACAACACTTGAGTTTAGATGGCAAAAAAAACATGTAAGAGAAACGAGTGTTTGTTAGCAAGTCTGCTAAATGCTCTTATGATCGTAAGCTAGCTAGACCCATGTTAAAGTTATTTTACTGGTCTAATTATCAACACTGGATGAATGAACAGCAAAAAATACGCAAGCAAGCGCAACCACATACAACATAGACCGCAAACAAATTTACAAATAAGAGATTTACTTACTTGTCCATCAACAAGATCGCCAGATCCGCATCTCTCTTGCATCCAGTGCTGTCTATTAGCTCACGCCAACGAGTAAAAACCTGACCGCGTGGGACTCTTGTCCGGTTCCTAACTCGGTCAGATTCTCTTTTTCGCTTTCTACTCTCTTCCGAACGGGTTTTCTTAGCTGTTTCCCTCATCGAGCATCACGTCTCAAATGCGCGCGTGCAGTTGTTGTTACAGGCTTGTTTGACTTCATGCAGCGCTGCAGGACCGACAGCCGGATGACGTCAAAGTGCCGTCTCGGATCATTCTCGCGGTACTTTTACGTCATCCGACTGCCGGTTCTTGCAGCGCTGCACGAAGTCGAACAAGCCTAACGTGTGTGACGTCGTTGCCGTAAAGCAAGTCGTGATTCTCGCGAGATTTGTCAGGGGCGGTTTTCTCAAGCTTGCATTGCTGGTTTTGCTAGCGGCGTCCTCCCCGAGCTTCAACAGGAGGATGATTCGCCATACTATGACTTCGTTTACCATCGAAATGACTTTGAAGCTGTTATATTAAGGTAAATTAACTGCATAGTGTGTCTTTAAAAGGTAAGTTAGAGTTGTTTTAAATTACGTAAGCTTAAATGTGAAGTGTGGCTATAGACCGTTAACAGCATTATGACGTGATTATGGTAAAGCAGCTTTTTTAAAGCTAGGACGCGGTGTGCGCTGCGCTATGAAACCCATTCATTTCAATGGCTTGTGCCGCGCGAGGGCGGTTTGTTTGTTGCGTCGAGCTCAGCTTGCGCTCACGCCGCGGTCGAAGTTCAATAGTTTTGCGCATAGTTTGTGGTCTTTTGCACTTTATACGGGAAATGAGCTGACACCTTACTGCTGATTGGCTACAAGTTTGTTTTGGTACTCAGCCTGACTCCATTTTCCAAAGTGTTTTTAAAAAATCATGCACCCCATCTTTAAAATGTCCATATGATTCAGGTGCTACAGTCTTAAAGCTGTGTGTAAGAAACACACTGAATTTATGCCTTAATTCATTGAAACATTATACAAGAGTATGGTCATGACATGTATTGTATAATGGCTAAACTCTCTCTTTTAAATAGATACATACACTCGCTATCATGATAATACAAAACATTAACTTATTGCATTGCCTCGGTTAACAACTAGGGGGAGCAGTTGACCACGCTCCTGACCTGTGCCATAAGTCCTGTTCCAGTTATGTAACCCAAAATAATACGCACAAAATTTAACCACTTTAATAATGAGAACAGTACTTACATTAATATGTCTTTGTGTGCATTAAATACTGCCATCTTGTTCATCACATTCATATGCATAGGCACATCTAATAAGAGGCTGGATGTCATGCTGCTTCCCCTCATGTTCGTTGATGGTGGTAAGATTGAAGAATCAGTCACTGATTCTCTCACTTGAGAGCCTAGAAAGATGACAGCAGGTCATTCATATGCTTTATACAGCAAGAGTAAAGATATTACTTGTTATTTTTATACGTGATGTTGCCTAATAAACTGTGCCTGTAGCTCAAGTGGTAGCATATGGTGTTAGCAATTTCAGGGTTATGAGTTTAACTGCCATGAAACAAACAAACTCATAAAATGTTTACTTTAAATGCACCAGACGTCCTTCGGATAAAAGTGTCTGCCAAATGCATAAATGTAAGTAAGTAATTCCTAAGAAATAGGCCTTTTAATATAATAATTAGTGATGTTTGCCATTACTAATGCTTAAAAGGCTATTGATTAAAAGATAAAAAAGCGAGTTATTAAAGGGATAGTTCACCCAAAAATGATAATTCAGTCATCACACTGTCATGTTGTTTCAAACCTGTATAAATTTCTTTGTTCTAATAAACACGGAATAAGATAGAGGAATGTTTGCAACCAAACAAATAATGAGCCCTGTTTACTTCCATAGTAGGAAAAAAGAATACTATAGAAGTGAATGGGGCTCGTGAACGATTTGATTACAAACTTTCCTCAAAATAACTTCCTTTGTGTTCATCAGAACAAAGAAATATATACTGGTTTATAGGAACATGAGAGTAAATGATGAAAAAATTGTTTACTTTTGGGTGAACTATCCCTTTAATTCAATGATTTTTGAATTTTGTAGAGATTGAAATGTGGGCTCTTTTTGATTCGAAACAGTAAGAGAGGCCAGCATAGCCAATGAATCTCAAGGGAATTCTTACATATTTTACGAGTTGGCTAATTTCTTACGAATCTAAAAAATATGGACGATTATTATAAAAACCAATAATGAAACCCCACCCCTAACCTTGCCCTTTGATCAAAACGTCACATGGGAAAGCTAATCGTGTCAAAACCTACGAATGTAGCCTACAAATAAATACGAATTACCTGGTAAAATACGTACAAATTTTACGAATTGTCATGAGGTTGTGTTGGCACAGCGGTACACCAAATCACAAAAAGCAAACACTCGCTACATCATCTTGTCTGCACACATTGGCACATTTTTGGAGCTTTCAGTAAAAATTCCAGTTTAAAGTCGCCATGAAATGAAAGAAGAGAATGTCTTATTTTTTCCCATGGTGATGTATATTTAAGTGAACGGCTTCTGAAATTAATGCAGTTCTAAACGTAGGTTCGGGAGGAGCCTAAACATTCAGGCCTGTCAATCATCATCATCATGGGCGTATATAAGGCAGCCTTCAGGCCTTCCTGTCCAGCTGCTTTCTTTTCCGACATCCCTCCTCCTCCCCATCTCCTCCTTCACTCTCTCCTTCTTCCTCTTTGCAGTTCCGTTGCAGGGGGTTGAACTTGTGGCTCGAGCCCCAGCCTCAGGTTCGCTCTCTCTGAAGGTTCAGAGCTCAGGTACAGAGCTCCCTTCGAGGACAGCAAGCCAAGTTTGTTTACCATTAATCATTAAGACCTGAATGCGCAGGCGAACTAGTGAATAAAAGGTAGGGCTGGAATTCGTCCATTGAGAACTTACTGGATCATTTGAAGTTGGGTCATTTTACTATTTACTAATTCCTGCGATCTTTTCCCAGCCCCACCCACCTGCCATACAACATGACCGAAAATAAAAAGAGATCGTTTTGAGGAGGTGAGGGATTTGCGTTTTTTGATTAAAGCTTATCAGGCACATACATTTTTTATAATAATTCAAAACAAATTACAGTTTTTCATTTCAATTTCTTTGCGACTAATAAAATGGCAATAAAAATATTATGTGACTGGTGGTGTAGTATAATTATATAAGGAGATTTATACTGTGTGCAAGAAGATTGAGTTTACTACTATTATTTGAATAGTGTGCACCTGCGTAGCTCAGACTATTGTGTTAGCAACGCAAAAGGTCAAGGGTTTGAACCATAGACTTAAAAAAAAATGGACATAGTGTCAGTGACGTCACCCATAGGTTTGTGTAGAGCCTGTTTTTGAAGCCAATAGTAGGCGGTGCCTGCCGTCGCCATCTTGGCCGCACATCACTGCACATCACTTGCAGATAACCGGAAATGGGTAAAGAGTAGTGCTGGGCAAAGATTAATCACGATTAATCGCATACAAAATGAGTGATATTTGGCATAATATATGAGTTTGTGCTGTGTATAATTATTATGTATATTTAACCACACACACATACATATATTTATTTCAGAATTTTTTTATTTATATATAATATTTAAAAATGTATATATAATATAGAATATTTAAAAATATAAATAAATATATATATATACACATGTAAATGTTTCTTAAATACTAGGGCCGGGACTTTAACGCGTTAATTAAGATTAATTAATTACACAAAAAATAACGTGTTAAACATTTATCACACTTATTTTGCACCGCGGAACATTTCTCATTGGATGAGTTTCGGCGGACCGATTAAACTGGAGCACCAACTAGCGTTCATGACTTCAGACAACAACAAACCACAGTGAACATGAACGAAGAAGCTGATGAGATCGCTTTGGTTGGCCCCGAGGATGGGAAAAAAGAACGAATGGAAGCGTCGATAAGAGCATGGTTGTGTGTAAGCTATGCAACAAGGAATTCACATATCACCGCAGCACATCGAGCCTCAAGTATCATCTCAATGCAAAACATATAGCAGCTAGCGTGGACATTAGCCCGACTCCGAGTACAACGACTTGGTTGAACAAAAATAAACAATATTTTGTTGCTTAAGCTTATGTATTCAGTCATTATTCATGGTATACTAAAAATCCATGTGAAAAAATAACTTCTCAATGTTCTCAGGTCAAATATTTATATGTGATTAAAATGTGATTAATTTCGATTAATTAATTACAAAGCCTCTAATTAATTAGATTAATTTTTTTAATCGAGTCCCGGCCCTATTAAATACATGAATGTGTGTGTATTTATATAAATAATAATTACACACAGCAAAAACTCATATATTATGCCAAAAATCACTTTTATTTTGTATGCGATTAATCGCGATTAATCTTTGCCCAGCACTAGTAAAGAGGCGGGACGTGGGTGAAGCTGATGTGACTGGTTGCTGAAACCACACCTGTCTAGCTCGACTGTAGTGACAGCAGTGGCAGTTCACCCGTCACTCAAGTAGCCACGCCCTTAATTATGCAGAACTTTAAGGCTTAATATTATTTAAATGGATGAGTTACAAAAAAATTCACCCCCCTTACAGTTGTCATGAAGGGCAAAATTAGATATATAGATCAAAATCACTTTTTGTACCAGCCTGTAAACATTATTTTCTACTGTAAAGTTGAGCATTTTAACATGGGGTCTATGGGAATTGCCTCCCTTTTGAAG
The DNA here is from genome assembly GCF_030506205.2 of Paramisgurnus dabryanus. Classification (NCBI taxonomy): domain Eukaryota; kingdom Metazoa; phylum Chordata; class Actinopteri; order Cypriniformes; family Cobitidae; genus Paramisgurnus; species Paramisgurnus dabryanus. The sequence continues at coordinate 8,387,938 of NC_133338.1, read as the reverse complement.
CCAGCCTCTAGGGGCCAGTTGATGAATTGCAGTTCCGTATTGGCTTCATCACAGAGATCGGAAGGTTGCCCCTCGGTGTGAACTCAGAAAACACACATACTAATAAAAACGTACACTTTGAATGCACTGTAAGTTGCTTTGGATAGATGTGTCTGCCAAATACGTAGTGTTCCTGTGGCTCAATTGGTTACACATTAGAAGCCCAAAGGTTATGTGAACACACTGTATACTGTAAACTCAATGCACTGTAAGTTGTTTGGATAGAAGAGTCTGCCAAATTCATAAATGAATCATTAGTGATTTGATGAATGCTCTTGGCTTGTTCATCCAAATGTCAGTAAATTACTATTCCATTACACTGTCCTTTTAAACTAAAACAGGCAAACAGACAGCAAGTATATTTATGGAGTTTGCCAGCACATTTTTCAGATCTCCATAGCAGTCTGGACAGTTTCGCCATGGCCATCGTTCATTACAGGCCACTTGGTCGTGCCAGCTGCTCCACTATCTGGAGGAAGCACTGATAGCTCTACTGTGGTGCTTTGCCAAAGAAGAATGAGAAGTCAAAGCACTTGAAATAGTATTAAAGCCTCTGCTGACCTATTGTAATGAACTTTATCCACCCACAAGTGCTCTGCCGTCAGGGTACAAACTGCTCTTTTGTGCTGATATATGACAGGGTCGCCTGGATTAAATGTAGCAAAATTAATTCAGGAAATTAATTTGAACACAGCGTTATCTTCTTAGACTAATTATTTCTTCGGCTCTATAACATTACATTGGACTACTCTTAGTCTGTGTCTTGTTTTAGATATGGGACAGTAATTAATATCGTTTAATAAGGAAACATCACTTTTAGTTATTACTATAAATTTTTTATATACAATATAATAAGTGAGCTATCATCTCATCTCTGCCGCTTCACTATATATATATATATTTATATTTCCCATTACCTGCTGTTTAACTTTATTTAACGGATTTCACACATACAGGGAAATTACCGATAAATTGTTAAGGGATGATGTGTGAACAGGACCGTTTTTAAAATTACTGGTCAATCGGACCTGACAAATAGCAGTAAGGGTTGTACGATTACCAGTAATTTACTGGTACGATGCAATGTGTGAACAGAGAACAGGATTTGCGGTATGAGCATGCACGATGTTAAAAACACGTTGACAGCTTTGGGCAAATCATAACATTCTGACACAAAGTGACGTCATGCACCAAATATTTTTAAGGTAGGCACAGTGTGCACAGCTACCCTTCATACTGTAATCATATTTATTAATGTCAAATACACATCAAAACCTTTTTTACGCAATATTCCTATAGACTACACAGACCCAAAGAGAAGGGTTAATTAATGATTTTTAAATGTGACATAGAATGATTGAACGGGGTATTTATCCTTGTTCTGTGATGTTACATGTAGACAACATGTAGAAGCTTCCTAAAAACCTCCCCCAGATAGCTCTATTAGGGTGGGGGATTTTAAACAAGTGGTTTTGCACCTATTTGGCTCCCCCTATTGGCTTAAATTGCAATCTCATTACTGAATGGCTGATTTTGCTGCCACTCAAAAAATGTAGCCAATTATTTTAAAGTGGAGGGATAGTGAGATGCCTGTGATGTCATAAGCATCAGTTTTTCAGATTGGGCCGTTTTCTGGCTAACATTTCTAAAAGAGGAATTTCTATGAGACTGAGATGTTTAGCATGTCTAGCACTTTTTGTTTGTTTGTGAATGCCGGTAGACTACCATTATTCAACAAAGACAAGGTAAAAATGTTTTTTTCATTCTCTGTCCCCTTTTAAAACTCATGCACTCAACAGTCACGTCTGTGATTGGCTGTATGTTAATGTTAATTAATGTTTTTCGTGTTAGTTCATGCATTAATTAATGTTAACAGTTATAATGCTTGATTTTATAAATGTATAAGTGAATGCCAAAATTATCATGAACTAAGATTAATAAATACTGTAAAAGTATTGATCATTGTTAGTTAATTTTAACGCATTAACTAATTGTTAACAAGTATAATGTTATTGTTAGTGTAGTGTTACTAGCATATTTATATAAAATTATTATAGGAATGCATTTTTGCATCATATTTGACCACAGAGTCAGAGCACATAATGATTTGGCGCCCCATCTAGGGGTGACGCCTCTGCTGACACAGATGAAACATTTACCTCCTGCGCTGGTTACGAAAGTTTTTCTGCACATGCTGCTTAAAGTCGAACATGTGTAAGTGCTGAATTGTCCAGATCTCTTCACCAGAATGATTTAAAAAAAGTTTATGTTAAGCTTTATGTTTAGACATTACAGTCTAATGTTTTAGACGACGCAGGTTGCGACTCTTTTCCCTACAGTTCAGTTTGACGTCATCTAATACAACATTGTTTGATCAAGAGCAACTGTGCATGACTGTCAATATTTCCCACAGAAGTAGAAACAACAAATAATACGGACAGCGGATATAAAGCCATAACCCACCATTGCTTACAACACAACAATGACCTCACCATGCAGGGCTGTTTGGAAGAAACTGGCGCTCTCTGAGAGAGTTTACCTGTGTTTTGGTACTGATGTGTAAATTATATCTTACTGGCAAAAAGGCGTAACATCACTGCATGTGTAAATAGCATATTTTTGTATTCACTGTGCACTGGTCACATTTACAATGTGCACTGTGTTACATAAAGGATTTTTTATTCATTGCCACAGATTGTGCTAAAAAGACGCAGTGCTTGATCAGATTTAAACAGAATGGACCTACATCAAAAAGGGCAGAAATCTCATAGATTTCCAATTTTCCTGTCAGTTTATGATGGCAACTAGTGATGCACGGGTTGTCTTATTTATTCTTATTCATTGTTTTATGAATAATTTCAAAAAACACGACCCACGCATCACTAATAGCAACCAATGAGACATCATATAAAGAGCTCAGATGCTAAAAACCACCTCTATCATAAATCAGAACATGATATTAACCGAATGCTCTCAGCCAATATTATTCGTTCATCAAATACTTTCGCTCCAAATCCACTTAATCCCGGCCTCAGACTATTCAGAAATACCAGTTTGTTGGCAGAATCCTCTAAAAAAGTCCCCTAAGTGGCAGTCACATGGACAGGCCCCCTAATGTGTGGCTCAGTTTCTCAATTTTTACATTCTGGCTTTCATCATTTGCAGTGTTTTCTAGTTGCATCTTTTTTGCAACTGGGCATGTCTCAATGCGTTCTTGTCTGTACTTGTGGTCTTGTGGACTTGTGAAACATCATCAGTCGCGGCCTAAGTACTGTTTCAATTCCATGTTCACATCAAGCCAAGTTCACATAACATCCCCGGATATGTTCTTGATCCGTCCATTTTATTGAGGATGCATCAGAAGGTGACTTGTGCGGACAGCCAGGTTTCCCAGACTGCATTTCGGGTCAACGCAATGATGCTTAAAACTTGCACAATATTCAAATTTTTATTTGTTGGCATAAAATTTTGTTTTAAGAGCTGTTTTGTCGAGAATATATAAAAATTAACTTCAAATATGTGGTCAGTTACTGTAAAAAAGATAGCGCCTATATTTAAGTTTCCTTTTGGATATGTGAGTTCCAGGGAATCACTGCCCTCTGATGTCTGATGGTCAAACATAAACTATTCCCTTTGGATAAATCTAACTGGCATTTTCTGTCTAATCAATTTATTTTTCTGTATTCTTTATATGAAGTCTGTTATTTGTTATTTTCCTCTTAACTGATGCTAAAGTTAAGTTTCATAACTTAAATCAAATATTTTTTATAGAATTTTAACACTGTAGTAAATCACTGCTGTTTACTTTAAAGCAACACTATGTAGTTTTTTTTACCTTTAAATAACGTCCCTAAAATTATTTCAGTGATAGAACAACTTTTAACTGGACAAATTGTACTTTTGCTGCAACCTGAGCAGCCTCCTAGCTGCTACAAGAACACTCTGAAAGTGGGGGTGGAGGGTAGAGCACACAGCCCCGCCCCTCCCCCTGCCTGCAGAAGAGTGTCTGATACCAGGCACTGTTGCGCTTTTCAACCACATGGGGGAGCTGTAAGTCATTTTTACATGGAAACTACATAGTGTTGCTTTAACTGGGTGTTTTTCTTGTGTTTATTTTATGTTGTACAAATATATTAAAATAAATGGTTGTGTTTTATATCATACTCATATCATACTATTTGTAATAAATACATTAAAGCTAATCAGCGTACTTTATGCACGTGTTGCCTGAACCATATATATATATATATAAAAATTATGTATGTATATATATATATATACACATATATACATATACATACACATATACATATATACATATACATATACATACATATACATACATATATATGAACTTGACGTACTTGGTTTTGAGAAACAGTTTTGTCCAAAGTATTTTTTTGGGGGGGAAGTGCCAAATAAGCTTGCATGCAGTAAGAGGGTTCTGCAGCGAAAGGCAATCAAATTTGTTAAATAACCTTGAATGTATTTAAGTGAAATTTGTGAAAATTAGACATTTCAGTTACTAACTAATAACCTTATCATTACATTTAAGGGGAAATTACTGAACCTAAACATAAGAGCCTTTTGAAAAAAGGCTTATTTACATGAAAACTTGTCAGACACATTTAGCATCTGAACGTCATATTCAACTTCAAATTAATGTTCAGTACGCTATGTGTTTATCCAGATTCATTAACATGTGGTGGTACTATGTGGTAGGTTCATTAAAAAAAAATTTTGTGTGGCTTATTAAAGCATATCTTATTGTAAATATCACACTTTCAAAAGCTTGTGTCAAACCACTAGCATTTGACCTCAAACCACACGCAGACTTGAATCCATCTGTTCCTTTGCGTTTTTGTAGCTAGCTGCTAGTGCCTGTCTGATGACTTATCTGATGAGTGGATAGAGCAAATAATACTATTTTGCGTCACATTCTGCATTTTTATCATATAGGCTACTATAGACTATTTATTGAATACACCAGTTCTACTATACAATGACTTAAATTTTCAGCTCAAATATAAAATATATATAATCCGATGCTTGCATCAAAAACCCATAGCATCATCCGAGGTTACATATGCTATACATTACTAATAATGCCCCACATGTGTTATGTCTAAGACTGATGACCAGGCACAATTATAGTAACCAGGCATTGCTGCCAACATACGGCATGAAGATTGAATCATGTTATATGCAGTATGAGAAAACTATTATCTGAAAATTAAGAATGTCATAACACAATGATATTGGATTTCACTTTCCTATTAAGCTCTGTTCTTGTACACCATTGATTAAAGGATATTTGTGCTTGTAAAATCTTTGTTATTTTAGATGTTTAAGTTAACAATTTTTGTAATGTTGCAATGCTGTTGACAGCTATTGGAGTTGGACATTGCGTTTTGTGCTGTGTATCTTTATACAGGCCTTATCTCTGAATGTAACTTAATAAGCTTTTTTAGATTAGTAGGCCTATTTTACTTGGTACAGCCACTATGGTTTTCTTTGCAATATTGTCTCTGCATGAGTCAGTAAAGATGTTCTTACATAGCGTCGTCTTGTCTACAAAAATCGAAAAAAAGCTTTTTTTCAAATTTTTGATTAAGCATTTGCTAAAAAGATAAACAATGTAACATATACATATAATTTTTTATATGCCATTACTCATTATTATTAAATAACAATAATTAAAAGTATAATAATTCATTTTGAAAGATTGTATCTTCAAACAAAAGGCTGCTGTGATCTATGATTATGTAAAGGGTGAGACAGACCGTTTGCAGTGCTGTTTGTAAAATAAAACATAAACGAACGTTTAACTAAGTTGTTTGTTACTCTTTCGCATTCTGAACCTGACATTATGTTGATTAAAACAGTTGGTCAGACTAACAAAGGCCATTAAACTGTAGACTTACTAGCTGTCCTGCACAACTTCACTCTTATCGACCGCTGCCTGCCTCTCTCAATGCATCCAAGAGACCGCGTGTACGGTTCCAGCCCACCTTTCAAACTGACAGCTCTTTTAGCCACTGGTGTGTAGTTACACAAATTTTATCAGCCAATCCGGAAACAGGAGGGCGGAGCGTCGGCTTCAGGAGGCGTGCTCTTTTCGCCTCAAGTTCTTTTCCTCTTCTGCAGAAATTTAACTTTGTGAAAGTTCGCTTCAGTCAGGTTGTTGCTCCGCCAGCGCACGCTGCCTGCACTCTCTGCATCGTCTTTTCTTCACGATTCATTGTTATTAATCATAGTAATGATGCACGGCAATGACGCTCTATCGCATGTCCTGTCTTTTATTCTTCTCTGCATTGGGCAGACAGCAACTTCAGGTAAGACTGCAGCACCTGCGATTTTCCTCTCAGAAATTCACCGTGGTTACCAAATTTCTGTCTAAATACCACAAGCAGTACAGTTTTTGTTGTTGGGAGATACGTAAACAAGTAAAATGACAGAAAGAATACGAAAACTTCGTATAGTTTTCCTATATTCATTTATTGTGTTTTGCAGTAACAGCAATAAATGTAACTGCGTGCGAAAACTGCGGTTACCATGGTAATTTTTCGTAAGGGTCAATCAGCAGTGACTAACAACTACTTGTTTCCTTTTGTTGCGATGCAATAGCTTGTTAATTGCATTTTATTCAACTGCAAACTGTAGCTAGTTCCTGCTGCTTTTAAAAAGTTAGTTTCTTCAGACATGCTGTTTCAATTAGGACGAAAGTGTTTATTTAAGAGCCAAATAGGTCTTGCCACACAGTTTAAGTTTCCAGGTTACGTTCGAGGTCTTGGCCATGTCTCAAAAAAGCTTCGGGCCATCATAAGAAAAGAAAATAAGTGACGTCACGTACGCTTTCTTGGCAGAGAGTGCGCGTGACGTCACATAATGCTGAGCGTGCACGTGAGTTTAAGCAACTGGATAGTTGGGATGAAATCAGGGTAGATGACATGTCCTGTGGTGTCACACGGTTGCAATAATCCGCTTGTAAAGTCATAGTTTTACTTTAGTGTATTTATGCATACTTTTCTTGTTATTTCCCTTTGACATTTGAGAGCGGTTGGATCCGGAAGCGGTGCATGACGTCAGACTTAACAAGCGGATTCTTTTACAAATATGCAGCTTTATGTTTTCATAATGTATGAGATTTTTTACCAGAAATTAACACAACATGATCACTTAAAGGAATATTCCACTTTCATTAAAAAATCCTGAAAATGTACTCACCCCATGTCATCCAAGGTGTTTATGTCTTTCTTTTTCAAGTCCAGAAGAAATTTAGTTTTTTGAGGAAAACATTCCAAGATTTTTCTCTATTTAAACCATAAACTGACACAAAGACGTTAATTAGTATCATTCCACATACAAAAACATTGGATTGGTCCTCTTTCTCCACACATGTAAAGACTGAAGCGGTAGATTCGCATATGACCTTTCCATGTGACTACGCAATATGTCGCGCTAGCGTGTCACATGGCTAGTGCAAGACTAGAAGCTGTTTTAAAAGTGCATAATTTTATTTCTCTTGTCGAAAATTACTATTGTTTCGCTATATGACCCCTGTGGCTTGTTTGGGATCATTTAAAGCCTTTTGAAACCGCAAATTTTAAACTGCATTGAAACTGTCAACTGTTGAGGTCCAATAAAGTCTATTAAATTTGAGACAAAAATGTCCTCAAATTTTTTTTATTTTTAAGTTTTTGGCTTGCACTGCTTCACAAGTCACAATGAACTGCATGTATTTCTCCTTTTAGCACAGTCTGCCATGTACGAAACAGACGTGGTTATACCGCAGGAGCTGCGACAAGAGGAGGTGCACCTGCTCCGGGGAGACTACAGGTGGAGCAGAGGTCGTAGACGACGTTCGAACCATCAGCAGGAAGACCACCTGTTTTTGCGGCTGCCAGCTTTCGGAAAGGAACTGTACTTGGAGCTCCAGAGGGACGACTCTTTCCTGGCTGAGGGGTTTGTGACGGAGGAAAGGAGCGAGGGGGGTAGCGTTCAGCACGAGCCGGCTTTTGGGGTCCGGCGGTGTCTGTATACTGGATCTGTTCTCAATCACACAGACTCTTTCGCCTCATTGGACGCCTGTGGTGGACTGGTGAGTGGGCTTGGTTGTGGGAATGTGTTTGCATGCAAGTGTCGTTTTGTTCAGTGTGTGAGTTGAACTTTTCAGGGTCACTGTGCCTTGAACTCCCACAAACTTTATACAGCCGCACTACAGTATGTGTTAGGTTTTTTTTGTGCCTTTTTGTGGTTGTTAGCAATCCCGGCCCACCCAGTGGAAGAGGGTTATTTATGTTGTTTAAGAAAGAGCTACTCTGACTTTGGTCGCTTTAAGATCAATCCATATTCATCTTCCTTTGAAGAGCTGTTTTAAAGCAATACTATGTAACATTGGCTCACGGTTTTCCCATATGGTTGATAAGTGCAACTGTCTGTTACCAGTGTTGTAAATACTGTTGTATAGCCTCCCCTTGGGCAGGGCAATACACGTGAATTTGTTGACTAAGCTGCTGGAACTGGTGAATGCAGAAATGGGCGGAGGATGGGCGGGGCTGTGTGTTTCTACCCACACACGCAACTTACACAGTTTTAGCTGCTAGGATTTTTCTGTTTAAGAGTTGTTCTACCATAGAGACGTGAAATAGAGACATTATTTTACGGTCAAAAAACTACAAAATGTTGCTTTAACAGCTGTGTAAAAGAATAAAACATTGATATTGTCACAAGTTGTCATACTATCTAGAATGGCCATAGAGCTGAGCTTCTTAGCCATCTAATTGGCAGAGAGAATAGGTTCCCAGCCATCTGATTGGCCAGAGAGCAAAGGTTCCCAGCCTTCTGACTGATAAAAGTGCAGAGTTTTCAGGCCTTTTGATTGGCCAGACAGCAGAGGTCTGTTGGACTTCATGTGGTGCCGTAAGAACCGACAGGCTGATGACATCAAAATAACGCAAGATTGATTCAAGAAATCATAAAGAGGAGTCTGCTGTCGGATCGCTCTTGCATACTTTGATGTCATCTGCTGTTGGTTCTTGCAGCGCCGCACAAAGTCAAACAAGCCTTCTGACTGGTCAGAAACCAGAGGCTCCCTGCCTCCTAATTGATCAAAGACCAGGTTCCCAGACATCTGATTGGCCTGAGAGCAAAGGTTCCCAGCCTTCTGACTGATAAAAGTGCAGAGTTTTCAGGCCTTTTGATTGGCCAGACAGCAGAGGTCTGTTGGACTTCATGTGGTGCCGTAAGAACCAACAGGCTGATGATATCAAATAACGCAAGATCGATTCAAGAAATCATAAAGAGGAGTCTGCTGTCGAATCGCTCTTGCATACTTTGATGTCATCTTCTGTTGGTTCTTGCAGCGCCGCACGAAGTCAAACAAGCCTTCTGACTGGTCAGAAACCAGAGGCTCCCTGCCTCCTAATTGATCAAAGACCAGAGGTTCCCAGACATCTGATTGGCCAGAGAGCAAAGGTTCAGGCCTTCTGACTGATCATACAGCAGAGTATGCAGCCTTCTGACTGGCCAGACAGCAGATATATCTAGCTCTCTGATTGGCCAGAGAGCAGAGGTTCCCAAGCTTCTGACTGGTCAAAGACTTGAGGTTCCCAGCCTTCTGATTGATCAAACAGCAGAGTATGGGGCCTTCTGACTGGCCAGACAGCAGACATTCCTAGCCATCTGATTGGCCAGAGAGCATAGGTTCCCAGCTTCTGATGAATCAAAGAGCAGAGTTTTCAGGCCTTATGATTGGCCAAACAGCAGACATTCCTAGCCATCTGATTGGCCAGAGAGCATAGGTTCCCAGCTTCTGATGAATCAAAGAGCAGAGTTTTCAGGCCTTATGATTGGCCAGACAGCAGACATTCCTAGCCATCTGATTGGCCAGAGAGCATAGGTTCCCAGCTTCTGATGAATCAAAGAGCAGAGTTTTCAGGCCTTATGATTGGCCAGACAGCAAGCATTCCTAGCCATCTGATTGGCCAAAGAGCATAGGTTCATCCAGAGCGACTTACAGTGCATTACAAGGCATACATTTTTTACCAAAGTGTGTTCCCTGGGTTCAAACCCACAACCTTTTGTGCTGCTAACGTATTGCTCTACCACTGAGCTATACAGGAGCACTTACAGGAGCTCTGTGATTAATCAAAGAACAGAATTTTCAGGCCTTCTGATTGACCAGAAAGGGGACGTTCCCAGCCGTCTGTTTGGCCAGAGAAAAAAGTTTCCCACCCATTTAACTGGCGAGGCACAGCATTTCACCGTCTGATTAAACATCATCTTTTTTCCATATGTGTCATATTAAGTTTTTGTTTGGATGTGCGTAATAGAGACTATATTAGGGCAATTAGTCTTGCATCCAAGTCTAGTGGATTTTACAATGTGTTTGTTTGTAAGTTTGAGGTTGTGTTTGTGACTCTTTAAAAATCCTGTGGTGGTTTTAAAGGTCAACTGTGCCTGTCTCCTTGCCAAATCCTCATATCCCGCACACACTGGATGGCAATTATGTGATTGGAATTCAAAGTTCACAATGATCACGGCTACCCATTTTAATAAATTTAAATAATCATTTTTAAACAGCACAGTATATACTGCACAGTGTTCAGTTGAATAATATTTTATTAACACAGCCTCAGCGACCTTTAGTTATTTAAACTCCATAAAGGTAAATGTGTCGTCTATTGGATGATTTGTGGAAAATGAGGTCATAGTTATTGTAAATGTTTATTCCATATGTGGTAAGGGACTGGGTCAGACATTTCTGACACCTAAAAGCAGAGCGACAGTGAGCAGACGTGAGTTTGACGGCTGTGCAGACAAGCCAGAGATCAGCTGGATGTTTTAACTAGCACCGCCTGACAGCCGCCTGTGACGCGGACCGTTTTCTCCTCTGCAGAGGTCACCATGGGTCATCTGCAGGTGAGAAAAAACCTATGGTATAGTGGTTACAATGACAATGGTGTCAGCCAACTTGAAAATAGAGTAAAGATTTGTCATCCCTTGGCACAATGCTCTCTCTCTGTCTCTCTCTCTCTCTCTCTCTCTCTCTCTCTCTCTCTCTCTCTCTCTCTCTGTGTGTGTGTATCTAGAGCTTGCTTTTGTTTTGGTTAGATTTTAACTTAGAGATGTGGTGCAGTGGACTGTGTACATACTTTAACATATAAGTGCTATTGGTTCACAGGGACCATGATTTGACCTGGATCATATCTCACTTCCCCTCTCTCACCCCTACTTTACTGTCTGGTCTCTGCTGTCCTATTAATAAAGGCAAAAGCTTTAAACAAACACAGTCTTTATCAAGATCAATATTTCTAATCGCTAAAACACAGTTGTGTTGTGTCTTTCATGGATCGCTGGAATTAAAGTGGTTTTGGGAAAAAATGGGGTGAATTCACACTGCCATTCGCAGTCCAGTTTCACCAGGTGCAAATTGCACAGAAAAAAAATCTTTGTGTCAAAAAAATACCTTTGATGCCCTAAAATGCTGTTTACGTAGGCAGCCTACTAGGTTTTGGAACTCAGCCATTGTCATTGCTTTTTGGCAAACACACCTCCTGTTTATGCATATGAAGCTTAAATTGGTACACACCAGATAAGTAATCCTTTGTTTAACTGTCAACTAAAAGCAGTTGGTAAAAATTACAAGGGATGTTGGGGAACGTGTTCTAGTGATCCTTGCAGCAATGATGATCAAAGCTTGGAGAAGGGCATTATAATTAGACAAATATTGATACATGCCAATCAAGAGCCAATTCACGATTTTACATTTCCTATGGTAAGTGTGTGTTAGTACATGTTAACGATATGCAAAAGGTACAAACCCCAAAGTAAATGATGACACGGGTTATCGTCCTAAACGTAATCACTTTTTTTGGACTACAACAAACACATGGATTGTAGGCAACAGTTTACTTTCTGGGATTAGTGATCAGTGTTGGGGCTAGTTACTCAAAAAAGTAATATATTACGTATTACATATTACTCTCAAAAATAGTAATGCCTTACTTTACTTTATTACTCCCTGGAGAAAGTAACTAGTTATATTACTAGTTATATTACTAGTTACATTTTTTTCTGGACAAGAATTTTTATTTGGGCAAGCCACGGCCAAGAAAATGCTGGCTTCCTTACCCGCTACAGGACGTGGGGCACAGCGTTCGGAGAAACATTAAAGAGTGTGCACTTCACCGTCAAGTTATTTTCCTTCCGTTGAACATAATAAAATATGACTGAATCTCCACCCGTCGAAACTAGCTTTCTGTTGCTGGGAACCTTCCTCTGAAAAAGAGCTTGCCGTTGTTGACGCTTCCATTTACCCGATCTGTCTTTGTGCTGCTGCCGCTCTGTGCTGCTGGCTACCGGGTGTCGACCAATCGGTGATGGTAAATGATACCTCGTGCCAAACTTAGACCAATCACTGTTCCATTCACGCCCTCCTCCCCTTCCCTTTTGTTCTCTGTGTTTTGTGCCTTGTGTGATGAAGGTGCTACTGGCGAATGTAACTTAAGTAACTAGCTCGGGAAAACTGTAATAATATTACCATTTTCAGACGGGTAATGCCTTACACTACTAGTTACTGAAAAAAGTAATTTTATTACAGTAACTAGTTACTTTGTAACTAGTTACACCCAACACTGTTAGTGATGTAGACCGACCTTATCATAATTCCTCCTGCTTCAAACTCAGCCTGTAAATTAACCCGTTAGCCTTGCATTGTGAAAAAATTTTTCAAACATGGTAAGGAGCGGCACATTTCCGGCTGACGTCAGAGGTATTCAGACCAATCAAAACATACAGATTAGCTGGCCAATCAGGGATCTTCATTTTTAATAGGGCTGGGTATCGATTCAGATGTTCCGGATCGATTCTTCTTCCTTTACCCCATTCCAGCATCTACGGCTATATATATGGCGAGAACAAGGTAATCCATAAACAAGTTTAATTTAGACAAGTTGATACATACACAGGTTGGGGGGCGGGACAATTTGGCATCTCCAATCTGCCTAACTTGCATGTTTTTGGCATGTGGGAGGAAACCAGAGTACCCAGATTAAACCCACACTGACACAGTGGGAACATGCAAACTCCACACAGAAAGGCCACCTGCCCTAGCCGAGGCTCGAACTGGGGACCTTCTTCCTGTGAGGCAACAGTGCTACCCACTGAGCCACTGCACCCTCCAGATCAATTCGATTTCATTTTTCGATTCCGGTTCTCGGACTAATTTTTATACTCGGTTCTCGATTCAACTCCATGAATATAGAATTAATACAAATACTATATTTATTAAAAAGAACAGTGAAGAGAAGTTTACAAGGGGGTAATTAAAAGAAATTAAAAGCCACAACACTATCGTTGTCGTCTTGCTTGCAAAATCTAAATGCTTCCATACCTCTGACTTTTTATGTGAAGGTGGCATCAACGTCGACAAAGCACCTGAAACCGCTATATTAAGCACTGAATGAATGAATGAGTGACAGCCTCGCCTCTCGCTCCTTGGTAACAGAGCGTGTCATCTAGTGGAGAAGACTACTAATTAGATTAACGTTAATCTTACGTTCAATGTTTGTTGAAATAAATAAATCGATTTGTGGCCTTTGAGAATCGACCACGTAAAAAAACAGATTAATCGAAAAATTAATCGAATGATGATGTACATTTGCAGTGAAATATGCAGTGAAATATACTACAGTTATTATTCATGCCACATTTGGTGTGTTTGTGCCGTTATTGCAGAATCTGCTGGTGAAACAATATAAAACGTGTGTGCAAATTTACTTGGTGAATTCCTCTTTTGTTTTGGATGTCAGCTGCTCTGCACAGTAGGGATGTAACGATTAACCGTGCAAATGCGCGTTTTCTCAGTGAATGAATTTGAATGAATTACGGTGAAATCACGGCACATCCGAACGCCAGGGGGCGCTCTCATGCAGAAGCTCCCTTTGTGCCAAAGAAGAAGTAGCATTACAAACACTATTCAGGAAATGTCTACAGGAATATTTCTATTGCTGTTCTTCAAATTGTTTCAGGTATTTTCATGATAATAAAGAATATAAAGAATATTTTTATTTAACGAGTGTTGCTTTTATAAATGCACGTTATAAACGACTCTGACTCATAATCCGAATAATGATTTTAGATTGAAAAGGACTTCCTACTGACCAAATGCCGTAGTACACGCACAAGCTGTGCATGAAACAAAGAATCACAGCCTTGCAATTCAGAATCGATTCAGACAGGCATTTTTAATGGGACCCGCGATTTAATCGTTACATCCCTGCTGCACAGGACCAATACTTGTAGTCTATCATTAGTTGAATTAGGGGCCAGATTTACTAACAGCTTTACTAACAACCATAACTGTGGCGTTAAATAATGACTGTTGGGATTTAATAAAGACGGGCAGTAGATAATTAGAGCTGAAAGGTGGGGTCTAGTTATTTTTGCGACTGACCTTATTGCATACGCATTTCTAGGAGTTTCCCTTTTAGACGCAACACTTTTGGGAGGAGAGTATTTAAATGATTCACGCAACGCAATTTATTTATGTTTGCACGTGTGATATTACTGGTATTTGTTCCATTATTTAAAGCCGAAAATAGCATGTCTTAAATAATTTTGCGCCAAAAGATGCATCACAGAGAGAGCAAGATACAAGGCAGAGGATTGTTTTAACATGCAACAGTTTATTTGGAATGCCAGAGGAACATATTATCCAAAAATATTGTTTGCCAAGCCATGTTATTTTTTATTTGCTGAAGTAAATAAGTAGGAGAAGTCACACAATACCAGACGTTACAAATCGTTTGGAAACCATCCCTCCAGTTCTATTCAGTGTACTATGGCTTGGTTAGCTGGAATTACACACCCCAAATTTTCCGCTGCGATGTCTGTGGTGCTGAACTCAAGCGCACCTCATCAGCTCTGCTTATTTGTTACCCTGGACTAATTTGCACTGCTTTAGTAAATTGCGTTGGTCATTATGGAAATCATCTTTTGTGCCTGTGTTAATTAATTTGCACTTTTTTAGTAATTAACCCAGAGGTATTACCGCTCCCATCTATGCTTTTTTGGAATTGTGCTCTCACGCTTATTTGCACCGTTAAGTAAATCTGGCCCTTAGTTGAATTTTTTTTCATTGTTTTTGGGGCTTTATGTGAAGTTCTTTGTGTGTTTTGTGGTTCTACACTGTCAGTCCAGCTCAACTGCATCACAGAATCCTTGCTAGGAAAATTGTATTCTATTTAATACGGAAAGTTGGAATTTCCTACTTGGATTCCTATTATTTCTTTCTCTGCAATGGATACATTTGATACTGCAACAGAATTTGGCCCAAGGAAGTTAACCATATAAAGAATGCACTGTATTGCCTGAAATTTGGACATAAGTTCAAACTTTGCATACTTCATAGCAAGCTGTGCCTGCCTGTAAAGAAAGTGTATTCTCACGTATTTCTAAACTTTTGACCGCTGCATAAAACTGTTAATTATTTGCAAAAGTAAAACCTTTAAAGTGCTACTTTGGAACACAAATGACACCACAATATGTCGGCACTATAAGAGTTTTTGCATAAAAACTATTTGCTTGTGGTAAAAATCTATCAAGCGCTTATAATACA
This sequence comes from Paramisgurnus dabryanus, assembly GCF_030506205.2. NCBI lineage: Eukaryota > Metazoa > Chordata > Actinopteri > Cypriniformes > Cobitidae > Paramisgurnus > Paramisgurnus dabryanus. The sequence continues at coordinate 8,372,277 of NC_133338.1, read as the reverse complement.
TCATCTTTAAAGAGCACTAGAATAGGTTTTTATTGTAGATTAAAAAAAATTTGTGTAAACCCTACTGCATGTTAGGTCACCGAAACTCCCATTCACAGTGGATGATAAAGTCCTGAAGATCCTGGGTGTAGCTGAATTTTTATTGACAGAACTACGAGTGGTCAACAGAGACTTGACTTATAAAAGTGAAATACAGGAGCTGTCAAAAAAATCTGCATTTACACAAATCTGCGAAGACAACTAAATCCACTGTATTACGTATGCCAGACCAGTAGATTGCAAGATGTGAAGAAACACTACACGCATGCGCACATATACATTAATCTACAGAGTAATAAATACAAACAGTCAGGACAAACAGTTTTGTTAAGATGGACAATGAGGTAGGTTCATTACTATGTCCATAATATATTACAGACTATAAAGCACAAAAACGCAACTTTGTTGGAGAAGCTTTAATAAACTCTGTATTAGGGATCGACCGATATGGATTTTTTTGTGCCGATGCCGATACCGATTTTTTTCCATCAGCCTTAGACGATGACCGATACAGGCTGCCGATTTTCTTTAGCCGATATTTGGAGCTGATACTGCTTTTTCTCATTCAGTTTATATCATAAAAATGACACAATGATAAAACCAAATGTTACAACTCTTAATTTAAAAAAGGAACATTTACTGAACTATATTTAACAAATAGTAAGAAAAGCTGAGGTAGAACAAGTAAGAAAATTCAGTGCAGCTTAAAATACATAAATAAAATAATAATTACACCATTGCACACAATAGCAGCAACCAAGCAGCATAACAAGGGGAACACTTTACTTTATCCATGAAAGTAACCAACTATTTACAACCTATTTAATGCTTAGGTCTAAGTTTTAGTGCACTTAACTTAATCTCTTGTAGAGCAAATGTCTTTAATAAGAAGACAAGGAAAATGTAAACAGCAATACTGATCAAAAAACAACTTAAGAATTCTGAATAACATGCCAAATGCCCCACTTCTGTAGCTCACACACCCTAGTGCCCTATAATAAATGGGAGGGATAGTTAGTTTGCCTCAGCTCGCTTAAAACGCATAAAACTGAACAAATACATGAGGATTTGTGTACGGACTTCGGTCAGATAATAGAGCGCGTGCACGTGGGAGAGGTGCAGTGAGACATGGATGAGAGAGGGCATGTATCTTTGCGCTCCCAGTGAACGGAAATGTTGACAAAACTTACAAAAAAACACTTCTCCGGTCACATAAAAGTCATGTGTGAACTGTTTGGAACTAAGTGCTTTGGGTCGAATTTCTTATTTTCGCTGACGAAAATTCCGCGAAACTCCGCGTTAACAACCATAAACGTATGCAACCATGAACTGCGCTCTCCACAATGACGAGAAACTATCAGCAATCACTACTCTGTATCTTGAGCAGCACAAACACAGTCCTGTAGGCCACCATTGTTGTTTTGTTTTTACTCATGCATGCCTATAGATTGAAATAAAACATGTGCATGACCTCACCATTATCACAGCATTATCACACCATTATGAATTTGTTTACACTAAGACAACGACAAGGGGTCGTTGTCAAAAACGTTGAAACACATTTTTTAAAGTTTGCATTTTCAGGACCCCAAAAGAACACAGTCGGTGTTAAAACGAACTGCCAAACCGCATAAAAACGTTCCTGTTTATGGTTGAAACCATTATCGTGTAAACGGCACCTTACACACTGAAGAAAAGATAAAACCAATGTGCACTTTAACAAGAAAGATGATAAAAACAAAAACAGCAAGTGAGATGGATAGACTCCACAATTGCCATATTTTAGCTCACCTGTCTCTCAAAATCCATCTTTGATAAACCAGCATTTAACCTGATTGCACATTTATTTATACTTATGCTTTATAGGCCTATATTGTCTGTCTTTGATATACTTTACATTATATCTCAATTTACCTATCTTTAGAGTGGCCTAAACATGTTGAAGACTATTAAAAACTGTTTTAAAAACAAGGTTCATTTTGTTAGGACTAAACCTGTTGAGTGCATTTTCAACTTAAACAACTATGGTGAGCATTGACATGCTGCCCGTGTGGACAGCTTACAAGGTTTTAGGACAGAGCCTAAATGCATATGGCCAACCATCCCTTCAGCCCAGAGGAGTCAGAGTATTAGACTAATTTATGCATTAAATCACTGCTTTTAGTAAACTCCCTCAAACAGAGTTGAAGTTTGTGAAGAACAAAAAAGTCTGTAAATGTCATTACTGCTCAAGCCATATGTAACTGTACTCTGTTTAACCTGGAACATGCAGGGTTTGTCTGTACATGTTGTGATGAAAGCGTGTGCTTTTCAGTCTCTGTGGGCAGCTTCCTGTCAGCATTACTATCTTCTGTTCCTCTCTATCCGCCTCCACCACCCAGCTGAAGGCACCGATCGCTCACCTCCAGCAGCCATGTACGTGTTGGTTTACAGCTCTTTATCCCCATTGACACCTTCGTCAAGCTAAACAAGCTTGCTTGATTTAATACTCTCACCGAACTCTGTAGTTTTTTTTTTTTAGTCAGCACTCAGTATTCCCTGGATATAAATTTGTCTTAGATTTCACATCTTTTTGAAGACACAATGTGCAAAGCAGTTAGAGAGCTAAAAACAAGGCAAGCTTTTCATGAGGGTTAAAAATAAATCACTGTTTGTCAGCTCAAACCCCATCATCTAAGACGTTTACATGACTATAATTTAGTAAAAATAAAGTTTTTGTGTTTTGGAAAACTTCAAATGCACATTACAACATATATTATGTATGCCAGGCCAGTAGATGGCAATATTACTTTGTAAAGAAGTGCTGCATACAATCAGTGTAATAAAGAGAAACACTTAAAAATGCAAATGCAATAAGGTCAATCCAGTCCACACCTTTTCAGCGCTAATTTTCCACTATGCGTCTTTAGTAAATCTCAACAGTCGTTATTTAAGAACAAAATTATGATTTGCACTGCCATTGGCCCAAGCTGTTAGTAAACCTGGCCCCAAGTAAGGATGTCCCGATCCCACTTTTTCATTTCCGATACCAGAAATCCGTATAGCAGCCGATACCGATATCTGTCTGATACTACAGTAATTAAATGTGTATAGGTCTTTCTGCTACATCTAGTATAATTTTAAATGTTAAAATCAATAATTTAAAATGATTTACAAGTTACAGAAAACATTAGTAAATATTGATCATGACAGTGTTTAGGAGAACATATAATAGGTGCGTTTGATCGATTAAGTATGCTTAATATTTTTAATAATACTTAATTGTAAAAAGTAAAACTGTCATAGTAAAAAAGCTTTACTGTGCAGATGGTTATTTGGGGAATTATGCGTTTGACCCGACTTTTTATGCACATACAGGGTGCAAAATTGATGCGCCTTAATCATAACACCCTACGTTCATGGGGTTCTGGGTGCAGAATTGTTGAACTTAGTGTAAATAGCCACTTTTTTAATAAAACTTTGAAACCTATCTTCAAAAGTTTGTGTTCTCGTGACCTAAAATGCTGTTGTTGTGTAAACGAACAATCAAACTGCATAACACTTTAACAATTTCGGTTGAAAATATTGTGTACATTTTTGCAGGGATTTTACAGGATGTTGCTATTCATTTTAACTCTTTCCCCACCAGAGTTTTTTTTTTAAGTTGCCAGCCAGCGCCAGCATTTTTTATGATCATAACAAAAGTTGAATGCTTTTTCATGATGTCCCCAAAGGTTTCTTCAAAAGTACCAAATTTTGGTAATAGATAATTGCATTTTTGTAAAGGACTTTTGTTAGAGATCAGATTCAGAACGATGTTCAAACCATACACAGAGTTTTTAGTGTTTTCGGATCAGTGGATTCAGGGTTTTATTAGCTGGGTAAGAGCACCACCTATTGGATAATAGCAGAATATGGATTGCCATAAAAACTCATCATTTGCAGGGAAGCATTTTCTTTTAAAGGCAGAGTGCTTGTTTTTTGAGTAACGTTTTGTTAAATGGAGTCGGGCCGAGTACCAAAACACACTTGTAGCTAGGGGTGGGCGATATGACCAAAATCTTCTATCACGATAGGATTAATTTTATATCATGATAACGATATGTATCACGGTAGAGTTTTTTATGTTTTAATAAGGTTTAAATCTTTAATACCATAGAAATGTTCATAATTCTCACAAAAAACATATACAAGCATAGAAAGAAGATAAAAACAAACAAAACTCAAGCTCTCTGAAGATACACAGTCAATAAGAATGATAATAAATAATTATGCATGTATGTATAGGCCTATATATATTTTTATTTAAGGTAGAAAAGTGATTTAATCAGGAGCGAGAGATTTTTTTCTCAATGCTGTTTGATTAACACGAGTGACAGACAGGAGCAAAATTAGGTAACTTCCCCTTTAAGACCAAAGTCCGGATCCAATACACTGTTACACATGCGCTTTCTCTTTTAGCTGTTTACTTTCTCTTAAGACCTTACTGGTCGTGTTTATGATGATGCTTGCAAAGACGGGAATTTTGACGCATATGTGTATTTAAGGCCAATAAAGCGGGAAAAATGCTCACGAGCTTAATAAGCAGAGGTCGCGCGACTTGCGCGCTCCTCACAGACAGAAAGAGCAGCGGTTGCGCGACTTGTCCGCTCCTGACACACAGAAAGAACGCACGCATACAGATCTGTTGTCTGTGTTTCAATGGCTTAAAATAACTTGTTTTAAAACTGCAGTGCTTAAATACGTGTACAAACGTTACGTTTTCGCGACCACACACACAGGAGCGTGACGTGGGCACGTAACCTCGATAGAAACGATAGTCCAAAATCTCTACCGGTTGACAAATTTCTACCGGTTAATTTTGTCTACCGGTTTATCGCCCACCCCTACTTGTAGCCAATGAGCAATAAGAGGCATGTCTGCTAACCTACATTGTTGCCTGGGTTGAATATGTTTGAGGCGGGTCTATGAGAAGAACGTCCAGATTCTATTGGGGTAGGGTTGTGTTTGTTTAGGTGAGTTCAAATGTCTACATTGGCTTTCAGAGATTGTTTACCCCGCCTTTAATTAACAAGATAACTCGTCAATGGCAGGGAAAGAGTTAACACACAGACTTATGCTGCGTTTACACCAGCCGCGGTAGAGGCGGCAAGCGTGGATGATTTACATGTTAAGTCAATGCAAAGATGCGATTAAGCATCCTGCAGCGGTACCGTTCTGCGCGAATTGAGCGTTGTCGCGGGAAACACTCGAGTTCAATAATCTGAACTTCGGCGGATTTCCGCGACGCGTTTTAACCAATCAGGACCTTGCTGTAGTAGTGACGTGATTACAGGAAGCGAAAGGAATGGCGGAGTCTCAGCAGAGTCGCATAAGCCCCTCCCATGTTGCAAATCTCCGCGTGAATTTCTTGAATGACTAGAATTTCACACGAGAATGAAGCGAGTGAACTCAAATGTTCAATTGTCAAACCACGCGCGAATGGCGCGTTTTTGCCGCCTCTACCGTGGCTGGTGTAAACGCACGGTTAGACAAAAGAAACATTTGACGCTATGATTATTTCTGATGCAGGTAACACAGGTTTGCATCGTTGAGTCTTGATTTAATACAGTATTTTCACTGTTCTGTCTGGGAGTCGAAAACAACATATTTTAAACAAAGGGACTTTTTTGAAAATATGCTAATTTTCCAGCTCCCCTAGGGTTAAACATTTGATTTTAACCGTTTTTGGAATCCATTCAGCTTTTTTGTGCAATGCTTATGGTCTAATCAGATTCAATGGATTATGCTAAGCTATGCTAAAAGTGGAACAGCCAGACCTGGAGATCAGCTGAATGGATTTCAAAAAACGGTCAAATCAAATGTTTAAATCTAGGGGAGCTGGAAAATGAGAATATTTTCTAAAAAAGTGGAGTGTCACTTTAAACAAACAATAAAACTTATATTAACAGGAAGAATGTTACTTGAGTAGCCACAGTCATGAATGATAAGAAGATCCATGCTTTCTTAACATGCCATTGTTGATCATTCCACCCCATGTTTTCTCGCAGACCGGCCTGGTTAAGACTGCAGATGACAGCCTGTTCATCGAGCCAGTGGGCCAGACTGTGGATTCCTTCTCTGGCTCTGAACACCGAGTGATTCGGCGCAAGCATTCTTCCTCAGACACATCTGCTGGAGACAGCAGCTCCAAATTCTGCCAAACCATCCAAGGTGAGAAGGTCAACGTGCTGAAATACAGCCAGCTTAAGCGTGTCAAGTGTTGCAAGCAGATTTAGAGGTCATTTAGCTTCTGTTCGTAAATTGTGGGTGCACGGAAAATGACCCGTTTGTGACCAGTTTCTGTACACAATACCGGTCAGTTTCTATTACATTATCTTGGAATAGTTATTGCAGGTTGTGCCATATTTCACATTTCATTCAGAATGCCTCACACTCACTTGTTCCTCTACGAAAGTGCTTCTCTAATGGATTTGCAACAGATCTGCTATCAAGTAGCAACCTAACCCTGTACCAGAACTGCATGTGAAAGCAAACAAAAATGCATAAAATAAAACAACATTAACCTGACGGATCGAATAGGGCAGCGTATTTTGCTTTTGAAATGTTCTTGTTTTTAAAGCGTGTTGTGCTTTTTTTATGTGGTTTTCGTCATTTTTCACTCACCAGTTTGAAAACCACTTGGAGTCTGTTATGATAATCTAACACTTGGCTTGCCATGTGTCTCCGTCTTTCTCTTTCCGCCAGGACTGCTTAAAATTCAGGAGTTGTCAACTTCATAAATCAACTGTTTCATAGCAACATTTATAACTCTTTGATGTCTTCATCTTTTTACCAATGTTAAAAGATGTTGGAAGAGAGAAAGCTCAGCTGTTTTGCTCTTTAATGCTTTTATCTCACTGCTAAATGAAAGTAAACTCCTGTTTTGTCATTGAAATACTGTCCAGGATCCTTTTGGCTTGCTTGCGTACATTAATAATGCCATGCATATTTTCCAGCCCTTTTCCTTTGCCAGGATTATAGATTTTCTTACCGAAAAGACTTCACATATTTGAGTACTGGCACTTGTCCGCCTTCTGAGGCTTTGAAATCCTTTAACCTCTGCAAAGTTTCTGGGGCAGGAAGTTTTGTCTGAGCTCATTGCATTATTGAATTTGTAGTTTACCCTTTGTCAGCCTGAAGTGAAACAGCAATTATCCAAAATTTTGAGTTTGTGTACCCATGTGCACCAGTATGTACAGTACAACGTTACCGGCCAATCAAAACAGATTATGGAATTTCCAGTCGTACGCTACCCTAGTTTGCGGCTGATTATTCTCAACGCAGACTTGAATTACCCCTGAACCTTTTGCTGGCTTTGGCTTTGAATGTTACATAACCCAGACATGGAAGACCACCGGGACGTTTGACAAGTAGATTTTTTCCATATGTCAATATCTGGGAATTGAAGTAACCCAAACCGCTTTAATAAAGGGTGAGTTTGTTGTAAGGCTGGCTGATATAGCTAAAAACTGTCTTGATATTGTTCAGCCTTTTGACAATATGTGTATTCGCTTCGAATTGGCTTGAAGGAGTGATGTTTTCACTCAGTTACCAACCAAACAGCCATTTGTTACCAAGCATATTCCAAATGTTTAATTTTTTAACAGAGTAAAACAATCTACTTCAAAGTATGTGATGTAATGTGTTTCTCGTAATGCAACAATTAAACAGTTTATAGCAAAAAACTAAATAAATATATAAACAACAGCATTTGCATATTTATATAATAACATTTTGTGTATTAAACAGCAAAAGCAAAAAGTAGGCACAAACTACATTTTAAATTTATTTTTGAAATGTTTAACTGATTAAAAGTAATGAATCGAATTCATTAGTGATGCTGCTATTTGCATGCACAAAACTATTCTAATGGTACTTTATGAAATTTATGATCAAATTTTAAGGGCAATAAGATCCAGACAATATCCACAACATTGTGTAATTTCTTATCCCCATTAAAATCATTGCAAATGTATTGTGGACATCCAATATACCCCCCACCCTAAGTAGGTAGTAGTCTCTGCAAGAAATGTGTGTGTGTGTGTGTGTGTGCACATGTGTTTCAGGCATGCTGTTGGACTCCACCAACCCTTTATCTGCCGTAAAAAAGCTCCAGGTGCATTAGCAATTCAGCTTCCCGCAGCACCTGGTGTCTGCAAGGCATTCATTCGGCCTGGAAGATAGACCAGTATGTGAAAAGGAGACAGATTTTAGGGAAAATTCTTTCCTCTGCGCTCATGTCTGTCGGAGGCTGTATAGTGGGCCAGGGTTCTCTGTCTTATTACCACAACCATTGTCGAAAAGCCCTAAACAGAAACCCCACCCCCAAAACCAAGCGGCTTCTACAGAAGGATACTCACAGAGACAGACTTTATATCCATTAAACTCCAAATGCCCCTCATGGGCTTGTACACACACTGACTGTCTGGATCATATTGCATGGCGGTTGAGGTAGAAGTGTTTACAGCAATGAAAAAGGTGAGCTGCGGCTTTTCTTCAATGGTTCCCCTTTTTCATGCCCATTGAAATACGATCTGGACCAAATGCACTTAGCACTTCTAATCGGTTGGTCTAATCTGCAGAGACGTGCGTCCGTTGATCCGGTCTTCCCACCCTTGCATGCCGGGAAGCTTGAGTTCGCCACACTGAAACGCGACTGAAATGTCAATACATTCACGTTGTGAGTGGGTTAGAGAGGATCAAGTATCCACGTTGAGAACAGGAACACTGATCTGTGAGCAAACACAAAGGAGGATTTGAGTTTGGAGGATACAACGTGTGAAATCTCTAGTACTGATCCAAGAAAGAAGTTGATTGATTTATACTGTGTGCTTGCTTAGATCCACAGTCCCGACTGAATATTGGGAATGAGTTAACACCGGACGTGCTTATTTGGTGTCTGGCCAGAATAGAACCTACCTGAAACCACAAAGACTCATTTATCACTTTGAATTTATTTAGGGATACTAGTAATAGTGTATCATTTAGATTATAGTCTAGTTTTAGTCTGTTTGCAGAGAGAGGAGGAATAAAAATTGCAACATGTTATCAAACACACATTTCCCACATACTGTAGGCAATGTCTCAATGTCTCATAGCACATGGTATGCTAATGCACGTTACCACAAAGCCAGCGCTTCAACATCAACCCAGGTCCCAGGTTAACTACTAGGCTACACCAGGATACAATTAAACATCAATAACATTAAATGATAAGCCAATGGAAAGATTTCCTCAGGTGTATCCTGTTTCACAGATGTTTCTCCTGAGAAAATAACACCGGTAATCTAACATGTCTCCTCTTCCTAGAAATTCAACAATGTCTTAAACTGTGATCTGATACCAGGACTGTAGTCGAAACTCTGATTTAATGTGCACCTTAGTATGACATTTTCTGACCCAATTATCAAACTTATGCTTCACCTATTTAATTTTATATATTTCTACTGTAGTCCGGCATGTGTCTCGTTTGTGTCAGTTTTATGTCTTTAAAGAAATTTAAGGACAACCACACTGTCAGAAAACAAAGTACAAAACTGTACCTTTTTTGTCGCTGGGGTGGTACGCCCATTTTGTACCTTTACAGGTATATAAACATAATACAATGTTGGACCTTTTGGGGTACATTACTGTTTCTTAAGGATCTATTTTGTACCCTTAAAGGTACAGTTAACTGTTTTTTACCCCTAAAATTTAACTGGTACAAAATTGTTCCTTAAGGTACACAATAGGTCCTTAAAGTATAATAGTGTACCCCTTACGGTACAACATTTCAATGTGTTTTATACCCATAAAGGTACAAAAAGGTACCTTTTAGGGTACCACCCCAGCGACAGAAAAAGGAACAACTTTGTACCTTTTTTTTCTGACAGTGCTTCTCAGAGACAAAGATGATAGTGAGACACAAGTGAGAACCTCTCCTATGCTGTAAAAAGGCAAATACAAATCTTTAATTAGGATCAAGACATTATCATTCCCAATTTGACAAAATCTGCCATATTATTTGGCAAACCAGCATTTTTGTGTTTATCCATAATCCTTTAAATTCAGCTTCTCTGCTATGCCGGTAAACATTTTTCTACTACCTATCAATTTTCTGGCCCATGCACAGCATGTAGGCACACACACACACCACGCCACACACACACACACACACACACACACACACACACACACACACACACACACACACACACACCACACACACACACCACGCCACACACACACACACACACACACACACACACACACACCACACACACACACCACGCCACACACACACACACACACACACACACACCACACACACACACCACGCCACACACACACACACACACACACACACACACACACACACCACACACACAGAGATTTAGCAGGTGTGGGGTATGTGGTTTATGTATCGCCTTCAGCAAAAAGTATTATTTATAGTCAACTGCACACTTTTCACCATAATGGGCCCCTGAAAGCTTTAGGTTCTTGACTGTGAGATTTATCTGCAGTTTGAATGTTAATTTCAGTAGTTTGGAATAGACAAATCAAAGTCTTAAATCAGGTTTTATGTTGAGGCTGTTATATACGTTTTATTGAGTTTTATGAAGATTTATGAACATTATATTCTCAAGCTAAAACTGTTTTAAAAATACCTAAACATTTTGTAGGTTACCCATGACAATCCAAATCACAGCTTTCTTTCTTTTGCAGAGCACAAAATGTGATGTTTGCAGAATGTTAACATGCCCATTTCCATGCAATAAAAGTGAGAAGAGACTGTGATAATGATAGGGTTTTTGTCTTTTCATGTTCATGTCTTTTATTTTAAAACCGTTTTGTCACTTTGTAGTCCTTAGTTCATGGTCTTTGTAGTCTTGTCATGTTTTCCCACACTAATTGACCTATGGCTAAGCCACGCCCCCAAACGCAATGAACTAATCTCACAGTGCGCATAGCTAACCCAATACTCTCGGACATTCTCTGCTTACCCGTCCTTTGAAATGCATTTCTTGTCATTTTAAGTTTAAATTGGTCAAACGGTGTGCATGGGGTACTTGCAACTCCGACACTAGGTATTCTGAGAGGCTGGGCAATGTTGTGTATTTTTTACCCTTTCCCAAGCCACATTTCAACCGTTTTCTCTGGATTAAGTTATGTGGTACACCACAACACCAACTAAACGTGGATAACTTAAACAAGGATGTCTACAACTTTTCTAAGCTAAGTTAACAACATATTTGAACGTTATCTTTAACATTTCTAACGTAACGTTAGCCTAACATTAGAAAACGTTAACGTTTCCTTGTCCTGGAAATGTATGCAACTTAGACCTGTACATATTTAATTTGATCATGATGGCAACGAGATGGGGTTTATCGCGTTTACACTGTGACCTGTAAATTTTTGCCTGGAGCTAAAGCTTTTTACCGACCTTCTCAACAATAAAATTATTAATATAACCCTCCGATGCATAGTTGAGGCTCTTTTCGTGACTTCGAAATTATATATAGTCTTTCTGTCTCCAAAAATCATCAATTCCCTCCTGTGAAATGTCTCCTACTGTGACAGCTGCCATAGTGCCTGTCACCAAATATTGATTGTTTGTCTGAGTGAGTGGATGGGGCGTGGTTAAGCCATAGGTCAATTATCTCCAGCGCTGTGTCAGGAATCGCCGCCTTCTATATAGCAGTTGCCAATGCAAGTAGTGTGTCAGAATTCATAATAATCGAAAAACAGTCTGTAAAAGTACCTGGATTACCTACGACTTTCGTCAAGATTTTAAAGTGCGCATTCGATAGACGCTTTACTATCCTGTGAGCACCCGGAAGAGGAGTCACCCAACAAAGAAGAAGAATTGTTCCTTGTAGTTAAATTACACTTGTTTAACATAAATCAAGTCAACAGCTGTGTCCCAATTCGAAGGCTGTTTAAAGGTTTAGTTCACCCAAAAACATTTTCATTAATGACTCACCCTTATGTCATTCCCAACTCATAAGACCTCCGTTCATCTTTGGAAACACAGTTTAAGATGTTTAAGATTTAGTCCAAATACTTTCTGACCCTCCATTGAAGATCTATGTACGGTATACTGTCCATGTCCAGAAAGGTAATAAAAACATCATCAAAGTAGTCCATGTGACATCAGTGGGTCAGTTAGAATTTGTTGAAGAATCGAAAATTTCAATTTGGTCCAAAAATAACAAAATTACGACTTTATTCAGCATTGACTTCTCTTCCGTGTCTGTTGCGAATGCGCATGCAAAGTCACGCTGCTGACATTCAACACTCTGACATTCAACGCTGCTTTCATTTTTAAGGGAACTATCCCTTTAAAATAAAGCCTCAAAATGAGTCTTTATTTCTTCACACTGCTAAGGATAAAACAAATGGATCCTTCACAGCCTAGGACATTTTAAAATAAACATATAATCTTTTTTAAATAAATGTGTGTATTAAGCAGAAAAAAGTGTCTTGTCACTGTTTTAGTATTATAAGTTATGTTTGTATCAACATTATTCTGTGTATGTTGCGTATATTTCTAAGGTTGATTAATTTAATATACTGTTTGTTAGTTTAACTATTTCCCCGCCATTGACGAGTTATCTCGTCAATTAGGAGAAAACATTTGCATGAAAAAACGTGTTCCTGATGAGTTTTTATGGTTATCTGTAATGCTGCAATTGTCAACTAGATGGCAAGATTAGCCAATTTATAAAAAAACGAAAAATGATTTACTAATTTTACAATCCGTTTATGTTTTTATAATCATTCTGAATCTGATCTCTAACAAAATTTCTTCACAAAAATGAAATTATTTCAGCTTTTTGCTTGGAGAATTTACATTTAAGAATGTATACGCAGAGAAAAAATATAGATAGGATGAACGTTTTTTTCCTGTTTTGTTTGTTATTGTTTGTTTGAAAGCAGAGGGTCTGTTCTTTCATTTGATTTATTTGTAAATTTGAAAATTTTCCTGAAGGCATTTTGTTGAAAATCACAAAAATTGCTGGGAGGCAACTTAAAAAAAAAAATGCTGGTGGGGATTGAGTTAATCTACATTAACGTGTCATATTTTCTAAAACAAAATGTATATTTTTCTGGCTACATTTTTTTTTAATAAGTCAGAAACGTCTCTGCTGTGTCCTGCTGACAGGCACGGTGTGCGCGTACAGCAGGTGAAACAAATTATGAATCCTCCGAAGGCTAGACCGTCTCATTTCATTTCTCTTTGTAGACTTTGGAGGTTGCGACCTTCCATGACAAAGTGATCGCTTTCTGAGGTCGCTTCCTTAGAAGGTCTCAGCCTTCTTATTGGGACATAGCTAACGTCTCACTTGTTATCATCACAACTTATGTCACATGACACATCAACGTCTGAATTTTGTTCACACTACCCATATTCATATTATATAGAGTGTTTTAATGGTCGATGAGTTGGTACTTCATCAAATTCAGTACGTATTGTCACTAGCTGCGTTTCCATTACCCTTCAAATTGCGCAAATTGAAATAGCAAATTGAAAATATGCCAATGTAAACACTGCAATTTTGCATAAACTCTTATATATCGCAAAAAGGTTTTTACACTTGGGTGAGGCGGTATTTTGATTGTCATTTGCATGTCGGTCTGCACAGTGCCATATGAAGTCGAACACACCCGTCGCCATTTTTTAAATGACTTATCACAAGACAACAAAATTAGTTGTTTTAGTCACATAACATTGGTTAATGGAAACGCTGTCATTTTGCAATTGTTTTTTGTCGTCATCTAGAAAATAACACTAAAGTTTTGGGCAGATCTTTAATGAATACACAGCTACAGCGATTTCTGATGTAGGGGAGGTATCCCAGCTAGCAAAATTTTTCAGGGCCAGAAATGGCTGAGTTCAGGCTTTTGGCACACATGCTGCCACGGCTTACGGCCCTTGATTGGTCCCAAAGCTGCTTGCCTTAAGTAATCCAGAATCTAGCCGAAAGCAGACCGTAACTTAGCCGCAACCCTTTCACACCTCGAAAAAATCAGCCACAGCTCTCCCGGAATTTCCAGATAACAACCAGAAAAGAGCCCAAATTACCACATTTATCCCCAAACTTACCCACAACTTTTCCAGAAACCCCAAATGTAACCCAGAAAATAACCAAAATTACCATATTAACCCCAGAACCCACCCGCAACTTATCCAGATGCCCCAGAAAATAGCCATAAAGTGACCAAAATATATTTATATACCGTATAATGTATAATTGAAAAACACAGATATAAAGCAAATATAGAGTTTTATTGATGCTGACAAGAATAATTTCAGATAACAGCAAAATAAATGAAATGTCAAATGTTCTGCCAAATAAACAAATAACAGTAGAAGGATCAAATAAAAGCAAAGAAATAGCCAAAGTAACATAAAAGCTAACAGAGAAACATTAACTTAATTGTTTTAAACAATAAACATGCAATAAAAAACAGATGTAATAACAGAAAGCAATATACAACAATTGGTTAAATATAAAAAACATGCAATATAAAATGAATGTTTACAGATGTGTAAATGTGTGTTAGATAAATACATTTGAAAATAATACAATGTTATGTCACCAGCTAGAAAACAAGCAACATTTAGTAACTTTAATCTCCAGTCATGTCTGTGCACACAAAGGACTTCTTACAGCCTACAGAATAAGAGCATAAAATACAGTTAGAAAATACATTTACATAAAATGCATAAGAGTAAGGACAAAAATGACATAGTACATAGGGTTGTGCCGATAGACGATATCATCGTCCATCGTGATGGTTGACTGACATCACGATGGAGAGACACCATCGTGATGCCACGCCCCCTCCCCACTCCGCTGCGAGTCGACATACACTTACTCTCTTCTATATAGACTATAGTTAACCTAATATCTTTGCGTGAATGGCTCTATAAATTAAATAGAACACGTGAGACGTGACGTGTGTTAGTCTGTGAAAATATCCTGTCAGGCATTTGATCTTGACTAGGGATGGGCACGAATATTCGAATGGCAATAATAATTCGAATTTAAAAAATGCTATTCGAATGTTTGTTTGTTTTTAATGTGCCACCAAAGGGTAACAACTTATTTAATGCTTTTTCACTTCATCTATACTGTCTTTTACAGACTTAAATGTAAAATATACATGAACATTAATTTGTTTGTATTTCTGATTGTTTGGCAATGCAGATTGCAGACGAATTTAAGTTTTTCCTTTTATCTCCGGGTTTGTCCGCGCCGCGCCGTATTTGGCCACTGGCTCAGTGAGGGCTCACTTCTCCGCCGCCCGAATCAACACATCATGAGAGATTTGTAAGCTTTCTGTTATAAAGTCTACTTTATTTTGTTAATAAAGAGACAGACACGGAGAACGAAATGAAACGGAGAACATTTATTATATGCGGTGCTCTTTCGAAAATGAACCGGATAACTGCACATGGCAGTTTAAAGCAAAGCACCGTCTTTGTAAAATGTTGTTAAATTAAGCTAACGTTAGTAACTTTGCACAGTCAAAAATAATGTATCGAGCCAGCTTACGTTATTTGTAAAATAATGTTAAATACAGATTTTCAATCTTGTTCAATCCGTCTGTTGTTTTTATCGGATAACCATCATCAGGAAGAGTTTTCTCCGCAGCACATATTGTATCTAGTCAGAAGAACGGGCTTTCACCGAAGCAGGTAGGATAAATATGGTTTTCTTTATTCACAAATACGTCAAACTAAACTGAGAAGATATTTATATGGCGATGAGCAGTCGGTTATGTAGATGTGTTTTTTCGTTTGCTCCGGGCTCAAACTTTAAACTTCGCAAGTCCTCAAACTTCGCTTAGATTTGGGGTTAGTGTATAATATTTGGTATAATATAATGTATGTAACATCAAACAGTAATGAATTAATACTAACGACCGACTTGAAACTAAGGATTTGACTAGACTTCGCTCCGCATTAAGTTTTAACGCATTTTTTTCTGAAGGATATTTTTTAAGAAGAATTTATAATATATATATATATATATTTACAATGTTTTCAACTTAAAATACATACATATATATACATACAGAATATAAGTTTAGCTTGCTGTGGATATTTCCTAATTATAAGCCTTCTGTGAAATTATGACTAAATGAAAAATACAAAACACGCATGTCTTAATAAACATAATTTAAATAAACGAATATTCGTTCTTTAAGAGCTTAAATATTCGAAAAATTAAATATTAAAAAAATTTGTAAATTACTGGAAAATGCCCATCCCTAATCTTGACATTGCTAGAATCTTGTCTTTTTACATGTTGTACATTTATCTTAAAATATTTAATTTTGTACAAGAAAACAGCCCATATTAATCATTTATTAGTAGCCTTTTGTAGTGTCTCGGGAGATCGTGCTCATTGTTACATTGAGGCTATACTGCACTCAAGCGGCAGATTAAGATATAAACCCAGAATTCAGGGAACGTCAAGAACAAGAAAACGGGAACAACACTCCGACCGAAACGCGGGATTTACATACACAGACATGTTTAAATTTAGATGTGTCTGGCCCTGTTCACTTTGTCTAGTTTTAATAAGCTGCGGATTGAAGTGCTGGCTGCTCCCCGCGGTGCTGAAGACCCGCTCTCTGACGGAGTACTGGTGGCACATATGCACAGATATTTACGTGCAAAATTTGGAAAGCGCGGAGGAGTCGTTGGGTTAGTAAAATAATGAAATTATAGCTTTTAAATAGAAAAAAATATTTATGTAAAGAGATTAAAAAGTGCTTAAAAGTGCACAACTCTTCTTCAGTGGATTAAAGCTACTTTTTCCCCTTATGTGCAACCTATAGGAAAGAGACATTAGTTGGGATAGTAAAATAACAAAATTATAGATTTTAAAGGTAGGGTAACACATTTGGAAAAATGCTAACGGTAGCCGCCTAGCAATGAAATCCCGATCCCACCCTCAAGTCAAATCGCTCTCCAAAGTCACGCCTCTTTCCAAACACATGAACACGCACAGATCAGACGGTCACGTCTCATGTCTCATTCACCAGTGAGAAAACTTTGCAGTACAAAGTGAATAACACTTCCAAAATAACCAACATAAACAACTGGTTTACATCAGAATTAGTTTAAGCACACGTTCGGTTGTGTAGACGTAGTAACTATATCGTTATGCTAATCCGTAAACGAACACAAATTTCATAAGCAACACAACGTTTCATCAAAGTATAATATCTGAATCCATCTCAATACAAACATATCGCGTACCTACCTTACCAAAATAAACAGTGCAACGACCCTTTCAGACCCTTTGCCTCCTGTAGCTGTTTGCATCTCGTGGTAAAGCAGTAAAGTTACAGATGTTAATTTGGGTTTTTGCTCTTGCTGATCCAGGCAGTTTTTGCTGTTGTTGTTATAAAAGATGCATTTAGTTTTGTTGCTCCTGTGTAGGTTGTCAATTCAGCAGAAAAGTTTGGTGTTCTCGCTGTTTACAGACAGAGCGCCCGTGAACGCGCCGATGACGTATGGTATCTGCGTGGACTCGCTGCGCGGTGGGAATTCAAATTACGCTTACGTATGAGGGACATAAAAGGAAACGTCCGTTCGGACCGAAATCTATGATTTGTTGAACATTTTTTGGTCCTACGCCTTTCACAGATGATATAAATTTTTACAAATACATTTAAACAACTTAACACAGTGATTGCTATCAGGATGTGAGGAGACTTTTAACCAGCATAACTAAAAATGTTTCAGGATCAAATCTGTTACCCTACCTTTAAGTACAGAATAGTATTTATGTAAAATATATATTAAAATAAAAAGTGCACAACTCTTCTTAAGTGGAAGTAATAAAGTAAAATAACGAATAATAATTATATAATAACGAATCATAATGAAAAATTAAAATACCCCCCCCCCCCCCCCCCCGCCTAACGATATCATCGTCCATCGCGATGGTTTACGTAACCATCGTCAACTGCCAATTTATGGGGACATCGCCCAACCCTAATAGTACACACTGCCAGTCCAAGAACTGATACTTTTAAGTTCTTTAAATGGGAAAAGATATGTTTGCAGATTTCAGAGTTCCAGAAGGATTTCTAAATTACCAATTATTACCATTTTCATTTCCTGCTTCATTATTTGCCAGCACTCGCCCCAAACAATCCAAGATCAAGTACCTGGAACATTTTTAAAACATGGTGTCACTTTTAAGCCAAAACTTGTGCTTTTGTAACTTATATGAATATTAGACAAATTACCCTAATAAGAGACTTAACAAATTAGATATAGACAATAATGTAATTCATCAAATCAAACTGCACAAAGATAAATAATGAACATAATATACATCATCTTACTTTATTTTCTGTTTTGATGTCCATGTCTTTGTCTCTGTCTGGAGAATGGTTTGCTGTTCTCCAAGAGGCAGTAATGTCTATCAAATACAGAAGTCAAAAATCTAATCACCCACATTTGTTTACTCTTTTAAACTGATACATTTTTTAACGAAGTTAAAACTCACATCAGTCTTTACCCAGACAGCTGGAACAACATAGTCTGGTATAGGACTTCTGCAAACAAAAAACAAGTATAAGTAAAGTTTATATTGTAAAAGGTCAAATAAAAGATTAAGACAAGCAATAAAGACAACATTTATAACTCTGAGGTATAAAATTCCTTTACAAAAGCAATGGATGTCTTCATGTCTTTGTCTCTGTCTGGAGTACAGTCTGCTGTTTTCCCAAGAGGCAGTAATATCTATTAAATAGAGAAGTCAAACATATGATCAGATACACATTTGTTTAATACTTAAACTATTACATTTTAAATGAAGTATTAAACTCACATTATTCTTCATCCAGATTGCAGGAACAACATGCATTGTTGACAAAGTGTGGTACATGACTTCTAGAAACAAAAAACAAGTACAAGTAAACTTTATATTGTTAAAATGTCAAATAAAAGATTAAGACAAACAATAAAGACAACATTTATAACTCTTGGGAATAAAATTCCTTTACAAAAGCAATGGATGTCCTCACGTCTTTGTCTCTGTCTGAAGTACGGTCGGCTGTTCTCCAAGAGGCAGTAATATCTATTAAATAGAGGAGTCAAACATCTTAACACATACACATTTGTTTATTATTTAAACGGTTAAGTTTTTAAATTAAGTGTATTAACCTCATTATTATTCTTTACTCACATTATTCTTTATCCAGATTGCAGAAACAACATTTATTGTTGACAAAGTGTGGTACATGACTTCTGCAAACAAAACGCAAATATAATTAAACTTTATACTGTAAAATAAAAGATTAAAACAAACACATACAAAATGCATGACTCTTGCGTATTAAATTCCTTTACAAAAGCATGTGGTTATTCTTCAAGCAGGGGTTGGTTATGTTACACCATAAAATAAAGCAAATAAATCTGGCCTTTTAACAACACAATCTTGTAAACTGCACTGACCAGGACTGAAGAGAATAAGAGATCATAGTAAACCATCTTTATTAAGCTAAAACTTGAATACATGCCTTTCTAGAATATCAAAAACATTGTTTTACTAAGATATAAATAGTAGGAATGAGTCACTTGGCTATCTGTTATGATTACCAGCAAATGGTGATTTGTGGTTTGGTACAGAAAACATCTCATCTTTGGTTGGCTTCTTTGGGTTCAGCATTCATTTATTTTTAAAGATTCAAACTTCTTATTGATTATTTTATCATCCCCGTCATGCATGTTGCTTATTTTACTGTAAAAACATGCATGTTTAACGTTAGCTACGTTAAATGGCGACTGATGATAAAATACTTGCACTTACACGAAAATACATCACAGAAAAGAATAACAAACAAAAAGGAAAACCAACTGGGTATCGCGCTGTAGAACAATAAGTGCAATATACGTAGATTTAAAAGAAAAAGAAAAGTATCTTAATAACTTACCTTACTGTGTTATATAAAACTCCAAAAAGACAAAAGATCGCGCGTCCTCCGTCCAGTACACAGCAGGGGTTTGAAATTCGCGGAAGTTCCTGATCATGACCAGTTGCATTATGGGAAAGGTAGTCCATTTTCCACGGCGTATTGAACGCTCCTGAGGTTAAATGACTACTATTTCCAAGATGCATTGCAATATATGTCATTGTTTTAGGAACGAAAGTGCACCAATAAATATTAGTATTAGTAAGTCGTATTTTTAAATTTAAACACAATTTAATGTAAAGTCTTATTTATTTATAAAAAATAAAATACAAAACTAAAAAGACTTAAACAAGCACACATACTTAAAATACTTTTGTTTGATGTATATTAGAACAAACTGCATTATTCATTTATCTGTTTATTGCATTGTTTGTATATTGCACATTGACCCCTTTGGATTAACTGCCCAAAATAACATTTTCTACATTTTGTCTTTCAATAAGGATAAACATATTTATTATTGCCTTAAATATTAACTTTGATGTTTTTATCAATTGTAAATATGATTTTATATAAATAGGTTTTGAAAAGTGTCTGCTATTTAATAAATAAATATTGTCAATGGTTTTTGACATGACAAAGCCATTTAATTTAGACTTTTTACATTTACAAAAACTTTTTGGTGTGTTTTTTTTACTCTTTGGCCAACCAAACCTTAGCCAGAACTCTGCCAGATATTTACTATTTTCTGGCAGACAACACTCAAGCCAGGACTCAGCCAAAAATGTACCTTTTGCTTTTGGCTGGCTAGCCTCACCCCACAACTCCCCCGAAAGCTGTTTCACACAAAGGTGTGAACAAAAGAGAGCCTAAATTTAGCCATAAATGCCCAATGTAAGCCAGATTTGTGCCAGAAACTTTGCTATCTGGGATGTTGTTTGCCATTGTTTCTTGTTTGTTATTGTTTCTTGTAATGTGTTGCTTTTTTGTTATGTAATGTGTCTTGTTTTGTTTGTTGTAATCCCATGCCAGGAATTCATGTTTTCATTTGTGAATTTATTAAAGTTATCTGCAGATCCTTCTCAAGCTTTGTTCATGGACTGCAACTGCTCCAAAAATAACAATGTCAGATGGGTTTGAAACTGATCTTGACACAGCAAGTTTGAATATGTAGAGACATGGATGAAATAGATGAGGTGAGAACAAGATTTAAGAATATAAATGTCAGCCTGTTACTTATACAAAACTAGCAAATGGCTTAAGAAGTCTCGGAAAAAGCATATACGTCATATGGATCACCTACACTTTTGTAGTGCTCTCTTTAATTCATTTTCCTTTTGGTCATTTCAACTAAATCCCTTTAGTATGTCAGAACAGCATAAATGACACATTACTGGGCTGTATGCTTTCTTTGGCTTTTCCGAAGACTAGAGTTTAGAGCTCCTGACCATTAATACTGCTTTGGTGTTACTCATTTAGGTGGCTCCTTTGTTTTATGATTGAATCCGACAGTAGAAATTGTTGCTAGAGAACGAATTCTTCTCTGTGATATTTATGTGGCCCAAGGCACCATTAGTTTTCATTATCTTTGTACAGATCTCAGCAAAAACAGCTGAGAATGGAAAAAATGCTTGCGCTGCAAAAAGGGCATGTCACACTGGTACCTTATGTTGTGTCGTTAGGCATTGTACAAGTGTTCGCTCCTACACAAACACAAAAAACACACTTCTACTCCCAAACACCTGTAAACATATAGCAGAGACCCCCATCAGAGGGACCTCCATCAGAGTCCAGCTGAATTCTGGGAAACAAACAGTCCAAAAATTTAATTTCCTTGACTTTTCCAGGCATTATCAAAAGCTTTCTATACTGTAAAAGTATCAAAACTTAGTCCTAAACTATTGAAACTATTAAACTTTTATGAAATTTATGATATTTAATTTTAGGCCTAGATGTTGCAATTTAAAAATGCGCTGAGACCTCCAGGTTTTCCATGACTATTTTTCTCTATAGATAATCAATGTTGTAATGAGATTTATGAATGATTTAAATGTTTTATATTGTGTAAAGAAGTACCTTTTCCAGCAAGCAGTTTTGTGTTAAAAGATGTCTTATAGTCGTCCAAACACTGCCCAGACTAAACGCTAAATTGAGGCAAAATTTGGGCTGTCAGTGAAACTTTATTAGATGTCTAACCATAGACCAAAAATAAATGAAATAAAATAAATAAATATATGAAACCAAAACACCTTGCAATCACTTTTGACTTTGCTTACATGATGCAATATCTTGCAAGTTATTTTGGCAAAAGTAACATGTAACCCAAATTAAATTTATTTTGACTAGAAGTGGGTTACTCATACGTGAACTATGTCGTAAAAATGGCAGCTATTGCTTGCAGGGTTTGTATAGATCTCAAATGGATTTGAAGGTATTGATATTATATTTGCAGTAGGCATGGGCCGATTACCGGCTTCAAGGTATACCGAGGTTTTAAACAGTCAAGGTTTCAAAACCACTGAAATATTCTGTGATACCGTCTCTAAGGTATGAGCTGTGTTTATACAAAATTCATTAAATCATTAAGTCATGTGATTGATTTGATGTTTACATTTAATATACATTACAAAAATATTATATATTTTTTGAAAGCATATTATAATTTAAAGGCTTTATTTACCTGGCATTTAAAAAATAACACATTTTTGTGTTGCAATGGCAAAACCGTAACACCGTGAAACCGTGGTATTTTTGCTAAAGGTTATCATACCGCCAGAATCTTATACCGGCCCATGCCTAATTTGCAGTTGGCCTCTGGTCATTGGCCATTGAAAGCCGTATGTACAGCTGTCGTACAGTACAATACATGTGGCAGTTTGGGATAACACTCGTGACCTCACGCTGCCCCGAAGGATTCTTCAAAGCCACCATTATCTTGTCATATTTATTCGCATAGATGACTTCATGATTTCTTGCAGCTCATACTGTATGTCATCATTCTTGACAGTAGACAGCTCGCAGCAGTCATGTACTGGATCAGACTTGTTAAACTGTCACTTCATACTTTATATTACTATTCTGTAATGACCGAATTCTTTAATAAATACTTCAAAAACAAAGTTACACTTAATTTTTTTGTATGAGACACAACTATTGTTTAATTTCATATGCAAACTTGTTTTGTAGATATTATGCCATATAAAGACATCCAATTTTAAGCTGGCATCATTGAAAAATCTCAGGGCCTTTTACGGATATAGCTGCCTCATTGTTTGTGCAACCCAACAAACAACGAAACTTGGCTCCAGATCATGGGCAACAATACTAAGCTTGTTACTTCAGAAAAGAAGGCTTTGCTTAATGACTTGATTAAATGTTCCTTTGCGGATTGTTACAGATATATTCTTTAAACACACACTCATGGTTGTACAGAAATACAGTACAAATCCACACAACTGTCAGCTAACTACTTAATGGTGGATTTAGCATTTGCAGATTTGTTAAAGAGGACAATTCAGTTTTATTTCGGTAGCTTATATTGTAAATGTATGTGCATTGATCCTCCTAACCTTATAAGCACGTCCCTCACAATATTCCAGAAACAGAAAACGCTCATCTTTTCTGTGAACACTTGACAGAAACATGTTGTACGCTCACTTTATTTTCAAAATCTTCTATTCCTCTATTACTTTCCCTCTCCGCCTTACAGCAGCAATTGATGAGCTCAGATGCAAAACCCCGTAAGTGCCTCTGACATGTTTTCTTGTAAATGATAATTTTTTTAATTTTAATGGATTCTGCCAACAAACAGGTATTTTTGAATGGCCTGAGACTAAATTAGTCCCTTGCTATTAAAAGTAACCAAGGGGATTATTTCCGGGCGCTGCGTAATATCATTGCGCCTGCTGCAGCCATGGTATGGCATCAAAGTACTTGATTGTTACACCAGAATGAGAGTATAGTTTCTAGTAGCGTTGTGCTGATAGATGATGGTAGCGTGTATCGACGATTGTCAGACATATCGCTAATAGCGGGCTTTCATGATGATAGCTGGCGAAAGATATTGTTATTATCATGCGCATTGCATGCTTTTCGCATGAAAGGGATTATGGGCTTACTTTGCGCTAGAGAGTTTGTAAAGTGAGCGGATTCCTTCTCGCATGCACGTGGATTCAATGCGCAGGTTTTGGACCCCTGCTCGGACTTAAATGCGGATGGCATGGACTCCTTCTAGCACCTGAACTTGTAATACTCGCGGCTCTGACCTTTCACTAGAGAGGTTGTTAAGCGCGTAATGGGTTAAAACCAGCAAGTTTGACGTTCCCACTCCCTGGCACGTAGGAAATTTTAGAGGACATAATGACGTGGATGGATTAATGGATTTATCAGTTTTAAGAAGGTTGCGGTTATGACAGTGTTGCCTTTCCTTTTTTAGTCCACCAATCAAGTGACTTGTCATAAATAAGGAAATAAAAACAAATAAATGTATAAACTGCTGCTCGCCCCCCAATATGACGATCTCAAAAGAGGGCATATCACCCAACACCAATTGCTAAAACTAAATGTATGTAAATGTTAGATGTAAATGTAAGGTAAATGCACTTTTGCAAAGCAGCTTTACAGAAAACATTGTAACAGAGGGAAAACAGAGGAAACATGAAAATGGCACAAAACAAACTAACTAAAACCACAATTTTTAAAATCAACAATATAGCTATAAAATCATGGCAGAAATTAAACTATAGCCTTTTATAAACCCCAATAATTTGATAGCAACAATGGCACTTAATGGGAAACACGCAATTTTGCTTTCACCATCAGTGAGAACAAATGGATCCAGAGGAACAGTCAAAAACAAGGATGTTTATTGAAAGAATAAAAGGGCCAGTTTGGATTTGCATACCATTGTGTTTGATTCATGCCTCTATTCCAGTGGTTCTCAACCTTTGTTGGGTCATCGCCCCCTTATCTATTTTTCAAGTGCCCCCACCACATGTGACGATGACTATAATTAAATGTATAATGCAGTATTGTTGACGAATAAAAACGAGACTAAAAATGGTTTACAAAATAAAAACTATGCTAAAAAGTCTTATGATTTTCGTTGACCAAAACAAGACGAGACAAAATGGTATAGCGTTATTTTTTTTAGCCATGCCAGCATCTCTGTGCCTCCGCAACTGGGATGTGTTCTTCAGTCCCCTTCGGTTGCTACATGCTTGCAGACAATATTTAAAGTTTAATGTAGTCTTGCCTTGATTTTTGGTGTAAACTTTGGTGTAAAAAATCTTGCTTCCAGCACCACAAACCTCCCCCCAAAGCCCTCTGAACGCCCTCATTAAGCTACTCTAGGATATGGATCTGTTTTTAATCAGGGTTGATTAGGTTCAGTTACAGTAACTCTATTGCATTTTTTTATGATCAGGTCTAATTGGACAAAATAAAAGAAAAGAAATAAAGCCAAAATAAAGCTTCTGTTTACAACACACTGCATAATGGGTCGAACACCCTGTCATAACAATTACACGGCTGAATACTTTCATTTTGCTTGTTTTTAATTTGTGCATTAGTTTTAGGAATGACCAGAATTTAGGAATCTGTTAAATGTTGTTTTGTGCTAAACAAGGCTTTTATATTGTACTTTTTATGTTTTACTACATTGTAAGTCTAAAATGATTTTTTCTTAATTATACAATAAAAATACATTTTCATTCTCAACTTGTAGTGTATGTTAATGTGTCACTGGTTACTTTATCCGCTTGTTACGTTAGGACGTCATGTAGCACTTCCAGGTCCAACCGATCCCGAATTCCATAGGGAAAAAATAAAAAAACATGCTGATATACACTCGTATCATAATGGAAAAGTAACAAAAACACCTGATCCTAGTTTATACTAGAGATGATTAGACAGGGACTCATGGATTTTTAACGATATATATATATATATATATACACTCACCTAAAGGATTATTAGGAACACCATACTAATACTGTGTTTGACCCTCTTTCGGCTTCAGAACTGCCTCAATTCTACGTGGCATTGATTCAACAAGGTGCTGAAAGCATTCTTTAGAAATGTTGGCCCATATTGATAGGATAGCATCATGCAGTTGATGGAGATTTGTGGGATACACATCCAGGGCACGAAGCTCCCGTTCCACCACATTGGGTTGAGATCTGGTGACTGTGGGGGCCATTTTAGTACAGTGAACTCATTGTCATGTTCAAGAAACCAATTTGATATGATTCGAGCTTTGTGACATGGTGCATTATCCTGCTGAGAGTAGCCATCAGAGGATGTGTACATGGTGATCATAAAGGGATGGACATGGTCAGAAACAATGCTCAGGTAGGCTATGGCTTTTAAACGGTGCCCAATTGGCACTAAGAGGCCTAAAGTGTGCCAAGAAAACATCCCCCACACAATTACACCACCAGCCTGCACAGTGGTAACAAGTCATAATGAATCAATGTTCTCATTCTGTTTATGCCAAATTCTGACTCTACCATCTGAATGTCTCAACAGAAATCCAGACTCATCAGACCAGACAACATTTTTCCAGTCTTCAACTGTCCAATTTTGGTGAGCTTGTGCAAATTGTAGCCTCTTTTTCCTATTTGTAGTGGAGATGAGTGGTTCCCCGGTGGGGTCTTCTGCTGTTGTAGCCCATCCGCCTCAAGGTTGTGCGTGTTGTGGCTTCACAAATGCTTTGCTGCATACCTCAGTTGTAACGAGTGTTTATTTCAGTCAAAGTTGTTCTTCTATCAGCTTGAAACAGTCGGCCCATTCTCCTCTGACCTCTAGCGTCAACAGGGCATTTTAGCCCACATGACTGCCACATACTGGATGTTTTTCCCTTTTCACACGATTCTATGTAAACCCTAGAAATGGTTGTGCAAAAATCCCAGTAACTGAGAAGATTGTGAAATACTCAGACCGGCCTGTCTGGCACCAACAACCATGCCACGCTCAAAATTGCTTAAATCACCTTTCTTTCCCATTCTGACATTCAATTTGGAGCTCAGGAGATTGTCTTGACCAGGACCACACACCTAAATGCATTGAAGAAACTTCCATGTGATTGGTCGATAAGATAATTGCATTAATGAGAAATTGAACAGGTGTTCCTAATAATCCTTTAGGTGAGTGTATATAAATTTGCTATCTTTGATTCCGTGAGCCTGAAGACTGCAGTCAGTGGTGTAGTCTACGTGATACGCAGGTATATGCCGTATACCCACTAGGAAAGGTCAAGGATTTCCGTATACCCACTTGAAAAAGCATGAGGATATGTAACAACTTAGAACTTTCAAAATTGTATTCATAAATTGACATGTAAACCATTAGCATGCTCACTTGAGTGAGCCAAAGTTCCACTTTCAGCAGGTTAAACTTTCCTTCTGAAAAGTGTTCATTTATATATCTACGTTCAAGATTTGAATGTACAGGATCTTAAACCTGTGTGAGGTAATTCATGTTCATATCAAACCCGTTAATTAATTTTTATCTTATCCACTTTGGTTTTAGTGTCTAAGTGTTTTAGTGTCTAATATTACAAGATGGTCAAGATGGAAACACTAAAGCAGTCTAAATATCAGTCCATTCTCTCCAGCTGTAAAAGCCTGTCTTTTCTTGCTTATTATAAACTGAAGACATGATGATAACATATATGCAGTCATTCAGAATGCTTTTATTTACAAGTGGATGCATACTGTACGCATTTGTGAGTGTGTTGGTTCTTATGGGGTGTCGCTCTGGGACGAGTGAGTATACGAGTAAGGGTGAGAGGGGAAAACCACAGGATACTCACTACATTGGCTTGCGTTTGCTAAATTGTGTAAAGTTTTTTTCTTTAATCTTACAGAGTTCTTGCGTTTTGTGTACCTGTGTGTGTGTTAGACAAAAAGAAGGAGAAAAAGATGAAAGGGGCAGAGGAGGCGAGGGGCAGGAGGAACGCCATCCGTCTGACCAGAGAGTACACGGTAGAGACGCTAGTGGTGGCCGATGCAAACATGGTGCATTACCATGGTGCAGAGGCTGCCCAACGCTTCCTGCTCACCATCATGAACATGGTGAGATGCACACTTTATTCCAAATAATGTTCTTAAACTAAAAATTATGTTTTTCTAAACAATTTACTATCCAAAATTTCACAACATGGTCCAACTATAAAAATGTCTCAAATAACAGTGGTGTGAAAAGTGTTGGCCCCCTTTTTTTGCATGTTTGTCACACTTTAATGTTTCAGATTATCAAACAAATTTAAATATTAATCAAAGATAACACAAGTAAACACAAAATGCAGATGAAGAATTTTAGATGAAGGTTTGTATTTTGAAGGAAAAACAAAACCCAAACACACATGGCCCTGTGTGAAAAAGTGCTTACCCCCTAAAGCAAATAACTGGTTGGACCACACTTAGCTGAAACAACTGCAGTCATGCTTTTGCAGTAACTTGCTTTTACAGCGCTGTGAAAGAGTTTTGGGCCAGTCATCTTTGCAGAAAAGGTTGTAATTCACCCACATCAGAGGGTTTTTGAGAATATACCGCCTTTTTAAGGTCAGGACTTTGACTAGGCCACTCCAAAGTCTTCATTTTGTTTTTCTTCAGCCATTCAGAGGTGGACTTACTGATGTGTTTTGGATCATTGTACTGCTGCAGAACCAAAGTTCTGAGACACAAACAAATGGCCAGACATTGGGTCTCATTCTCTAATAATTGCGTACGTTTTTCGTATATTTATACGCACACTTGAACTCCTCATGAAAACTTTCCGCCTAATTCACAACACAAATTAGTTTGTTCTTACATTAGTGAATTTGGAGTGTTTTACATGAGCTGCTGCGTGCACAAGGTTGGTAATTTGCATAAAAATGCCCAAACCAGCTACATATAAGGGTTTTCCGCAGCGCTGGTCCACAGAAAAATTTGAGCAGTTTGTAATAGAAGCAAAAGAGCTCTAAAAGAAATCCATGATCATGTTTATTATCGGTAAAGCTTTGCGTTTGCTTTGCATTTTTTATTTGGGGGGTTTTGCTGTCGCTGGAGAAAGCCGGAGAAACATTAAAGTATTGGATGCGTTAACAAATATGACATTTAATTAATATGACAGAGACGCGCATCTGTATCTAAAATAAAACAGACAGGAGATCAATTGATTGATGTTAAGACATCTCATTACATTAAGATGATGTTTACATTAGGCATTAAGCAGGCGCTTTTATATAGAGATTTAAAAAGTGAGGGAGGAAAGTGTGAAGTCATTACGTACATTTATATATGTGTAGAAAAAAAGAAGGCTATAATAATGTATACTATAATGTATATAATAATAATTATTATTATAATAATATAGATCATGTATAATATATATATATATATATATATATATATATATATATATATATATATATATATATATATATATATATATATAATACAGAAAATATTATAATATAAAATATAATTATGTAAATTGTATATATCAACATTATCATAAACATTATAATTAAAGCCTAGTATTGAATTATAGCGTACGGGATTATTGCATATGAGTGGTTTTAGTATTTAGAAGACAATTTTATAGGAAAGTTTTTGTTTAATCACGATTTGTTCGTAAAAACATCCATACGCACATCCCACGCACAAATTTGTGCATACTTATGCTTAGTGAATGAGACCCACTGTCCTGATTTTTTGGTAGACAGAATAATTCATGGTTCTATTTATCACAGCAAATCCTCCAGCCCAATGAAGCAACAAAACAGCCCCAAATCATCACACTACCACCACCATATTTTACTTCTGGATGATGTTGTTGACGCCAGACGTAATGGGACACACACCTTCCAAAAAGTCAAACTTGTGTCTCGTCAGTCCACAGAGTATTTTTCCAAAAGTCTTGTTTTCTGGCAAAACTGGAATGAGCCTTTATGTTCTTTTTGCTCAGCAGCGGTTTTCGTCTTGTAACTCTGCCATGCAGGCCATTTTTGCCCAGTTTCTTTCTTTTTTTTTCTTTTTTAAATATTATTTTTTGGCCCATTTTGCCTTTATTTGATAGACAGTAGTTAGAGAAATGACAGGAAAGTACAGGGTGGAGAGAGGGGTATAGGATCGGCAAAGGACCTCGAGTGATTTGAACTTGGGTCGCCGGAAGTGCGTCTGCACCATATGTCGGAGCACTGTCCACTACACCACCGGCTCCAACGCCCAGTTTCTTTCTTATGGTGGAGTCATGAACACTGACCGTAACTGAGGCAAGTGAGGCCTGCAGTTCTTTGTATGTTGTTGTAGGGCTGTTTGTGACCTCCTGGATGAGTCGTCGCTGCACTCTTGGGTTCATTTTGGTCGGCCGGCCACTCCTGGGAAGGTTCACCACTGTTCCATGTTTTCGCTATTTGTGGATAATGGCTCTCATTGTGGTTCCCTGGAGTCCCAAAGCTTTAGAAATAGCTTTATAACCTTTTCCAGATTGATAGATCTCAATTACTTTCTTTCTCGTTTGTTCCTGTTTTTGTTGGGATCTCAACATGATGTGTAGCTTTTTGAGGATCTTTTGGTCTACTTCACATTGTCAGGCAGGCCCTATTTAACTGATTTCTTGATTGCAAACAGGTGTGGTAGTAATCAGGCCTGGGTGTGGCTAGAGAAACTGAACTCAGGTGTAATAAACCATAGTTAAGTTATGTTTTAACGGGAGCTGTGGCGGGGGAGCACTTTTTCACACAGGGACATGGGGTTTGGATTTTGTTTTCCTTTCATAATAAAAACTAGGGATGCACCGATACCACTTTTTTGGAATACGAGTACGAGTACGAGTACTTGCATTTCAGTACTTGCCGATACCGAGTACCGAGTAAAAACATGATTTAAATTTACAGGTAACAGCTTTAGTCATATCATTTGACAAAAAAACAAGGGACTAGTTTTCCAGTTTGTTTAAACTCTGCCTCTTTGGACAACACAAGAGGCATTAACCCCTTACACGCCGCTTAAACATAGACATTTCTCAGACCTGGTATCGATCCCTTGTATCGGGGCACTTTTAACTAGTACGAATACTTTAGAAAATGTTGTATCGAGGCCGATACCCGATACCAGTATCGGTATCGGTGCATCCCTAATAAAAACCTTCATTTAAAAACTGCATGTTGTGTTCACTTGAGTTATCTTTGATTAATATTTAAATTTGTTTGATGATCTGAAAATTAAAGTGTGACAAATAAAAAATAAAAATCAGGAAGGGGGCCAACACTCTTTCACACCACTGTACGGTAGTCTCTCGGACTTTAATCACACATGTTCTTAAATTTGAGCGTAGCATCAGATTCCCTTTGTGCAGACTTCCCATTTTTCCGCCTTTAAACAGCTCTCACGGCAAAAGCTTACCTATGATTTATAGACAGACAGCTCATGGGGATTAAATCAGAGCTTATGGACACTCGTGTAGCTCCTAGCAAAAGTAAAAAAAAAATGAGAAGCAGGAAAGAGAACGAGACAGAGAGACAGCCAGGGGTGAGAAATGTGTGTAACATTTGCTCTGCTGACCACAGCTGTGCAATGTGTGATATTCATGAGTCGACAGCTCTCTGACACACACACATACACACCTGTATTTTTCCTCAAAAACAAAGAATAATAGCTCTGGCTCTGTTCCAAAAGCTAGTAAGATGCTTACTTAGGCAGCATTTCAAAGCATCACAAGCTGTTCTGAAACGTTGGCCGTTAAATTATGCTTTCTTTTAAGATATAGAAAGCTCAGATGCAAAACCCTCTAAGTGTGTCTGACATGTTTTCTTGTAAATTCATTTTTATCAGGATTCTGCCAACAATGTGTTTTTTCTAAATTGCCCTAGTCCAGGATTAAGCAGATTTGAAAAGAAAGTATTTTATCAATATATAATACGTGCTGATAGCATTCGGTTAATATCATTATCCCATTTTTGACGAAGGTGGCATTTAGCGACACTAATGGCGCTTTTCCATTGCATAGTTGCATCCACGGTTTAGTTTAGTCGGGTCGGGTCAGCCCACCTCACTTTTGCTTGGTTAGCTTTTCCATCGAGTTTAGTAACACTTCGCAGTGGGAGGGATTATAGGTGTGTCGTTATATTTGCGCTGCCTACTGCTGTGACATCATACAAGTGAAAGCGTCCTTGTACATTCCCATACATTTATTATTTCTCAGTTCGCTACAAAATTAAAATTGGCCACCACAAATAGATGTTTGCACATCGCGTTTTTATCACTAATGTTACCTCAGTCTCACATGACAGTTTCTGTTCAAACACCAGTGGCGCCAGTAGTCGACGCACTCCGCTGAACGCATTAAAGGTTGCATTTAAGCATATAATGCTGACGTGCTCGTCGCGAATGTTCCGCCACAAACTGCAAGTTTGGAAAACACTGTTATGGTGTTCCAGATTCTCAACCTGTGGATGTTTTTAATCGCTATAAGGGAGTTTGGGAACTTATAGCAGAGCACAGATGACAACATACTTGCTCAAGACAGTGCAAGCTAGCACTAAAGGTAAAGCTAATCTTTTACATTATAGCGATGACGCAAGTAGATGACGATTTTCTCAGACCAATCAGTGATCTACTGTGTTTTTGCGTCACGTTTGGTATCAGCTCGGGTCGCTTGGAACCCCAACCGAGACGGTACGAAAAAAGTATTGGGTACTACATACTGCACCCAATAGAAAAAGCTCCCAAAAGTAAGCTGACCCGACCCAAACTAAACCAAACCAAACCGTGGGGTACTATGCAATGGAAAAGCGCCATAACCTAACCCATCTGAGCTCCTCATATCTTCTTTTGGTCAGATTTCAAGGCAATGTCTCATATATCTTTTACTGAAAAGGCAATCCCATAATGCATTTTTACGACCTCTATACAAAAAAATATCCTTCCAAGATGGCAGACAAAGTGAAAGAAATCTTCACTGTATAATGGCGCTTTTCCATTGCATAGTACCCCATGGTTTAGGTCGGGTCAGCTTACTTTTGGGGGCTTTTCCACTGGGTGCAGTACGTAGTACCCGATACTTACTTTTTTTAGTACCACCTCGGTTGGGGTTCCAAGCGACTTGAGCTGATACCAAAACTTGATGTGAAAACACTGTAGATTACTGATTGGTCTGAGAGAATCATCAAAACCAGCGTCATCACTATACTAGGGCCCTATAATTTCCACAATAACGGAATCGCGGACGGAATTGCGGAATAGGCTAATTAACACGGAATCTAGTATTAACGTGGAATTTCACGGAATTTTACATATATTTTGAATAAAATTATGTTTTTGTGTGGGAGACGAATGTATGTCTGGGGAAATGCAGACCGGGGGAAGTAAATCTGGGCGACACGCCCCCTCCCGTCGTTTCAGAACCCCTCCAAAACACTGAAACCATGGCGAAGCGGCTCTCCACGACTCTGCTTTCGTCAGCGAAAAAATTAAGAAATTTGATGCTAAGCACCTAGTTCTGAGCAGGTCTCACATCACTTTTATGTGACCGGAGAACTGTTATTTTGTAAGTTTTGTCTACACTCTGTTCACGGTGAGCGCAAAGATACATGCACTCTCTCATCCACGTCTGTCTCACTGCACCTCTCACACGTGCACGCGCTCACGCATCTGTCCGAAGTGTGAACACAAATCCTCATGTATTTGTTCAGTTTTATGCATTTCAAGCGATCTGAGGCAAACTAACTATCCCTCGCATTTAAAATATAACCATCTGCATCATGGCGCTGCTCTCTGTCTCTCTTTCGCTCGCACGTGCAAAGAGCTGCATGCTCATGCTGTCCTAAGTCAGATCACTATCCTGTGTATGTTTGTAAAGTTATATGCATTTTATATGCATGGGTAAAAAATATAATTGCCAAAATTAAAACGGATAAAACGGAATTTGCAAAAATTTAAACGGAGAAAACGGAATTTGGGAAAAAATAAAACGGAATTTGGGAAAAAATAAAACGGATTTTATAGTGCCCTACTATACCTTTGTGCTTGCTTGGATGTCTCGAGTAAACGTGTTGTCATCTGTGCTTTGCTGTAAGTTCCCAAACTCCCTTTTAGCGATGAAAAACATCCACAGGTTGAGAATAAGGAACACCATACCAGTTTGACATCAGCACTAATCAAAAAGTCCTGCAGTGTGGTTGATCAAAGATCACAAAGAAAAACATTTGTTTTTGGAATATTGTGAAATAAGAACATGCAAAAACAACAGAAACTTACATTAAGATGATAAATAGGTTTGATGTAAACTAGAACAAAGCAGCTTGTCTACATAATCTGTTGTACAAGATCATAAGTTTGCGTCTAGCTTCGAAAGTCAAAAACGTATGTTTTGTGTAATTTCAGCTCTATCCCAGAGTGAATTACCTCACTATGTCTTGTCAGTTATGCAGAACAGGTTTGTATGCTGTGAGATGTTTCTCTGTAATCTTTTGGGAAAATGCAAAGCTATTTTACAAATTGACCGTTTCTTCTCTTCAATGGTGAGTCATGAGATGATGAATATAAAATTACAGGAATCGTCCAGATGTGTGTGATTTGGTGAAAAATAAGCCTTCTTTTGTTCTCCCTAAGGGCCTGAGATTTACATGTTTTACACAGAAGGTCGACAACCCTGGAAAAATTTGTGCTGTTATTTAGATAAACGCTGATTTTAAGAGTATCTCTTAGGTGACTTTCCTTACATCTGTTAGTTGCTTCTCAATATCTGAGCCCTCCCTAAAGTTCAGCTTCTAACAGTCTACAGTCTTTAATCTTTATCATTCTCTCCCAAAATGGTCACACGGTCAATACACAGCAAGCAATAGCTGTCATTTTCACCTTCTTTTGATAAAATAACAGTGTTTGGTTTCATTTATTTATTTTATTTTTGGGCTATGGTTAGATGTCTATTAAAGGATTACTCCATTTTCATTAAAAAGATCCTGATAATTTACTCACCCCCATGTCATCCAAGATGTTTATGTTTTTCTTTGTTCATTTCGAAAAGAAATAAATTTTTTTAAGGAAAACATTTTATTTTTCTCCATATAGTGGACTTTAGTGGACCTCAATAGATTGCTGTAGTTTTAAAGGGCTCTAAATGATCCCAACCAAGGCATAAGGGTCTTATCTAGCAAAACGATCGGCATTTTCGACAAAAAAAGTACTTCTAAACCAGAACTTCTCGTCTTGCACTAGCCATGTGACGCGCCAGCGCAACCGTGCGTATTGCGTAATCACGTCAAAAAG
Organism: Paramisgurnus dabryanus; assembly: GCF_030506205.2. Classification (NCBI taxonomy): domain Eukaryota; kingdom Metazoa; phylum Chordata; class Actinopteri; order Cypriniformes; family Cobitidae; genus Paramisgurnus; species Paramisgurnus dabryanus. The sequence continues at coordinate 8,337,031 of NC_133338.1, read as the reverse complement.
CCTTGTTTCCTCCTTCTTATGTAAACCTTGTGCATACAAAAGACTGCAGTAAAACACGCCAATCCCAACATAACATTAATTGTGAGGAAAAAGTCGTGATGTACGCCCCAACATTAAAGGGGCAAACTCTCTGTTTTCCCCATGCGAGCTAGAACTTCTTTAAAAACAAACTTCAACCACACATTGCTAATGTTAGGTTTATACCGGTTCTTCCACAACCAGGCAAAGCAAAAACTTTGGCAACTTTAAAGGCATGTTTGCTGATTATTGGGACACTGGATATGGTTTGCTTTGCCCCTGGCCCCCACATGTGTTACTTCCCTACACGTGAAACTGTGGTTAGGGCTACAAAAGCAGACGTTGCTATTCGACTTGAGGTGGTGTTTAAAATCTCTAGAACGTCACACATTGGCCTGACCTGAACTGACTGTTTTTTGGGCTTGGTGTCAAAACTCTTATATTTCAGTAACAAGGACATTTTCAGTTCTGAAACTTGCAGGTGTTCGTTTATGTACAATGACCTCTAAGTTCAAATTTAATTCTTTGATTCACTGCTCCTTTAAATTACACATTAAATTAAAACAAAGTTGTGACTGCTGAGTTAGCGCATATGCTAATTAATGCTATATGCTAGCGTTGAGGCTGAAGTACTACTATTGACATTACAGTTATGTTTTGCAGGTCCATACTGAAAAAACAAAAACTAACCACTCAGAAACTTCCATTAACAATCTTCAAACAATTGATTATTCCTTTAATTCCATATTTTCGTCTAATACAGGCTTAAACATAAGGTCTGTTTACACACACAGAGCTACTGAATTGAACCGCTCTGAGAAACAGCCAATCAGAGCAGAGCTCAACATTATTATTCATGACCCTTTCAAATTAGGTAATAATAGACCATTTCAATCTGGCAAATCCTAGGGTTAAAATGGACATGCAAAACTCTCTGCATCATTTTTGCACTTAATAAAGCCACATAATAAAACCGAAAATAGTCCCCTTGGTTACTTTCAATAGCAGGGGACTATTTTCGGGCAGTGCGTAATATCACTACGCCTACTACACTACGTCCTAGAAATTCGCAGCTTTTAATTTTCTGTCGGTCTAAGTACACGATGTACCTACAGAAAAGTCAAGTTTTAAATAGGAGAAATATCAAAACTCTTTTGTTATTTTTTTAGCACGATGCTAATGGTCTAATCAGATTCAATGGATTGTGCTAAGCTATGCTAAAAGTGCTAGCGCCAGACCCGGAGTTCAGCTGAATGGATTCCAAAATGGGAAGAATCAAATGTTTAACTCTAGGGTAGCTAGAAAACGGGCTTATTTCCAAAAAAAGTGGAATGTCCCTTTAAAAGTACATATTTATTTATTTATTTTTATTTTTTGGCGAAAATTATGATCGTTTTGCTAGATAAGACCCTTATGCCTCATTTGGGATCATTTAGAGCATTGTTCTTCACATCCAACCCTGGAGAGCCGGTGCCCTGCACAGTTTAGCTCCAACCTTAATCAAACACACCTGAGCAAGCTAATCAATGTCTTCATGATCCCTAGAAAATCACAGGTATATGTGTTTGATTAAGGTTGGAGATCAACTCTGCAGGGCACCGGCTCTCCAGGGTTGGATGTGAAGAACACTGATTTAGAGCCATTTTAAACTGCAATTTGAAACTGCATTGAAACTGTAAACTGTTGAGGTCCACTTTGTTTTCCTCAACAAAAAAAATCTTCTCTACTGAACAAAGAAAGACATAAACATCTTTGATGACATGGGGGTGAGTAAATTATCAGAATTGTATATTTTAATAAAAGTGGAATATTCTTTTAAATTAAATCACTGACAGCCAAAATAACCCTATATGAGTATAACACCAAACAATACAACAACTTCAAACATAACATCCAGTGTCTCGATACATGTAATAAACAGAAACTTAAATCTATCAATATGTCTCATTTCCATGCCCTTTCCCCCACAGGTGTACAACATGTTTCTGCACCAGAATTTGGGTGTGAGGTTGAATATCCGAGTCACCAAGCTGGTTCTCTTGCACAGCCGTCCGGTAAGAAACATCTGTAAACCTTGAAT